>NC_082686.1:98428136-98747276 GCF_949987515.2 Delphinus delphis | reverse complement strand
AAATTTTTTCCTACTGTCAGAAAGTCAAAAGTGGTTTTCAGAACACTTTTCCTGAATCAAGAGCTTTTTAAATTGATTCCACTGTCTCTATTATTATCATTTTCCTTAAGCCTTTATGCAAGATGGCAATAACCATTTGAAAAATTAATAAAAATGCATACTATATAAAACATTTTCCCTTATTAGCAGTAAAATAATTTGGGAGTGCAGACAGATGATGAAAGGCTGATTCGTAAATTATCACAGACCTATCTATCTAAATATATGGTCATATTCTTTATCTAAGCATATTATGTTTGCTATATACCCATTGCAACAGAGAGCTAAAAACTATTCATTCAATCTTTTCAAGATATAGTTATGGAACACTTATAGGACTGTATCATATAGGGGCTAAATGGGATATAGCAAAGTTACAAAATATGACCTTTACCATTTGAGAATATACAATATACATGGAGAGAAAATACAAACAGACACACTCACTCATGCTAGCTGCAGGGAGAGTTTTTGTTCATTTTTTGTTCACTACTTCCTTACACGGTGCCTGACACATAGTAAATAGTAAGGACTTTGAATGAGTAAATATACAAATGTCATAACCAAAGGAGCATGTGTTCTACAAAGAAAGAAAAAAGGAGATAGTTATATGAGTTGAAGTCAAAAAATACTACATGGAAGGCTTCCCTGGTGGCGCAGTGGTTGAGAGTCTGCCTGCCGATGCAGGGGACATGGGTTCATGTCCTGGTCCGGGAGGATCCCACATGCCGCGGAGTGGCTGGGCCTGCACGTCCGGAGCCTGTGCTCCGCAACGGGAGAGGCCACAACAGTGAAAGGCCCACGTACCACAGCAAGAACAACAACAAAAAATACTACATGGAGAAGATAAGACACACAAATAGTATTTGTTTAGGTGCAAAATGACAAAATGCATTTCAAGTAGAAATTTTTTCAGAGTACTAGGAGATGGTGAAGTGTTTCTACCGCTATTTATGTCAGCCAGTGAAGTCACTACTCAGCCTCTTACCACAGCGAAATTCTGAATATCCTCTTTTCTGACCCCATTGCTCCCACTTCCCATTTCCTGAACTTTCCAATGCACTCCCTGGAATTCACAGACAAATCCCTTATATCATTATCAGCTTCTCTGGATGTTCCCTTCACATCCTTGCTCTAACTTACCTGGCTCTCCCCTGAAGATATTATTACCCAGAAACCCTCCTAAGTGTCTCCTGATTTTCTCCCTTCATCACTCATACTATCCAGGTTAGAGATGGGATAAAAATCATCTTTGCTTCTCATTGCTACTTCCAAACCTTCTAGGATTTAAAAAAAAAAAAAAAAGCATTCAATCTAATGTTTTTACATATTACTACAACCTCTCCTTGTTGCAATCACCTACAGACACCTTGGGTCCCATCTATGAAGATTTTAGCTCCAATATCATGGTTTATTTGACATAGTTCTCATGATTATTAGTGATTCTAATATTCATATACATTATATTTCCATCATGCTGTGTTCTCAGCTCACTGGTCTCTTCTGATAAACTGAATCTTCCTTTTCTCTTAGCTTCTTATCTCCGTTATCATACCCTACACTTTGTCATTAAGAACAAGTTAATTCTTTCATAGTCTCAATTTCCATCATCTCGTTTTCTCTTCGTTACTGTCTAATCCTTCTCAGTGTCTCTTCTGATTAATCCTTATCTCCTTGCCCAGAGCTTGGTCCACGTATATATTATCTTGTCTCTCTACGCTTACTTCCCTGGTGATTTCATCCAATCTCACAGTTTTTAGTACTACTCCAAACTCTAGAATCAAATATCCAAGAGTCTTGACACGTTTACATGAAAGTCTAATAGGCATCTCAACGTCAACATGTCCAGAGCAAGATTCCTAATTTCTTTTTTTTTTTTTTAATGTAACTCTTCTCCTCCAGTGTTTCCTATGTTAATAAATGTCAATCACATCCTTCTGGTTACTCAGGCCGAAAACAGTGCAGTTATTTTTTATTCTTCTCTTTCTTTCAAGCTCCATATTCAAGATACTACTGAACTTCACTTTCAAACCATATTATTTATATTACAAAAACTATGTTTCTCTGTTACTACCATCTTGGTCTAAGACAACATTGTTTTCCTGAATTACTCAAATATTTCCTAAGTGGTACCCTAGCCCTGCTTTCACTGCTATATAAACTAATACCCAGAATGATTCTTTCAAAATTTAAGACAGATCACATTATTCCTCTACTTTTAAAAATCCATTTTTTTTTCTATTTCACTCAGAATGAAAGCCAAAATTTTTACAAAGGCCTACAGGGCCTTAAATTTAATGGCCCCCCTATTATTTATATAACCTAATCAACTCTAGTCCCCTGCCCACTCCATTTCAGCCATAGTGAACTCATTGTTGTTCCCCAACCATGCCAAGCCCATTTCCACCACATGGCCTTTGGACTTGCTATTTTTTGACCTGAAACACTACTTTCCAGGTAGTCACATATCTCACTCCCACATCTGCTTCAGGTATCTGCACAAAAATCTCCTGAGGATATCTCCACTTCTCGTCAATGAGACCTTCCTTACCAGCAACCTGAAATTCTACTCTCCTAGAACTCCCTAATCCACTTCCCTGCTATTTATTTTCTCCATAAATTTTACCACCATTGACATAATATCTTTATTATTTATTAAATTTATTGTCTCTTTCTTCCCAGTTGGAATGGAAGCATCACAATGGAAGGAAGATTACCTGGTTTTTTCTCCTTCCGTATCCTCAGTGCCTCTTACAGAATCTGGCAACATAATAAACATTCTCTGTTGAATAAATGAATGAATGAGTGAATGAAAAAATAGTGAATAGTAAAAGGCTAGCACTACAACAGGGTAGAAAGGGTCTTTACTACCAGGCTGAAGAACTAAGATTTCATATCTTACAGAACTATCCATGCTGCTACATTTCTGGTGCTTTCATCATTTCTCACTCCTAAGATTGTCTCCAGGCTTCTTTATTTCAACTACCATTAAACTACCAGAGTCATTTTATTTCTAAAAGAAAAATGTGTCTGTGTCAGTCACATTCTTAAAGTCTTTCATTTGTTTCCTATTTCCCAGTGGATTAAACCCAAATTCCTTTGGCACTTCAGGACAGAAATAAGACTTATCTAAGGCAGCATCCTGGGAAGATATTTTTACCAAGTTTGACATCAGAATATACCAGAATACCTAATGTATCCATTAGGAAACTCTATCTGGTCTAGTTAACTATATATAGTGCTACCCTACTCTGTTCTTTAACTTAATTATTTATATGCAATACAATTTTATGTGAGATTGGTATTATGGAAAGTAAGTTCTCTATAATACTATATAGCTAACTGCATAAACAGTTATTTTTATGCAGTTATAAACAACTATTTTTGCTATACAGTGCAGTTCTGATATTAATTATAAGAAATTGATGGAAACGTGGCTGAGGAAAATTTCTATTCTCTTCCTTCCTTCCTTCCTTCCTTCCTTCCTTCCTTCCTTCCTTTTTCTGTCATTTTTCTTCAGTGTGTCCCACTCTCTTCTGGCCCAATTGCACCTGTCTAGATGCTTTGCTTTCTTTCATTGCCAACTATAAGAATTTTACCATGAATTTAATTTACTATCTCAAACATCTCATAATTGCATGATACTGTAGCACTAATTTTTCTCTTTTTAATTTGAAGCCATATTTCCCTGTACATACTTTCTTAATATCCTTGATCTAACCTTTGCCTAAGAGACTCTACTCATCTTTTCTAAAACACTGGACACTACTACATTTCATTATCACACAGGTCTTTTGCTTGTTTGTTACTCATAATGTACTTGATCCTTTATTGCCCAATTCCACTGCAAAAAACAATGCTTCATACCTAGTTACATCATTCTTACATTTTACCTGTATTACTCAATAACTTTATGTTGGTACTGTTAAAGATTTTGCATATTAATCTCTGGTGCTTGGCATTATACCAAACACATAAGGACCTCAAAAGTATTTGTTGAGTTATCTTGTAGAAAGTAAGGAATGTGCAGTTTCTATTATTTCTAATGGCTGACTATGTAACTGAGACCAAAGTCCCTACTAAGGACGATTAGAAAAGATGTCCAAATAAGAAAACAAGAAAAACCTTTTTTTAAAAGTCAAATTAAAAGCAGGAGAGTACTAACTGAGTACCAGGGAATTGAGCCAGGGAGTTAGAGCTCCATTTTTCCCTGGGGGTATATGGTAATTCAGGAAGGTGAAGCTGATGTGTCAAAAAGCTGGGCAGCTTCTTATCTAGTCATGGAACTAAGCCAACTAGAAAAGGTGTCTAAGGCCTGCCAAGGTGGGTAGAAATGCTCTGGGCAAGGAACTAGAATAGCCAAATTGCAAAAGAAGTTATTCAATTTGCCAATGGGAAAACTAAAAGCACAATGAATTGCCACATTTAATTTGGCCGACCTTTAGGGGTCAAAAGTAAAAGCATTGGCAAGAATGTGCAAAATATCAACTTTCACACATGCTGCCTGGGAGAGCAGACTGCTGTAACTACTTTAGAAAAGTCTGGGATTATCCACTCAAGTTGTATACATGCAACCCAGTGACCTCAGGTCTGCTATTCTTATATACCCAATGGAATACGTGTACACAAAGAGACATATAAAAGAATGTACATAGCAGTATTATTTATACTGACCACAAACTAGAAACATCCCTAATATATATTTAGAGTATAGTGGAGAAACAAATTCTCTAGAGTGATAAAATGGACTATTATGTACTAATGAAAATAAATAAATTACAGAAAAGTGCAACAACAGGGATGAAGCCGACAGTGCTAAGAAAAATAGTCACAAAAAACACATTCTGTATTATTCTATTTATTGAATTTTCAAACAAGCAAGCAAAACGAAATCATAGTATTTAGAAATGCAATCAATGAAATAATAACTGTAAAAGTCAAAATAGTAATTACCTTTATAGGTGGGAATTGGGAGTAGAGACTGCAAGTTCGCAAGAGAGAGACTTCTGACATGCAGATACATTTAAAATTTTTGAGCTGATGTTGATTACACACTTGTTGGTTACAAGTTAGTTACATGTCTTGTAACAACATTTTTGTTTTGTAAACTCTTTTATACATGTTTTGTCCCCCATCTCAAATAATTATTTGTGAAGTAGAATGTGAGGATCCATTGGAATATTTTATGAAAGGCAATCGTATGTTGTGGAGACCAAGAATAGCACCTATTTAAAAGACCATTAGCAATGCCCAGGTCATCACGAGAGTAAGGTTCTTGTTTTCTTGGAGAGAAGAAAAATGAAGAGAAGAGGAAGAAAGGAAGGAAGGAAAGAAGGAAAACATATTCTTAAAGTACATGAAAGTCTGTATCTTGTGATCTTAGCCGCAAGTGTGACATCAGATGGGAAAAAATGTTATATTCAGAAATGTGTTAGAACTGTCAAAAAAGATATGAGCTACAATGTGAAACAGATGTTATAATTCTGTTTTGTTATGATGATGAAATCGCTATTCTCCCTTAAAAAGGAACTTTTCAAAGAAAAAATTGGTGGTGGGCCTGCAATGTGCCATCTTGTAGAGAAACGAACCCAGCTGAGTCCAAATTTTCTGTGCCTACCCCCTACACTGACCCACACCTTCCACACAAACTATTCTTTGTAAATGCTGTGCCTATATTTTAAATACAGAATAGTTTCCCTGAGTCTTCCCTGAAATGATCTGCGTAGCATTTTGGAATGACCTAAATGGTGTAATCGATAGAAAAGTAGCTGGAGCGAAGCAAGAGAGTCAAGTGTTTTGTTAGACAGTCTGTTTTGAAGCAGGAAGTGTGATTGTCACAATAGGATATAATCCATATGATATTTATTCCTCCAGAAACCACGTATTCAACAATAGCTAGAAAATTACAAAAATTAAAGAAAAGTATGCAGATATTATTTAATTGATCCTTTCCTTGCTCAGAACACCCCAAGTATGACTGCTTAAAAATAAGTAATTTTATATGTATTTAAAATCAGTACCATCAGAGAATAAAATATAGCATCCATAGAAACTCAGTGATTATCCTTATCTTAATTTCCTTCCACAGTTGTGAAAAATAATACTGCTTTTAGGTAATCCATGTCACAACCACAGCAGGATATCAAAGTCCTTAATTTTTACTTCTTCTGTCATAGCAGAACTTTAATAATATGAGATAAATTATAATGTTTAAATGTTGATATGCCTCTAATGTAAGTCAGGGGTAGATTAAACTTACTCTTCTCCTTCAGAGCAAAAGCACCTAAAGTCTCCCATGGAGAAAAATTACAAATAATGTATGTACATATTCGATCCTTAGAGGAAGAACATAACTGCCCACTCTAAGTGTGGGTTTTGCATAGTGACTTTCTTCCAAAAAGTACAGTATGGAAAGGGGGGTGGGGGAAAGTAATTCTGCAGCAGAGAAAGTGGAAAATGTGTCTAGCCGGCTGACTAAGGTTGATATCAATGGTCATATTGACAGTGTGCAACCTTGATATGATAGCATGAGATGGAACTTCACCTTTGTGGTCTCCCTCCCAAAAACATATACTCTCGTCATATTATGAGAAAAACATTAGAAAATTCCCAGTTGAGGGATAGTCTGCAAAATTCCTGACTAGAAATCCTCAAAACTGTCAAGGTCATCAAAAACAAAGAACATCTGAAAAACTGTCACAACCAAGAAGAGCTCAAGGAGACATGATTAATAAATGTAATGTGGGGCTTCCCTGGTGGCGCAGTGGTTGAGAGTCCGCCTGCTGATGCAGGGGACATGGGTTCGTGCCCCGGTCCGGGAAGATCCCACATGCCGCAGAGTGGCTGGGCCCGTGAGCCATGGCCGCTGAGCCTGCGTGTCCGGAGCCTGTGCTCCGCAATGGGAGAGGCTGCAGCAGTGAGAGGCCCGCGTACCGCAAATAAATAAATAAATAAAATACAGTAAAAAAAATAAATGTAATGTGGTATCCTGGATAGAGTCTTCAAATAGAAAAAAGTTATGGCAAAACTGACGCAATTTGAATAGAGTTTAGTTAATGACAATGTATTAATATTCTCCGTTAATTGTGACAAAGGTACTATATTAACATAAGAGTTAATAACAGGGAAAATTTGGTGTGGGGTTTAAAGAACTCTTTGAACTATCTTTGAAATAATTCTATAGGCCTAAAATTGTTCTAAAATTAAGATAATTTTTAAGATAATTTTAAAAATAGGTATAGTTTATCCCAAGTCCAGACTTTTCCCTAGGGCTTTGCCATGTGCAGAAAGTGGAAGTGGGCATAAGGAGGTGGGGATAAGAAGGATTCACCAAGTCTATTGGCCTTGGTCATCGAAGGTCTTTTCCAAACTCCCTGAAACTTCGAATTTTCTTTCACTGTCCTGAAAATGAGGACACTGAACAAGTGTCTCTATAAGAAATTAAAATATAATTTTATTTTAAAATAAAATAAAAAATATTTTGTAACTCTAATGGCACCTAGTTAGCATTAAGTAGAAGAGCATAAAAAGACAGCAATTCCGTTTGAACTCTCCTTATAGAATGTACTTTACAATTTGACTTTCTCAACTAATTATAATCTTTCATGGATCCCCAGAGACTCACAGACCTATCCTAATCCGCTAATTAGGAGGCAGCAATGCGCTGGCTAGGTTTTTTGGAGCGCCTGCCCTGAGCAAGTGTTTAGTACCAAGTGTTTCCCTTGGGGCTGTCTACAAATAAATTTTAATGAACAAGATATTATCTGTAGTGCTCCTATGAAGACCTGATGTGTACTAAGTTAGTTTAAGAAAAAGCACATTTTCATTGATATCCATTGGCTTGATTTAGGAAAAGGAACAAGAAACTCTGCACTGGGAACTAGGAAATCAAAGGCATCAGCTTAATTCTATGACTACAGACTTAATTTTTTTCTCAAAGATTCAGTGTTCTCATCTGTAAAATGAGGGGATTGAACTAAATATTAGCAAACTGGGAACCCTGAGATCACATGGGTGTCAACTTATAATATTTTACATTTGACAAAGATTTTCAATTGGTAGATTTAACTCAATAATATAAATTAGACAATTTTCTTGAAACATTGGAAGATATGGTATTATTGGCTTCATTTCTCCACGTGACAACAACCAGCTGAAATTGGGTAGCAGCACAGAAGGGTTATGACGATGCACTGTTCAGAGTCCCTCTTCACAGTTGACATAACCATCATACCTCTTCACCCCGCATTCAGTCTCCACTGGGAATGTCAACTGCTGACAGCTCATAGTTGTGTCCCATATTCAGAATTGCCCTTGACCATCTGCAAGGAACTATCTAACTCAAGACTGTATTCCCTCCCAGTAAGGGCCCTTAGCCATTGACTGGCTCCTTTATATTAGTTGAGGACAATTCTAAGGGGCCATCCCAGCCCCTCAGAGCTCTCCATGAAATCAGATGAGATCTTTCCTCAGCCCTGCCTTCCTCATTTTCTTACAAATGCATCTCTTAAGAGCACACCCCTGTGAGCCTACATGTCATTCTCTTCCAATGTAAGGCATGCATCTGCAACTTGCCCAACTTACCACCACACACTAACTTTTCCTAGTTATAGAAACTAAAGTTCCGTTTCTATTTATGAACACTCTCCCACTCTTGTTTTCCTCATAGTAAAAAAATAAAATTAAAATATCTGTACTCAAGTCTCTATCACATATGAGAAAATTAAAGGCAAGAGGGTCACAGGACTCTCTGTTCATCATTCTTCACTCATGCCTCCCTAGAAATTTGAGTTTATAATTCCGGGAATGGATGTTTTCTCAGATCCTTTCCAGGGCAACTATTCTGTGTTATAAGATCCCATGCCAAGTTTTTCTTGCAACTAAGAGCAATTTTTACACAAAGAGTTGACTGTAACTGTGGAATTTCAAGACTAAGCAAGAGGCAACAGCCTACTTGCAGAGTCAGGTAAGAGCAGAGTCAAGGTTGAGCAGTAGCATCTAGGATCATCAAGAATAAGCACAGGGAATATTCTATATGACAATTGTTTCAGTACTAATTACATAATGCAACTGGAACATATTTTCTCTTTCTTCTATATTATATAAGATCAATGAAAAATAATAAATGATCTGGTAATATAGTCCAAAGATAGAGCCCTTGCTATGTCCAGTAACTATGTCTCTAGCCATTAGTACTTACCAACATTTTATCAAATAACTTTTTAAAATAATTTATTTATCCTATTATTATTATTATTTGGCTGTGCTATGTGGCATGTGGGATCTTAGTTCACCAACCAGGGATCGAATCCAGGCTCCCTGCATTGGGATCATGGAGTCTTAACCAGTGGACCACCAGGGAAGTCCCTCAAATCACTTTTAAATATGAATGCACATTACATTTTGACAACAGTCATGTCAGGAAGGTACTATTAGCCCCATTTACAGATGAAACATCAGAAGTTTGGAGAAATCAAATCTCTTGTACAGCTGGTAAGTAGCAGAGCAGGGGCTGGGTGTGCAGATCCCAACCTTATACTATTGGACTCATTCTCAGTCATGAAAAATACAATTCATGGGATGCTAGTGTTCATCAGAATCACTTTGGAGTTGTCAGAATTTTCCAGACTCAGTGTCAGTATATGAATGACCAAACTGACATTGTGGCAAATCTTAGACCTTGTGGCTTTGTTTCTTCTCCACGCGTCCAGTCTAGTATATGGGGAAATTTGGTTGGCCATATGAGATTTTCTTTATAAGTTCTACAGTTCTGTTCAAATATAAGACATTATCATTACCACTCTTTCTAATCTGCTCAAAATAATTACATAAAGCCAGCTCCAAGAATAGTTTATTCTAGGACTGAACTCATCGCCTGGAAACAGTTCTAGTTTCCCTGTATCTTTGGCAAAATTTAGAGAGAAAAAATTGGACCAAAACAGCTAGAATAAGAAACTCTCTGTACAACAAAACACACACATATATACATATATGTGTTCCAAATAAGTGAATAAATAAATCTGTATATATAGACATATAGATATCTAAACATATATATATGTTTGTATATAATATCTTATATACATGTTTTGTTATACAGAGAGTTTCTTATTCTGGGTCCAGGCAATGAGTGCACTCCTAGACTAAACTATTCTTGGAGCTGACTACATTTTATATATATATAAATATATATATATATGTATATATATATATATATATAGAGAGAGAGAGAGAGAAGAGAGAGAGAATATTTCAAATTGAATATATGTATCTATTATTACGTACGTATATATTTATACATTTTCATATATGTATGTATATATTTTTACATGTTACCTATGAATATATATTTATATATATAAGATATATATTTGTATATATGTATCTGAATGAGCAAATCAGATTAGATAGTGCTACCCTCAGAAATGTTTATCACAGTTTTATTCAGAGTAGTGAAAAACATAAAATGATCCAAATGTTTGGCATAAGAGAATGAGTTTGTAAATCATGTCACACCCACAAAATAGATTATCATGTAGTCCTTAAAATTATATTTATGAAGAAAACTTCATGACATGAGAAAAGAGAAAATGATAAGAGAAAAAGAAAACATGAAATTTGTGCAAACTATGTGATTTCAACTTGTTTAAAGAGCAAATAATAAAAAGCTAGAAAGAAATGTACCAACCTCTTGTGTACCCTCGGTATCCTTACCTTTAAAGTGTTATAATAACCTATTTCATCAGGCTGCTGAGAGAATTAAAGGAGCCAAGAAGGCAATATGGTGGAGTGGATGTATCTTCAGGGTCCTAACAGGAAACAGATAGCACTTTCAAATTGAGTAATCAGAGATAATTTGATAAAGGAACTATTTACCAAAATGCTGCAAGGGTATAAGAAAACATAAAGGAGAGGCTGAGCCTGTGCGTCCGGAGCCTGTGCTCCGCAATGGGAGAGGCCACAACAGTGAGAGGCCCGCGTACCACAAAAAAAAAAAAAAAAAAAAAACACAAAGGAAAGGGGAGTTATGTAGAACTCGTAAAAATTAGGGTACAAGTATTTCTCCTGGATATGAGAGGGCAGTTTCCAAATCCCAGATGCAGAGACATCTGTGTGAAGACATTTGGTCCCCAACAACTTTGACCTTCTGCGGAGCATGGCAGCCAGGACATAGTAACCCAACAGAAAAGAAACCAGAATATAAGTACCCCAATAACACTGTTTTCCTTCCATCCATATAGCCATATAGAGCTGCCTCCCAGAGTGGACAGCAGGATGAAGAAAAGTGAAAGGGAGCCCTGCAGGGGGGTGGGGGGGGAAGTTATTCTATAATTCATTTTCTTTGCTCTTTTGCATCCACTTTCATCCTTCAACCGGTGAAAATGTGTGTCCCAACCAAGGGATGGCACAAAGTCCCATCAACTACTTTATCCACATGAGATTCGTTGTTTGAGATCCAAGGTAAAAGGTAAGTTACTCTGAAAGTTTATAAATGTTTAAACTGAAAGAAACTTTATAGACAGAAAAGATAATTTCATACCTGAAATACGTATCCATTCCTGAAATGATGGAAAGATTCAATCAAAGTGCCACCAGTTGTTCTTAAAAAACAACAAAAAGACAAGTTGGAAAATAAGTGAGAAGGGGTTCTGAGGCAAGGAGAGGAGTGAGTTCCCTGATACTCCCAGCAGGACTGGGGCTGGCTCAGGCCTTGTTTCCCAAGGCCTCAGGTCCAGTCAGGCAGTCCTATCTACTCAGCACACTCAGTTCCCAGCCTCCAGTAACCATTTTCTCTTCTTACCTCCTCAGCCCTAGTGATGACATGCACTATCTCTTGTGGGTCTCCGAACACCCTGCTCCCATGACAGTGAACAGACCTTTTATTAAACTCTTCTCAAGTTACCCAATTGGAGTTTATCTGATGTATTTTCTAGTACTGACTGATAGAAAAATTAGAGTCAGCAGTGGCCTCAGGAAAGATATTGTTAAAAGTGGAACTCTGGGATTGAGTTGCTTATATAAGGAGTTGCTTATTTGAGGAGTAGAGGAATAATCCCTTTGGCAGAAGGAAATGAGGAATGGGTAATCCATGGCAGGTAGTAGTGCGACAATAATTCAAATTACTGTTGCTGGTGGCCTGGTATCTTTGTCGGCTCTGCTGCCATAACAAAATACCACAGGCTGGATGTTACGGTTTAAACAACAGAAATTTATCTTCTCAGTTCTGGAAACTGGAAATCCATGATCAAGGTGCCAGCAGGGTCAATTTCTGGTGAGAGCTCTCTTCCTGGCCTGTAGGCAGCCGTCTTCTCACCGTGTGCTCACATGGCCTTTCCTTAGCATGTACATGTGGAAAGAGAGAGTTCTGGTGTGTTTTCTTATAAGAGCACCAGTCTACAGAATGAAAGTTTATGACCTCATATAACCTTTATTGCCTCTTCACAGGCCCTATCTCCAAATATAGTCACATTGAGGGTTATGGCTTCAACATATGGATTTTGGGAGGACACAACTGTGAGATAATAGGAAAAAATATATATATTACATAATACTTTTTATATATACATATATAGGTATTATACATATATATGTATGTATATTTCTGCCACTGGTTTCTGGCACAGAGCTCCCAAAATACTTGTAACTTACTAAGTGATAAGAACACCAGGAACATGTTTTGTTCTATTGAGGAGACTGGGTGGCTCCTGCCTGAGGACTGGTCACCAGAAAGACCAAGCCATGATTAGAAGCTTGAAATTATCAGCCCCACCCTCCATCCTCTGGAGATGTGAGAGGAGCTGGAAATAACTGATCTACATGAGGACGCCTCCGTAAAATCCCCAAAGTACAGGGTTCTGAGAGCTTCTAGGTTGACAAACACATACACACCAGGAGAGTGACACTTCCCAAGCCCACATGGCAAAACTCTTCACTCAGGACCATCCTAGGCTTCACCCTATGTCTCTCTTCATCTGATTTTTTTAATCAATATCCTTTATCATATCATTTAATAAACTGATACATGTAAGTATGTGCTTCCCTGAGTTCTGTGAGCCACTCCAGCAAATTAATTGAACCTCAGGGAGAGGTCATTGGAACAACTGATCTATATCCAGTTGGTCAGAAGCACAGATGATAACCTGGGCTTGTAAATGCATCTGGAATGGGGGGAGGGGGGTGGGGACCATGAGGGGGTGGAATCTTGTGGGACTGAGCCCTTGCCCAGTGGGATCTGATTCTATCTCCAGGTAGTGTCAGAATTGAGTTAAATTGTGAGTGAAACACCCAGCTGGTTTTCACAGAGAATTGGTTGTTGTGGAGAAAAACCTCCACACATTTGACCAGAGTGAAGTGTTCTGTGTGAATAGCAAAGGACACTCACAGGGAAGAAACACAGTAAGGAAGAACTGGGTTTTTCCCCATAGGAGGAAAATTGAGTTTTTCCTTTTTTATAAACATTTAGTCCATATATATTAATTTAACCTTAAAAATGCATTCCAATATATATTAGGTGCAGACAAATACTGTTTGATTCCACTTATACGAGGTACCTAGAATAGTCAAATTCATAGAGTCAGAAAGTACACTGGTCGATGCCAGGGGCTGGTGTGGGGGGAGGGGGAATGGAGAGATAGTGTTTAAAGGAGACAGAGTTTCAGTTTAGGAAGGTGAATAATTGGGGAGATGGATGATGGTGAGAGTTGCACAGCAGTGTGAATGTACTTAGTGCCACTGAACTGTACAGTTAAATATAGTTGAAATAGTATGTTTTATATTATGTGACTTTTACCACAATAGAAAAACATTAAAAAAATATATTTAGCCCATAACACTCAGTGAAATGCAGAATGAAGGCAAGTAGTGATTAAATAACTGTAGCACTGATATCACAATTGCAGTTGCAATAATCATAACCAAATACTGATTATAACAGATGGTGGCATAATTTAACTTTTGAAGTCCTGGAGCGTATACAAGAGGTAAAGGAGAAATTGAGATGTGTGACTCAACAGGAAACTCAAGTGGACAATTAGAAAGCTTCTTTGGGAGCTTTGTAGACCTTTCATCTCTTACAGCCAGAAACAGGCATGGCTGAGAACCAAGTCAGACACCTGATCATAACGGTTAGCGTTGCTGTGCTAATTAAATGTTCAATCCAGCCAGCTAAGGCACTGATAGGGAATGAATGGAATGCTGAGACATGGATAAAAACATGTGGGCAGGGCTTCCCTGGTGGCGCAGTGGTTGAGAGTCCACCTGCCGATGCAGGAGACACAGGTTCGTGCCCCGGTCCGGGAAGATCCCACGTACCGCGGAGCGGCTGGGCCCGTGAGCCATGGCCGCTGAGCCTGCGCGTCCGGAGCCTGTGCTCCGCAACGGGAGAGGTCACAACAGTGAGAGGCCCGCGTACCGGAAAAAAAAAAACCAAACGTGGGCAGTCATAGCCAAGGCTGAAAATTTTGAAATTATAAATCTTGAGGCTCTCTTGCCAGTTGGGGTATAACCAACCACCCGGTCAGGACACAATTTTCCATCATTCTCTTGCATTTCCACATGCCTTATGAGCAGAGACACTGACTACCTTTGTTCCAGATTATTTTTCAATGGATATATATATATATATATATATATATATAGTGAACAGTCTTGGAAGATAGAGATAGTGTTTCCTTTTGGAGAAAAAGTCAGGAATACTTACTATCTTGTATGATAAAGTTAATGTCTCCTGCTAGAGCAAAAGGCAAGCAGGTTTGCTGCTGTGAACGATCTGAGTTCTCTGAACTCACAGTTCTTCTATGCCTCAAACCACTGCTTGAACATGTATCATTTGTTCCTCTTCCCACCACCAGGGGACTAGAACAAGAAAATGTTAATACTCTGATTATTGCTGTTGTTGTGAGTAATAAAGCCTTTTGTGCCTGACACAGGAATCTCCTGTCTTCTGCCCACCTCCATGGGCAGGCAAACTTGTTAGCTTGTGAGATAAAATCTCTGACAGTTACCAGTTCTAGATAATTTTATCAACAAAGATGAGATGCTGATAGAGGTATGGTTTTCTAGAAGGGGGAAAATGAGGATCTTTCAAGTCAATAAGTGGGATTTGAGGCAAGCCCATGGGAATTGGTAATATTGGGTTGGCCAAAAGTTTCGTTCAGTGTTTTCCATAAGATGGCTGTAGTAGCGCTTAGTTGTCTTTAACTTCGTTCAAAACAGTTTTGTTACATTGTATTGTGACAGCTGTCATACCAGCTTGCATTAAAAAAAAATCAAAATTGGTGAATTTTTGTGTAGCCATTTTAATATTGAAGGTGGAAGAAAAACAGCAATATTTTCAGCATATTATTCTTTATTATTTCAAGCAAGGTAAAAAAGCAACTGAAACACACAAAAAAAGATTTGTGCAGTGTATAGAGAAGGTGCCGTGACTGATCCAACGTGTCAAAAGTGGTTTGCGAAGTTTCGTGCTGGAGATTTCCCGCTGGATGATGCTCCACGGTCAGGTAGACCAGTTGAAGTTGATAGCAATTGAATCGAGACATTAATTGAGAACAATCAATGTTACATCACGCGGGAGATAGCCGACATATTCAAAATAACCAAATCAAGTGTTGAAAATCATTTGCTCCAGCTTGGTTATGTGAATCGCTTTGATGTTTGGATTCCAAATAAGGGGAAAAAAACCTTCTTGACCATATTTCTGCATGCGATCTCTACTTAAACACAATGAAAATGTTCCGTTTTTAAAACAAATTGTGACAGGTGATGAAAAGTGGATATTGTACAATAATGTGGAATGGAAGAGATCGCGGGGCAAGCGAATGAACCACCACCAACCACACCAAAGGCCGGTCTTCATCCAAAGGTGATGCTGTGTATGTGGTGGGATTGGAAGGGAGTCTTCTATTATGAGCTCCTTCGGAAAGCCAAACAATTAATTCCAACAAATACTGCTCCCAATTAGACTGAAAGCAACACTTGACGAAAAACGTCCAGAATTAGTCAACAGAAAACGCATAATCTTCCATCAGGATAGCGCAAGACCGAATGTTTCTTTGATGACTAGGCAAAAACTGTTACGACTTGGCTGGGAAGTTCTCATTCATCCGCCATATTCACCAGACATTGCAACCTTCGGATTTCCATTTATTTCGGTCTTTACAAAATTCTGTTAATGGAAAAAATTTCAATTCCATTAAAGACTGTAAAAGGCACCTAGAACAGTTCTTTGCTCAAAAAGACAAAAAGTTTTGTAAACCCGATAGCTAGTGGGAAGCAGCCACATAGCACAGGGAGATCAGCTCGGTGCTTAGTGACCACCTAGAAGGGTGGGATAGGGAGGGTGGGAGGGAGGGAGACGCAAGAGGGAAGAGATATGGGGCTGTATGTATATGTATAGCTGATTCACTTTGTTATAAAGCAGAAACTAACACACCATTGTAAAGCAATTATACTCCAATAAAAGATGTTAAAAAAGAAGTTTTGGGAAGATGGAATTATGAAGTTGCCTGAAAAATGGCAGAAGGTAGTGAACAAAATGGTGAATACGTTGTTCAATAAAGTTCTTGGTGGAAATGAAAAATGTGTCTTTTATTTTCACTTAAAAACTTAAGGAACCTTTTGGCTAACCCAACACATATGTTAACCAAATCGTACTGTCAACCAGACAATAACCGTTTTTCCAATTCATTGTTGTAACTCTCCTCCAGGTGGCAGTATTTCCTCACCAATATGGTGGTCAGTCTCAGGACCAACACATTGTAAAAACTAGTACTAACATATGTCCTGGGGGTGGGGGCGCGGACAGAAGTTTCTGACGCCCTTCAGAAAACAGTTACAGAGAAACGCACCTAAACCAAGAGTGCAAGAAGGGAAATCTATGACCATTACTGGCCAAAGCCAGGTGAATCATTAGAACTTTGGTTGGTTTGCCTGAAAGATGAGGGAGTGGAACATGTAATATAAAGAAGGTAACAGCTAGGCTATTTTAGGATTCAACCCCTCCTGCAGTCTATCACGTTAACCGTCAATCCGCTTGCAGAAGTCAGCAAAAGTTCTCCAACACTTTTGCAGTAGATATTGGCTGCTTAAAGAAACCTTCGAGCTTCAGATTTCCCTGAGAAACCCCCCCATGGTAAATCATAGATGAGGCACTGAATACTAAGTTCGTACTGCTCCGGATTGAGTGTTTAACTGTAGATGAAGACGAACTACTAGAGAGTGAGAAACAGAGTCAGAGAAATCCAGGTAAAATTTTGCTGTCAGTCTCACCACCCTGGAAATCTTAGCTTGCCCTTATGTAAAAACTAGGCAATAACTGAAGAGTTGTTCTCATGACGGTAGGAAAGAAAACACCTCAGATTTTTTTTTTTTTTTTTTTTTTTTTTTTTTTGCAGTACGTGGGCCTCTCACTGCTGTGGCCTCTCCCGTTGCGCAGCACAGGCTCCGGACGCGCAGGCTCAGCGGCCATGGCTCACGGGCCCAGCCGCTCCGCGGCACGTAGGATCCTCCCGGACCGGGGCACGAACCTGTGTCTCCTGCATCGGCAGGCGGACTCTCAACCACTGCGCCACCAGGGAAGTCCAACACCTCAGATTTTAAGGTGGACTGCGTTAAAAAAAAATTACCACTGTGCCAATCAAACCCATGACAGCCAAATGTGACAAAGCCCAGAGCCCCAGCCAGAAAGCAATGTGACCTTGGCTGCTGGGTCCCCAAAGTAATAAAGACCTTGCTGCCCCATATAGAGCTGTGAGTAAACTGAAAATATTGGCAGTTTGTGTGGCTGAGTTGCAAGCAGCAGCAATATTGCTGGGAATCAGATGAAAATATGACTGACTTACTGCTTAGAGTCCCTCTCTCCCTCTGTCACCCTTTATCCCAAGTTCAGTTAATTTAAGAAGAAAGATGATTAAGGGGCAAGCCGAAGTCTCTTGTACCAAGAGAAACCAGAGACTAAGCACCCATTTGAGTATGCTTGGGAACTCTGGCGAAGGGAGAAACTGAAACTTAATTTCCCATCACAATATAGTTTGGAGGAACCTTGATTTTCTTGATGGTTAGCATAGTATTTAAGCTTGGACTTTGGACTCAATCAGATCTTTAGCTGTTTGACCTTGAGTAAGAAACCCTTCTATGTATCACTTTTCCTCCTTGTAAACTGAAAACATTAATAGTACCTATTTTATAGGATTATTGTGAAGATTAAGTGTGATAATGTATATAAAGCTCTTATCATGTTGTCTGGCATACAATATAGTCTCTTTTCAATCATTATTAGCTATTGCTGTCATATATATAAAATGTGTTATGGATATAGCATCATAATCATTTTGCCATTGATAGTTATGGGAAACAAAGTCTCCTAACACTGCTATAATAAAAATGCAGTTTGTACTACAAATGATCATGTGTAAAATTAGTATAACTATAAACTCCAAAGATTTAGTGCAGACATTTTGTTAATACTTAAGTTTACATATGAATATAAATTTAGACTCCCTGGGAATGAAAAATTAGGATTTAGATCAATTTATATTGACATATAGACAAAATATTGGAGGAAAAAAGCAAGTTGCCAATTATAATGATAATATAATAATATTTATATACACATAGAAAATTATACTGAGAAAGAGTAAGAGATGATGCAAGTCTGCATGTATATATATACAGTCTAAAAAGATATGCTGTAGATTTTAACTGGCTATCTCTGGGAATAGAACTAAGAAATATTTGTACTTTTCTTTTTTATAGTCTTATAACTGTTTACTTTACAACAAGCATGGTTCATATACCAAAAAATGCAATGCTTTTTTCATTGTGGAAAAAGTAAATTTTTATTTAGTGTACATCTCTCTGAAAATTGAACAGTAAGCGAGATGATAAGTGTACAATATATAATACACCTTCTATTATTTTTCATATATTTCTGCTATATAACTCCCCAAATCCTCTGAATACCCAGGACAAGTATAATCCCAATGTAACAGGTAAAGAAAGGACTGAGAAATATTTAGATTACACTCTCCTATGTAATCCTCAAAAGAACCTCGAAGGCTTTTAGTAACATGCACAAGGTCAGGACAAGCACAAGGATTCCTGTTCCTGAATGATCGTCCAATACTTTTTCCATTACTTCACAAGGATCAGTTTAGCAGAAGTTTACATGAAGGTGCAGTGAGAAGAACAGAGGAAACTGACATGTCCAGGTACAAGTTGCTGTGTTAACATTTTGTTAAACAGAGAGGAGATCTGGGGAAGAAGGAGTCAAATCAGTTGTGACCCACCGACTCCCTTAACCGGTGGGATACTCCTGAGACAAACAAAAGAAGGCAGGACATCTAGTCTAATGTCCTTGCCAACAATTTTCTGCACCTCTAGGTAAATAGAGTAATAATATTTAGTAAAAGGAAGATCTTTAGTCATGGAATATTCTTTACGGGAAGCCCATGGCTTAGGATTGCTTGTAGTTAATAAACCTGGAATCTACAGATTTACGAAGCTTGGACAGTATTACATAAGCTATGGTATAAAACGGAGAGAACTAAAATCCTTCTGCTGTGTGAGGGGATAATCTCTCACTTGGAGACCATGTCAACTCTGGCCAGAGAGCACATGTCAGAGCACATGTCTTATGCAGGAACCAAAAGGACCTAGGAAGCTGCCCTTCATGTCCCAGACCTCTCCCTACTTTGTCCGAGCTTCCCAAATACCTTTAAGATTAATAACAGGCAATATTTTTGGTTCATGTGAGTCAGTTTCAAAAATAAAATGCTTTAGCTCAAATAGAGTGTTAAAAGAACTAACAAACAAAAATATGTACTTAGCAATACATTTCTCCAAATAGCAGGTGTGATTTAAAAATGCAAGGGGAAGTGAATATTAACTTACCGTGTGCCAGGAGCTTTCCCTATGTTACTTCCCTATACTACCTACCATGTGAGGTAGGTAGAATCATTCCGAACTTCTTATAAAATTAACAAGACATAAAGAATGCTTTTACACGTGCAATTATTCTCAGCTACTAAGTCAGGAATCTGGTGTTCCAACCTAGATCCAACTCTCCTCTACTTACTGCTGCCTCCTAGGAGGAAGTTAAGTCTCTGATTACCCTTTTCATGGGTTGAGTTTAAGAACCAGTTCTCTACTTTAGAACGTGATGTGAAATCCCAAATGTATTAAAAAACAATACTTTCCAGGTTTGGCTGCCCTGTACTTATCCCCTTCTAAGCTGCATATGTTCACTAACGTCATTGCCTTTGCTTAGATGTCCAGCAATAGGGTCCAGGACTGAGGAAGATGAAACGATTCTTCATCTAATAGAAGTTCCTTTGATGGCACTCAGCACCCTCTCTTGGAAAAGTCACTTTTAATTACACTTTGACATTTATTTTACTTTACACCAAAAAAACTAAATAAATAAACCTCATGACTTTTAATGAAATGGATATGGTTTTTGCCCTGGTAGTAGGTCAAAATTGAAAGAAGTCATCTATGAAACTTTTCAAAGAGTTTGAATGAAATTACTTCATGTTTCTTCGGCTAAAACTAAAGTGATACTTCAGTGCTCCATAAATAAAAATTTTTCTTCTTTTTTGACATATGATCCAGGGGGATTTATAATGCTTCTGCAGAAAAACGAATTCTAGAGAGGCTGAGACGATAAATAGTTACAAGTAACAGTGTTTTCCTTTTCATGTTATTCCCAGTTACTCCTAATTCTGCATAAATGAATATTCCTGGGAACAGAAGGGCAGTGAAAGAGTAGGAGCAGGTAAGAGTATGTCATGTTCTACAGCTCCAGCATGCATCTGCAAGTAGGCATTATGCCCCGAAACAGAAATCCACAGGAGAGCAGATGGCATCAGTCCACAAGCAAGGTCATTCAGGCCACCTCTCTATAATTACACTTAGAATATATAACTCACAGGGAAAGAAAGACAATTTTCTTGTTGCTCCATGATTTTTAATATTTTTCCAGCATTTACAGAGCCTACTTGTGTTAAAAAAAAGAAAGAAAGAAAGAAAGAAAGAAAAAAAACATACAGTCAACACACACAAATGGCAGAAAATCTAAAGCAGAGGTGACCAAAATATCTAACTTCTGGATGATCTAGTTTAAACCCTTTTGAACAAGTGTGTCTAATATGGTAAAATTGATTCTTTTGGCTGCAATTATTGTTTTTGCATAAATTAATAGTGATGTGCAGTTTATCTCATCCAAAGCAAGCTGGTTTAATTATTGGTATGATTTTTCTAGTGTGAAAAGTGGTTAAGAGAAGAATTCCTGGTTCCATGGCTGTCTACCCCAATGAAGGGATGCATTCACATGCTGACAGTTCATTTATAAATACCAAAGTAATTGACTCAATTCATTATCAGGGCATGTAGGACTTGCTTTTATGAAACAAGGGAGAGAGTCCCTCTGAGGTTCAGAAGTTGATAAGAGCACTATCAGGGCAGATGCACAAGTCTCTGCTTGTAGCAATCCATATTCTGTAGACTTTCCCTTTGTATACACCGTTAAAGTGTGATATTTGCCAAAAATAATTTCTTTTAATTCATTCGGTATTTATATGCCAAGTTATAAAATGATGAGGGAATGATACATTGCCCATATTAGTCAAATAGACAGATGTGAAGTTATGAAATACATATATATTCATTTGTAATATATAATATAAAATATATTATATATAATAATATATTATATAGAGATATAGAATGTAAAAGAGAGAGAAAGCAAGAGAATCTTGTTCAGTGTTCCCCTTGGTAAACTAAAGGGAATTTAAGTCAAGACTGAATGATGTTTTCTTTGAGGCAGCACAGTCAATATCCCCAAATACCTTTTTCCTTATTGCTTAACTTTCTTACTGCTTCAGTTCCTATTTGGAACTGAAATTAGTTACGCTACTAAATGTGACTGTCAGTAACCAGATAATCAGGTCTTCCCAGTGCTTTTCTGGGGACCCATTTTAGACCAGAATCTTTTTGCTGTAGAAAATTGATACATGTGCTCAAATAAAGTTCTGAGTTGACTGGTTTGAAGACAACAAGTTTGGGAACCATAGAGAGTGGGAACAAAGAAAGAGAAAGATAGAAAAGATATTATATCAAGTCTGAGTAATACTACTTATTTTTTACGAAAGAAAATAAACAAAATACCTTGTTGTTTCTAATACACGAGTCAAAGTAATCTCTCCTCTCTCATTCAAAATCACTCCATTCTCTCTAAGCAACTTTTGTTGAAATTCAGCTGGTCTAAAACTGATTTATCTTTCCTCTCTAGCCTACTTCCCCTCCAGTTATCCCAATCCGGTGAAGAGCATCACCATTCACTCAGACAGCCAACAGATTTGGAGAACTCCACTTCCTCTCTGATTCCTCTCTCTCCTTCCTGTGTCCTATCCAATCACCAAATAAGTCCAGTGGTCCTCTCTCCTGCATGGCGCTGGAGAGTGGCTCAACCACCACTGCATCAACTGTCTTTCAAACCCAAATATTTCTCACCTGGGCAAAAGCAGCCTCTGAACTGGTACTTCGGTATTTCCCTAATCCCTCATACCCTTAGTGGTCAAAATAATTTTTCTAAAATCATATTCTGTTACTTCCTCTTTAAAATTATTTAGAATTATTTAGAATTATTGTCCCTTTATTATAGGTCATATGAAATATATTTTGTGACACTAAGACTTTCATGCAGAAGTTATCAGGGATGGGGAAATAATACCTGTGAAGGATGAATTAGGCAGAGGAAGAGGTCAATCTGTGAAGCTGTTGCATCAGAACCTTGGCCAATCCTACAGTGAGTTTCAAAGCTGCAAGTGCCTTCAAAGTTTTCCATAATGGAGGCGGGGGGCCAAGTTTTTATGTCCCCACATGGTCAAGTCATTGAATATTGGCTATACCTGGGGAGACACAAGCCTGGGTGAAGTAGCTGCCTTCCAGTGAGGTAATTCCTGGTAAAGGATTTACCTTTGAGTCATTAGTTGTCAATACTAGCTGGAGCTGGAGGAATTGGGTGCCTAGGTGCCAAAGGGGCTCCTGGGTAGAGCATCCCAATCGCCCTTACATCTTACCAGAACTTCTTTATTTTAGTAGTTATTGTGATTTAAAATTGGTCCTAGCGTGACATTAATGAAAGCCAAATTCTAAATTTAAAATGGGGATAAATGCTAAAGATGATCATCCTGAAACCCTATACAGCTTAATCACGATTTCCAACACAAACAAAAAAATTAAAGTGAAAATAGAAGAAACAATTTGTTCATAACCACTTGTGTTGACTTCAGGATGTAGATTGTTAATAACATGGATTTTTCAGATTTCCTCTCGTCTTAGTATTTCTATAAAAGTCGAATGAGAACTCGAGCTTTCAAAGAGCACTTGAGAAAGTCAAATATCCTTGTCCTTTTGTCAGTCTCATTAATATCACATATCTCATTATTGCTGTCTACAAGAGATTTTCTGCAATAGTTGGTGTTACATTTAAATTACAGAAATAGATTAAAATTTCAAAGTTTCTTCTGAATTTATTTTCTGTGCTGAAATATCTTCTGAAAATATATAAATAAATATGCTATTTTGATAATTATTTATTATTATTATTGTTCCCCATTGAAACAAATGCAATTAGGATTTACGTAGAATTACTATCACTCACATATCTTAAGCCAACCATACCTACAAACCAAAAATGCAGAAAATTGTCTCTAAATGATTGTGCAAGACAGTGGGAATGAACAAAGCCCTTTAGCCAATACACACACACATTCCTCCACGAAGAAGAAATGAACAGTCAGTTGCCCTGACAGTAAGTGCTGTAGGACAAAGGGACACTCCTCAGAGTCTACATGTAAAGACGGCTACTAATGACAGGGAGTGCAGTAAACTGCAGCAAGGGAATTGGGGGAAGCAGAATGAGTGTGCAGATTTTTTAAAGCACTGAGATCAGAGCCGACATGATACTCTCAAATTTTTAAATAAGGACAAGAGATACATCTTTTATTTTTCAACCTCTTCTAAGAATAATATTCACAATGACACCCATATTTCATTAGCAATACATATCTTCTCTCAGTCCCTCTCAGAGCCTGTTCAGACAAAGCTCACTGAAGCTGTTGAGACAAAGATCACCAATGCTGACCTAACTTGCAAGTCCAATGAACTTTTCTCCACCTTCATCGCATTCTACCTTTTATTGAATTCAACACTGTGAATGTATATGTAAACACACATATACACACATACCTGCATACATACATAGAGTTTGGAACTTTTGTTGTTGTTTTTACAGTTGACATTCGAGCCTTTATTTATTTATACATGGTAAAAATGACTGAATATAACATAATTAAAATCAATTGCATTAAAACATATACATGTATTTTTTGGAAGAACATATAACAAGGAGACATTTAAATTAAATTGTGAAGTATGTCTTAATTCTGATATTTAAAAAAAAATAAAATAAAAACCAAACAGATAACAAAGCCCAGAAAAGTATGATAAACTCATGTGTCTCCTTTGAAGGCTAAGCTGGTTTATTACTCTATTTATTTTGAGCCGACCCCCACGTCTTTCATTACTGGATCAATCTTTCAAAGAAGCCTACACAGTCAGTAAAGAAAAAAGAGAAAGCCACTAGATTTGATGTCATAGACCCAGAATTTCTTATTCACTCTATGGATCACTGACCAAAGACCACAAAATTTCCAAATTAAAACCATGAATGAAAAGAAAAGTTAGCCGCTGACCGGGACACCTTTGTCCTGATTCACAGCAGCTCATGGCTCCCGGGTTTGATGTACATCAGCAGTGTTATTTTGGGTTAGTTACTAGGCAACTCCGTCTATGAGTCATGGGAGAGCACTCAGCAGCACCATCATCCGTGTCATCTTTCAATAGACTTAACACAATAGCTAAACACCAGTCACCTTTTTTCCACAAAGACCCATGTCAGGAATCAGGAAGCTGGGTTGCGTAGGATGGTTTTATATTGTAGCCCTCATAACTGGCTTTCATGTAATTTCAGAAAAAAATGCCATTAAGACTGTTATGGAAATAAATGGCTTACTAAAAGGAAGTCAACTACAAGGAGTACAAGGTAAAAATAAATAAAAATCCCTGAGTTGGGTAGATCAATAAATAAGGTACCTTTAGAAGATTATTATTGCTTTCAAGTCTCCAGGATTCAGCTTGGGAGAACAGTTACTGTCTTCGGTTCCTTAAAATAATCAACTGGATTCTCTTTCCCAGTGTTTAGCACAATATACCCTGTAATCCTGATGGAGACAAAAGCCTTCTCTTTGTTACTTTTAAGCAGATTCAATTATTCTTTGGTTTAAAATTTTGATTCATCCTAAAATATAAAAGTTACTAGGGGTTGTGGATGTGGGACCTGAGAAGGAACAGGTAGGTAATGAAGAAAATAAAAGCAGATTTTTTTCCAGGCAGATATTCAAATGCCTACTGGACACTACCTGATCAAAGTGTCACAAATAACTAAATTTTAGCAGTTCCAACATTTGCCTAAGTCTGCCCCTCTCTCTCGATTAGTTTTCTCCACCATAGGTACCTCCCACCATCTTACCCTTGTGCTGAAAACAACCCTCATCTCCACGCTCTCCCTTCGTCAGGGCTAGCTTCAGGAGTATGTGATCTGTGCAGGTACACTGGACCCCGTTCAGTGAAGGGTCTCACACTTGATCAAATGCTTCAATGTCACCATTTGAAATTCTTAATCATTCGTTAACAATGTGCCCTGTGTTTTCATTTCACACTGGGCCCCACAAATTATTTAGCCAGCCTTTGCCTTTCATTTGTCATATGAAATTAGCCACCATCCGGTCCATTCTGCCTCCCCTAAGCTAACCTAAAAACCTGCCAGCTCTTTACCCAACTTTCATGGTTCAGGCCTTCAGCATCCTAACCCAGGAACCTTACTGTGACAAGTATTTTAGGGAAAGTGTCTCCTTAGAAATGAACAGAGACTACATGTATAACCAATTCATTTTGCTGTACAGTAGAAACAATTACAACATTGTAAAGCAACTATACTCCAATAAATATTTTTTAAAAAGTAATAAAGTTGCTTAAATATGAAAAAAAAAAAAGAAATGAACAGAACCATGAGTAGGAGTTAGCAGAGGAGAATAGGGGAAAGAACATTCCAGGCAATAGATAGAGCCATGGACAGTTCTGAGGAGGGAAAAAGGATGGGAGCTGGATGGAGAGAGGCTCAGAAATCCCAGATGGTCTCCCTTTATTGCTTTTCCTCTTCTCTCAGTCTCCCCCAGCATATTATCCAGGTCTAGGACTCCTGGCTGGAATTCCTCACTCCTAGCCCCATGTACATCTAGATCTAACATGAGATTTTATTATAACTGTTTTTAATCTGTGGCACAGTCTTTAAAAAAAAAAAAATTAGAACTCTCACTTGGAATCTGTATACATCTAAATACTCCACTGTTAGGACTATCCTACTCCTTCTAGTAAGGGGACAAGGTCAGATAGAGTCTTATCTTTTAGCATTTCTGTGCTCATTACCTGTGATACAACAACAAACTACATGTCTCTGTGCCTTTGCACAGACTGCTCCCTTGGCCTGTAATTCTCAACCTACACAACTTGCCAAGGAGTTTAACTAGCAAATTTCTAGTCAACCAGTATCTTCTTGGAAAGACTGAACTTCTGGAGAGAGTCACCCCCTTCCTTTTCTGTGTTCATGTAGTTGGTTTGTACATGTCTACTATAGAACCAGCTAAACTGTTTATATGGTTAGAAGAAAGGAAGGGAAAGAGGGAGGAAATAAGAGTTCTGAACTCTAAAGAGAGGGTCTGCAAATTAGCAAGCCAAGGCATTTGAAATGGAAACACTATAGCCACCAAAGACAACTTACCTGCTTCTCAATTTCCCCTACATCTCTTCCCTAGGAGAAATCACCACAACTTTCCTAAATGGGTTGACGCTAGTCTGATTTGTGCCAGCATTTCTCAGGAGAAAAGCCTGAGTGCTCTCCTTGAGCCTTAAGAGAGAAAGTTAACCAGAAGTCAGCAAGATCAGCCACCCCAGCATCCTGTATGCCTATCTGCTCCCTGCATGTATAACAGAAGACCTCAAGAGTTGTTCCTTCCTTTCCCACTGGAAGTGACATATTGGCATTTATGCTAGTTCGCTGATTCTAAAGGGACAGGATGAGAGAGCCACAACTCCTTCCAATTACCCAGAATAGCTGAACTCAGCAGACAGTGGAAGACTCCCTCCGCAGACTCTTTTACAAACAGCCAGCTATAATCCAGTCATCTATGTATGTACAAAGGACTAAAATACAAAACTAAGTCATTTTCAAAGAACAAAAAACCTTAAATCACACATGAAAGATCTCTCACCTTCCTCCTCTTCACCAAGTAAATAATTTCAACTAGATAAACTGTTCTAGAATTAGGAATTTGGATATACAATTAAATAACACCTTAAAATAAAATGTTATAAATATGCTCAATAAAAGTCCATGCATACTAGTGCATGACTTTAATATCAAATTGAAATATGAAAGAAAAATCATTTTGCATTATTTTTGTACTTTAGTTTCTAGCTTAATGTAGTATATGAGAATGTTCATTTTATCCTTAGGGACAATATGGGGAAGAAAAGAAAAGGGAATCACCCTCTTCATTACCCATTTTATCTTTACTCTGAATTTATAAATATATAATGTGAATAAATCTGGCAAATTAACATTCAATGCCAGGATAACATTACTTGATTTCTGTTATTTTGCTGTTTAGCTCTTTATTCCTATTACATTTTCAAGTTTTTCCTAATTTTTTTATCTCTTTTGAGTTTAAATTTCCGATTCTAATTTTCTGTTTTCAATGTGCTCCTTTGCAAGATTTTTTTTAAGTTTATAAACCACGGCATTCTGTGGCCATTCTGTAGTGGATAAGACTGTATAGTCAGAAGCCAGTTTTATCTTTCAGACATGAAATAACATGCTTATTACCACACACACAAAAAAAGACCTTGATGAAATTTTCTTTTGTTTTTATGGTCACACCACCTTTGACAATGCAAAGTGCATTAAAATGCAATTGCATTATGCTACACCATTAATGACGTAATATTAGAAATATATTCCAAGGAAGCAGAAATGCTTTACTTAAGTTCAAGTGCTTTTGATATTCCCTTGTACTAGTGACATCTGTGGAGAAAGGATGCACTATATTTAATAGCATGAACTATTCAAGATGATTGAAATAAGCCCTCCCGTGTCCTTCCATGCTCAGTGCCTAATGGTGTGTGCCTTGTACTGTCTCCGACCTTGTTGCTGTAGTGAAGCATAATGTCTATATTTTCTAAATTCTCCTCCTGTGGATAACTTGATTATAGCTTAAGTTTTTATAGAAATCTAACTCTCATATAGATAAGGTATAAAGTTAGATTTAAAGAGCTGAGATGTAAAATGTATATCCTTATTTTCTACTTTACACTTCAATGCAGAAAAATGACCTCAGTATCACTTCTCTCTACTAATTTCCTTATTACTAGTAGACATTCATGCCCATTCACAGTGCCCTAAACCCCCAAACCTATTCATTTTGCCTTTCTTTTACTTAGAATACTAAACTTAATTTTAAAGTATGTAGAAATAAGATGACTATGGTACAGGAACTATAATGATAACAGTAATAATAACAATATAGCAACTAACAGTTATACAGCATTTGCTATGTGCCAAGCATTTAAATAAGCCTTTTATTGGCAATCTGTATGTCTTCTCTGGAGAAATGTCTATTTAGGTCTTCCACCCATTTTTGGATTGAGTGGTTTGTGTTTTTGATATTGAGCTGTTTGTATATTTTGGAGATTAATCCTTTGTCAGTTGCTTCATTAACAAATATTTTCTCCCATTCTGAGGGTTGTCTTTTCATCTTGTTTATGGTTTCCTTTGCTGTGCAAAAGCTTTTAAGTTTCATTAGGTCCCATTTGTTTATTTTTGTTTTTATTTCCATTTCTTTAGGAGGTGGGTCAAAAAGGATCTTGCTGTGACTTATAAAGTGTTCTGCCTATGTTTTCCTCTAAGAGTTTTATAGTGTCTGTCCTTACATTTAGGTCTTGAATCCATTCTGAGCTTATTTTTCTGTATGGTGTTAGGAAGTGTTCTAATTTCATTCTTTTACATGTAGCTGTCCAGTTTTCCCAGCACCACTTATTGAAGAGGCTGTCTTTTCTCCATTGTATATTCTTGCCTCCTTTATCAAAGATAAGGTGACCATATGTGCATGGGTTTACCTCTGGGCTTTCTATCCTGTTCCATTGATCTATAGTTCTGTTTTTGTGCCAGTACCATACTGTCTTGATTAGGGTTAGGACAGGAATAAAGACTCAGACATAGAGAATGGACTTGAGGACACAGGGAGGGGCAAGGGTAAGCTGGGATGAAGTGAGAGAGTAGCACTGACATATATACACTACTAAATGTAAAACAGATAGCTAGTGGGAAGCAGCTGCATAGCACAGGGAGATCAGCTCGGTGCTCTGTGACCATCTAGAGGGGTGGGATAGGGAGGGTGGGAGGGAGATGCAAGAGGGAGGAGATATGGGGATATATTTATATGTATAGCTGATTCACTTTGTTATACAGCAGAAACTAACACAACATTGTAAAGCAGTTATATTCCAATAAAGATGTTAAAAAAATAAAAATAAATAAATAAGCCTTTTACGTATATTAACTGATTTACTCCTATCAGGTTGGTACTACAGATCTTTATAGAGTTTCCTGTTCAAATTTCATTCTTTGTGAAACAGTTGAGAACTCACAACATAGGGTCCACTATTTCTTCCACAATCTCACTACTCAAAACAATGCCTACAATAGAGACTTCAAATGGCTCTGCAGTTCTGAGAAGGTACCACTCTATCTTGGGCCACAGCAGTGCTCTTTCCTACTAGCTAATGGTTAATTCCACTGGCTACTATGTTCACCTTCTATGCATCACTCTCAGTCAAGTTCTACTTGTCCTGCTTACAGTTACTTCCACTAAGACTATCACCTCTGCCAGGCACCAGTGCTGGTTCCATTAGAGCGTTAGCAGGGATATGTCACATGGGACAACATGGACTGCTGGAATTCATATGTTGAATGTGTGTCTAAATATATCTGCATGTATATGACTCTGGCATAGGTTTAAAATTATTGCAGAGGTATGTCGCAAAGTGGGTAAAATTCTTTTCTCCTGTTCTGCATTTTACTCCCTAGCAGGAATCTAAGGCATCATAGTTTGTGCTCCAATATTTTATACAGTGTTGATACAAAAAAAGCTTTTATTGGCTTTTATTTATTCTTCTTCTCCCTTCCTGCAAACCATAAATATGAGTTCAGGCAGGCCTGAGATGACAGTCATATCTGAGGAACAAACTCCCTGTTCTTCCGCTAAAAGCTCCTTTTTGAGATCAAGGATTTCTATATTTGGCCAAATTCGAGGACTTATTCCTTCTTCCCTTAGGATAAGTTCTTTGTCACAAGGCTCAAGGCTCCCCTGGAAAACATCATCTCAGTGGATCTATCTCATCAATTCAGGATGTATGACTAGCCATCTTCATCCAAGAAGTAGCTATGAATTAGACTGCAGGTAATTTCACTGCATCAGAATAATCATTATTGATTATTAGCAAACTGATTTTCTCAAAAGCAATAGAATCTATAAATAAAAATTGAGGGTTATTAAATTTAACATTTAACCATTATCCATGGCATAAATTTTGGTGCTCACAAAACATACCATGTGATCCTCATTATTCCCTTGCTTTCTTGCATTTAAGCTCAGCCATTTAATTAATTCGGGACAATGGCTGTGAGTGGAAACCAATGCATAGAAAAGTAATACACAACCTTCCAACTGTTCTTTCTCTGCCATGGCTAAGCTACCATGACACAGATACAAAATGGTAGAACTTTCATCAGCCTGAAATCTTGATTTATAGCATTTGCTAATTTCCTTGGTGTGAATATTCCCAACATGGTTGATTTCAAGCTCTTAACATGAAGTTACTAAATTGAGACTTGGGAAAACATGAGCAGAATTGACTCTCAACTATTATACACCATGTCTAGTATACTCTATAAACTCCGAAAGAAGACATACCTATAATTCAGGGACAGAGGAAGAAAACATTGCCCTGTAAAACCTAAGTAAATAATATTCAATATAGACTTGGTTGAACCTAGACATCTACATAGGTAACACTAAGGAACTGAGAAGGTATAAATGTGTGTTGCATTTGAGATAGTGAATCTATCAAAGGGAGATGTTTTCTTAAATATATTAAAGATAAAACAGGATGTTTCCCACATCCTGTAAAGGTGATCTGCATGAACTCAGGTTCAATCAACACTTTACTGAATGCACGTTATGTGCCAGGAGTAATGCCCCTTGTTTTTACATATGTTATCCCATTTCACCACAGTCTCCTTTGCCTTATCTCTATTTTGCAGATGTGAAAAAACAAGACATAGGCAATTAGCAAGAAATACAAAGGGGATTTGAATCCAAGCACTCTGACTCCAAGCTCAACATGCTGCTTCTGGGATCAGACTGTCTCTATAGTCTCAAAACAAAAGCAAAAACAACACAACAAAAAGGTGACTGAAATGTAACTGAAGGAAGTAAAGTTCTATTCTGCTCAAGCATATCATAACATTCTGAAACAAAGGGTGATCACAGCCAAAGAACTTAGGGTCCAAAAAAAAAAAGGCAGAAAACATTAGATCTTTTTCATTTCTCTCCCTCACTTTTGTGCAATCAGTAAACATTTAAGAATTTCCTACATGTTACTTTTTCCACGTGAAAAAGGGATTGGATTCTAAAGAACCAATTTTCATTATTAATTATAATATCACTAGCATAAAGAATGATTTATTTGCAGTTACTGTAGTTTGAGAGAAACATCCCTTAAAAAAAAATCCTAATTTGTTTTTTGTCCATCTGAACTCTTGGGCTCATGGAGTCCTGCGTATACCACCCCAACAGAAGGGAGACTTCCTCAGCAAATGTCAAATATTGGTAATCTCCTAAGATATATCTCCCATTACAATAATAATTTGATGCTCTAATTTATAAATCAGTCCCGTTAGGGTGTTTCTGTTGTGTAAGTCATTCAGAAATTGATACTATCTAGAATACTTAAACAAAATAGTTTTTGTTTTTTTTTTGATCCTGTTACTTTGGGAGACAGTTTGTGGACCCACGGTGGCCCACCAAAAGTGTCTGACTCTCTATACATCTCATTAGCAGCAACTGCAGTATAAGCATATTTAACTATAAAGACATGTTAAAAGTTAATTTTAATTTAATTTCCTTACTTTTAAGTTAAACATAGCTAAAGAATTGACAACTGAATTAAATTTTCTTGAAAAATAGTAGATTTTATTCTCTCATGGTATTAGAGACATTTTTCACAATGTCTACCAAGAGCATCATTTTACAATTTGTGGAACTGCCTTGAATTAGTTTTATTTTCAAAGGCCAACAGAAGTTTTCTTATTCCCAAAACTCTTTTTAACTTCAGCATGCCAAATAGCAAATTAGTCTTACCTGTGGGTAAGAAGACAGGATGGATGAGCAGTGAAAAGTTCATTAGATTGTTCTTTTTGAAGTTCTTTGGGGTGAAGATTATATAAGGCTGTCTGAAGATGGTATAACTTGGCATAACGTCTAAAATGCATTTATCAAACGACTATAAAATGCCTCTTTTGTCTATTCGGTATTTATATCGGATGTTGTTGCTTTTCTGAGCTATCCCCAGTTTTTCTCAGGCTTTGAGCATGCCCACATATAATGCCTTTCAGAAGGTTACTGTCCTTACTAAATATTTTATTTTTGAATGACTATTCAAAATAGGCTTATACTCTGTCTAAATGTTTCCCTCTGGGACTTCTCAGACTGATAAAAAAATTGGTGTAGAACAAGACTGACATTCAGCCTCTTAGGTCCCTAGTCAAATACATTTTAATAACTCCTTATCCCATACAGAGGGTTTCACTCCTTAAATAGCTTTGAATAATACCTAACTGCCATCAGAGCAATAATTCTGCTATTGTCAAGCTTCCCTAGAAGGTTATGTATGAATGAGAACATATACTTCCCAAATGGAGTTGAAGTCTTGAGATTATTGGAAATATTAGGATTTATAATCAGGAGTTCTTCATTTTTAGACTCATCTTTGCCACCATTTATTCTCTGAGTTTATGCAAGTCATTCTTCCTTCCAGCACTGTTTCCTGACATGTAAAATAAGAAGATTGAACTGAAGTTCTTTTTGTATCTAAAATGCTAGCAGTTAAAAAATTGATGAAGCAGAAACAGATGATGTTTCTAGGCGTAAACAAGACCACAGAATTCTAGCTATTTTAACAACTGAGAAAGAACAACAGCTACCAGTCTGCTCTTCATCCATGTACACTTCAGAAAATCTACCTATCAATACATTCCATTCACTCACACCAAGATTACAGTCCCCCTCACATTTGGTGGAAAGGCCCAATAGAGAAACAAATCATCATGCTGCAGAGGAAAATCTCACACATACTATTCAAACTGATTCATCATAATCATAACAGACCACAAAGAGATCACTGGACATTTGAAGAAAATCTGTATCATGTTAGTGAAAGGCTGAGATGAACAAGCAACACAATTCATGACACTGAAAGAAACAATGCTAATTTAGGGAGCAGGAGAAGATTTTCATGAATTTTAGTTTAATGGATTTAAAGATATTAGAGGTAATATTCTATTGACAAAAGCATAAAAATTTTAAAAGGATATTATATATAAAAGAAAAAATTTATTAAAGAAGAGAATCACTTTCTCCCTCTCTTCCACCTCCCCACTCCCCAAACTTATTCTTTTCTACCTGTTTTGAATATTTGGTAAATGTGTCTTAAATCCTTACTTCCTATCAATGTCCAGAGGTTTTTCCAGACATTGTTTTACCTCATCTTCTAATCTCTAACCCCAGCATGCAGCAAAAATTTAATCTATAATGGGAAATAAGTAAACATTCAATAAATGTTAATTAAATAATTTAAGAAAAATGTTCAGAGCCAAAAAAGGACAAAAGTGTTCAGATTGATTAAACCCACCTAGTACCAGGCAGAATAAATAAGGAAAACAAAAACAAAATTATACCAGGAAATTTTCTGGTAAAATTTCATAATCGAAAGTACAAAAAAGTTTTTTTTTTTTTAAATAATTAACTGGGGCTTAACTGGGGCTCTCTGGTGGCGCAGTGGTTGAGAGTCCGCCTGCCAATGCAGGGGACACGGGTTCGTGCCCCAGGTCGGGAAGATTCTGCATGCCGCGGAGCGGCTGGGCCCGTGAGCCATGGCCGCTGAGCCTGCGCGACCGGAGCCTGTGCTCCGCAACGGGAGGGGCCACAACAGTGAGAGGCCCGCGTACCACAAAACAAACAAACAAACAAACAAAAATAATTAACTGACTTTATTGGATATCCCATTAATAACGTTCAAAATGATACATAAAATCATCTTATGTCACTAGAATTCTATACCAGGGAAATTATCAAGTATGCATGAGGGCATTATCAGACATGCAAAAATAATCCTAAAATTCCTTATAAAATAAATTGTTCAAAGAGATGTTCCAGAATAAGAGCAAGGAATCTAGAAATCGGAACGCCATAAGACATAAGAAGCAGTGCAATATGACACTGAAGAACTGTAGAAAGTTTCATTTCTTTGGGATTTTTTTTTTTTCCTGATCAACAGATTCTATTAGAACAACACTTAGAATACTATTTTGAAGAAAAAGAATTAATAGCACAAGAATTTATTTTCTTACATCCGTGTCTACTCGTTGTACTACAGTGTTATAATATTTATATAAGCATAAATTGCAAAGGAGGTATTGGGGTTTTCTGTGTTTTGAATCTACCTATTGACAAAGGAATGGATGATGAGTTAGAACTACAGAACGTAATGCATTGTCTTCAGCTCTGACCATGTAAAAATAATAACTGAAACAAGAATGGGAAGCAGAAGAGGCAGAAAAAAAAAGGTAGATGTGCTAATTTCCTTGTTTCAGAACAGGAGTCAATAAATACTGCCTAAATTTTTTAAGTCAAGACACATAGATTTAAGAAAGTTCAGGTAAACAACCACAAAAAAAACCCTAAAACTAAAAATATAATTATTAAAAATTATGTAATGAAGAAGAGTACAGGATATAAAATAATGATACCAAATTTCTTATACTTCATGATGAGGAGTCAATAGATATGATGGCAGTTGATCAATTTAGGTGTAGGTATAGTGTCAGATTTACGATAATCACCAGAAAACCCAAATTCAGAAATCCTCAGTGGTTGCCTCTGGGCACTGGGGAAGAGGACTCGCGAGTGGGACAGTGGGGAGTGAGATGATTTTAATGTATACAACTTTATATCACTTGATATTTCTTTAACGTACATTATTTCATAGTATTTTTCATAAATACCTTGTTATAGAAAAAGTCTAAAGTGATGTAGATAATATTAATAGCTTATATTGGTGAATTACTTAGTTTATAAAAATTATATTCTTATGAATTGTCTTATCTGTGACTAACAATCCTTAAGAAAGTAAGATTCTGGTCACCAATTCCAGTGTGTGTGGGTTTTCCCTACCACACCAAGCAATTCTCCTTAACACCAGTTGGCTCTCTTACAATTCAACTCAGTTCTGACACACTGTACCCAGAGATAGCATCAGATACCCCAGTCTAGGGCTCAGAGCTACAAGACTCTTCCTCCCCCACTTCAGCCACCAATTACTAATCCAGGTTGTCACTTGTGCAGCTACAGATAGAAGATTCCAATGACTCCCTCCTTGGTTTGATTAATTTGCTAGAGCAGCTCACACAACCCAGGAAACCAGTTTACTCACTAGATTAACAGCCAAGGACACAAATCAACAGCCAGATGAAGAGATACAGAAGGCAAGGTCCCGAACAAAGGAGCTTCTGTCTTCCTGGGGTTTGGGACCTGGCACAGTGGTACATGGAAGCAGTCTGGTTTGGAAACTCTCCAAACCCCTTCCTTTTGGGTTTTTCTGGAGCCTTTATTATACATGGACACTATTGATGAAATAATAGACCATTGGTGACTGATTCAACCTCCAGCCCTTCTTCCCCACCCTGAAGGCAGGGGTGGCACTGAAAGTTCCAACCTTCTATTCAAGGTCGGTTCCCCTGGCAACCAGCTCCCACCCTTAGGTGCTTCCCCAGTCAACTCATTAACATAACAAAAGACACCTTTATTGCTCTCAGCCAGGAAGTTCCAAGACGTTTAGGAGCTCTGAACCAGAAACAGAGACAAAAACCCAAATACACAAATATATTACTATAAATCACAATGTCAAAGAAAGATTCTGTTATTCTTACGGAAGACTGAAGCAAAAAAAAGTAACAATTGTTGGTGAAGATATGGAGAAATTGGAACACTTGTAGACTGTTGATGGAAATGTAAAATGATGCAGCTGTATGATCCAGCAATCTTATCCCTGGGTATACATCCAAAGGAACTGAAATAAGTATCTCAAAGAGATATGTGCAGTCTCATGTTCACAGCAGCATTATTCACAATAGCCAAGGCATGGAAACAGCAAGGGATGGATGGATAAACCACGTGTGGTCTATAAGCACAATAGAATACTATTCAGCCTTTAAAAAGAAAGAAAACCTGCTATATACAACAACACGGATGAATCTATAGGACACTATGCTAAGTGAAATAAGTCCGATACAGAAGAACAAATACTGCATGATTCCACTTGCATGAGGAAGCTAAAATAGTCAAACTCATAGTAACAGAGAGTAGAATGGCAGTTACTGAGAGCTGTGGGGAGGGGGAAATGGGAGTTGCTGTTCAAAAAATATAGTTTTTGGCTTCCCTGGGGGCACAGTGGTTAAGAATCCAACTGCCAATGCAAGGGATACGGGTTCAAGCCCTGGTCCGGGAAAATCCCACATGCAGCGGAGCAGCTAAGCCCATGCACCACAACTACTGAGCCTGCGCTCTAGGGCCACGAGCCACAACTACTGAAGCCCATGTGCCTAGAGTCTGTGCTCCACAACAAGAGAAGCCACTGCAATGAGAAGCTCGCGCACCGCAACGAAGAGTAGCCCCCACTTGCCGCAACTAGAGAAAGCCCACGTGCAGCAACGAAGACCTAATGCAGCCAAAAATAAATAAATTTATTTTTAAAAATATATATATAGTTTCAGTTATGGAAGATGCATAAATTCTAGAGATCTGACGTTCAACACTGTGCCTATAGTTAACAACACTGTATTGTTATGTACAAATTTGTTAAGAGGGTAAATCTCATGTTGTGTTCTTACCACAGCAAAAATAATAATAATAACAATAAATAAAAAGGAGAATAAAGACATGGGGAAAAAGATTAGAGAAAAAAATCATTGACTTGCCCAAAATCACACAGCTATTAAATGATAAGGCTGAAGTCTCCTGATTTCAATTATTTTTTGCAATTTTAATATTAATCCAGCTAAGTGCCATTTAAGTGACTTGTTTTATTGTTTCTGTTATGTTTATTTTTTTTAATTTACAACATAATTTGTAATAACTCTGTCTTATTCAGTTTCCCCCAGAACCAGATTCTGAGACAAGGATTCAAGTACAAGTAGTTTCTTAGAGAGGAAATATCAGAAAACAGTAGTACTGTGGAGCAGTGCTGAGATGGGGGAAAGAATCAAGAAAATAAGAGATGTGTTAACCAGCAAGTTACCACTGCAGAACCCACTGGAGTGGGTTCCTTGGGGACACAGGAAAGAGTGTGAAATACACACCTCTGAGTACTCCATCAATGGGCAAAGAAGTCTGAGTATTTTATTACTGAATGCTGCTGGGGGCGGGTGGTGGGGAGGGTGGAGATAGGTTGGAGATGTTTATTACTTGGCATTTCCAGTTGGCCCTGCAAACAGGGCAGGTTTCTGTGGTTTCCATTGGGAGTTGGATCTGCAAAGTACAGAAATGGTTGTGCTAAGGACATATGTGTGGGACTCTGCTACAAACTCCCAGCTAAATTATAACATTCCTTGTAAGCAGAACCTATATCTTGCTCTTTATTTCTACCAGGTAACATGGGACTAACGTTGAATAAATATGTTACAATTCATTTGAGTTGAGAATACTCAAGCATTTTGAACACATGACTGGCTTAGCAGACAGTCTTATTTTCCCAGAAGTGAGAAGAGTTTTGTACATATTCTGCCACCAAATGCAAAGATTTTCCCTATGGCATGAATTCCCAGATGTTGTTTCATAGATGAGTGCTGGTCTAGAACTAAGTTTTTACCAGTACGTGGCAAAAGAAGAAAAAAAATGATAATTTCATACTTGTGTGAGATTTATAAAAATTGGATTCAAGAACTATAATTTGAAATTATCTCCGTCCTGTATTTTTGGTATTAAAATATGATTTTTCTTATGAAATTATAGTGAGAACAAATGATACTTTATTTTTCCCTTTCAATGCCTATATGTTCTCTTTATTTCTCTGGGCAAAATTTTAAGTGTGGTTATATGTTGTATAAATCAATTTTTAATTAAAATCATACTACTCTATAATATAAAAAAGTCTGAAAATATAAAGGCTATTCCTTAATAAGATTTTGTGTACTCATATTATCCTATCAGTTATTTTTCAAACCTAAAATAGCCTTAAAGCCATTGATGTGATTTCATCAGCAGCACTTCCAAAAATGATAAATATAAAATTTGTTTACTTATAAAGAGACAAAAATATGAACATCTGCTTGGCTATTTTAAGATTATATGGTTAAAAATTAATGCTGCTTACTTTGTAATTAATTACTTTTATTGTATATTATGTAAATTAAATGCTTCATTTTAAACATGTTATATATGAATTTATTGAGCAAATGATTTACAAAGTAAAACAAAGGAAAGTGATATTTGTCACAAAGTCTTATTTACAACTGGTATATATAAGATTATAATAGTCATATTTTACATATATAAGAAGACATTCAATGGTCATAAATATTGTTCTGAGATCACATCCTCCTTGACTTTAAAACAATAACTCTTTGTAGCCCAAATGTTTTGTACACATTTATAGATCTTCCTATATACATATTTGATTTCCTATATAATTCCTTTTTATTTATGGAATGTTGAATATGACATAAATAATTTGATTGGAAGATTTGGGTAAGTGGTTAGCAACAATCTGCATGATAATTGGGAATCTGGCAGGGCCCTCTCTAGTAAATGATGGAGCAAGGGCCACCTGGAAACACAGATCACACCGCAAGGCTCTAGCCAAACACATGCAGACAGAAACAGGTTAAAGTGAACAAACATACACACATACAGAGACACACACAAAACTCTGAAGGAAAAAGAAAGCCACCATAGGGCAATTTATAGCTTGGGGATATGTCTTAAAAGGCGGCCCCATCTTTGCGTTTGTAAAGGAACATACTCAAAATCCCTTTTCCATTCATGGATGCTAGTCTTGATTCACTATTTAGCATACATTCCAGGCTTCCTTGTCTTTACGCAGTTCTGTTTTCGAACTTACCAGATATGTCCTTATTCAATTTCTCCTATGTTTTATACGTTAACTCACTCACGAGGCAGTGAGTGGAGCCTATCAGGCAGAGTTTGAGGACGTATGGCGACTTGGCATCACCTCTGTTTATTTTTCTCAGACATGTGGCACTCCTTTTCCTCATAGCTAGTATTTCTTATGAATCCACTGGAGTATGTCAGAGTCTGAGAAAAAGGTCACCAAACCTGTCTCTAAGTAACTTGCACATATTAATGTGAGCTTATAAATCCGTGTATGGCCTCGTTTGCATGAGGGCGCAGAGATCGCTATTATTATTACTCCTATACTAATTGGCAAAGTCATCTAAAAGATTTAATTATCCTCCTAATACATAACTTACTGCCAAAGATTAAGAATTTAGAGCCCATTTAGTTTTGAAATAATGGATTTTTAAACCCACAAAAGGTACTTGAATAGATATTTCTTATGAATATTCTAATAAGAAATTATGCTAATAGCAACTGCTAAAGCTAAAAATTGTTGAGATTAATTATTTATAATATGCCATGAGCAACATGAGACAAAAATATATAATTCTTCATCTTTAATGCTCAAGAATTTTATTGATATATTCTTGATGAGAAAAGAAGCAATGATTAACCTTCAGAAGTTCAGAAAAATATTTTAAGAAGAAACAAAAAATTTTTCAATATGTGTTTAAATGTTACAGCTTATCTTCAGCAAGTGCTATACAATCTATAAGATGCTTTTGTGAAAAATAGACTTGGTTTTAAACCACTAATTTTAAGAAGAAACAGAGGACTTACTCCACCAGCTATTAAGATTTATTATAAAGCTAAAGTAATATGTGTGGCATTGTTGCAAAATAGATAAATAGGCCAGTGGAACAATAAAGAAGGTCCAACAACTGACACACATATATAGATAGATGATTAATGACAAAGCCTATACTTGATTGAAAAGGAAATGACAAAAAAATGACCTTTTCAAAAGATGGTATTGGGTCAGTTATACACCCACATGTAAAAGAAAAAAATAAAATTGACTCCTACTTTCAAACATGCTCAAAAATTAATTCCAGGTTGATTGTTACTCTAAATGTAATGTACAAAACATTAAATCTTCCAGAAGTTAGGAGAGAAGAATATTTTCATGGACTCGAAATAGGTAAGAATCACTTTTTTCGTTATCACTAACCATAATAGAAAAAATTGATAATTGGATTACATTGTCAGAACATCTGTTCAACTAAAAACACTATTTTTAAGAAAGAGAAGATGCAAGCCACAGAGTGGAGAAAACATTTTCAACACATATAAGTAACAAAGGGCTTGTATATAGTATATATATGTATATATATATAGGGAGAAAAAAAGCTCTTACAAGTCAATTTTTTAAAAAATGGCAGATAATCCAATAAAATGGGTGCTGGGCTGCACCCTGCAGGCGTGCAAGCCCTGTACTTGTCCATCTTCAAGACACAAGGAAGAGCCTGAGTCAGTAACAGAGACATCAATGGCTTAATGGATAGGGGGATCTTACATATCTAAAGCAAGGTTCTGGAGCAATACTCCACAGTGCAGATGGCTAGCAGGATGAGGGGGAGGGGAAGGTTACCAGTTATAGAGGGAATTGGCTCATCCGTTACCAGGGAAACAAGCAGAGGGGCATGCTCCTTTGATAAAATATTATCGTAGAGATAGTTCTGACCTAAAGATTAGAACAATCACTAGCTGAGGCCCAGGGAAAGATGTAAGCATTTACTGATTAGGCTCTATGATTAAGCGGAAAGGCCAGTCAGCTGAGTAAGGTGTGGGCAAGGCAGGGACTGGTCAGCAGGGGATGTACCAAGAGCAAGAGAGCAGCCATCTTGAGTGGCCTGTATGTAAACAATAGCAGTATATAGTTCTATAGGGAAGAAATGGAAGTACACTGTTGACAGGTTCTTGTATTGGGTTGGATAGTGTTCCCCAAGTTTTCGTGTTCTTCCTGGAGCCTCAGAATATGACCATGTTTGGAAATAAGGCTGTTACACATTTAATTAGTTAAGATAAGATGAGATCATACTGGAGTAAGTAGGATAGGTGGGATCTTAACTTAGTATGAATTCTGTCTTCACCAGAAGAGGAGAAGAGCCACAGAGAGAGAAAAACAGAAGAAAAATGCATGTGACAACAGAGGCAGAAACTGGAATGAGACAGCTATAAGCAAGGAACACCAAGGATTGCCAGCCACCACCAGAAGCCAAGGACAGGCAAGGAAAGATTCTACCTGGAGTCTCAGAGGGAGCATGACCCTGCTGACACCTTAATTTTGGACTTCTAGCTTTTAGAACTGTGAAAGAAGAAATTTCTGTTGTTTAAAGTCAAACAGTTTATGGTACTGTTACAACAGCCCTGGAAAATAAAATACAGTTCTTACACTACATGTGAAATGTTATATCACTCCAAGGTAGTCTGTGATAAGTTAAAGATGGATACCATAAATCCTAAAGCTACCACTAGAAAATGCACTTGACAAAATCTAATATTCATTCCTGTTAAAAACAGACAGAAAGCTAGGAATAGGAGAAAACTTCCTCAGTCTAATATCAATAAAATTCATCCGTGATCAACCTAATACTAACATCACACCATGAAAAGTTTCCCCCTAAGATTAGGAACACAGTAAAGATACCTACTATCACACTTCTAGTCCACATTGTGCTAGGGGGTCTAGCCAGTATAATAGGGCAAGAAATAAAAATAAAAGACCCTATTTATATAATAAAGACAGAATTTAGAATGTCTTTATTCATAGACAACATGATCATGTATATGGAAAAATTGATAAAAACTACCCAAAAATGCTATTCAAATAAGTGAGTTTAGTAATAGTTATTTAGCAAGGTTCATTGAGCTTCTTGCTTCCAGATACAAGATCAATATACAAAATTTACCTGCATTTCTATATACTAATAATGAACAATTGGAAACTGAAGTTAAAAGCAAAATAATGCCATTAAAAATAGCACCAAAAATATGAAATACTTAGAGATAAAGATCTGTATAGTAAAAACTACAAAATATTGCTGAGAGAAATTAAAAACTTAAGTAAATGGAGAGACATATCTGTTCATAAGGTATATCTCAATGTTAATGTTAATATTAATTACATTGATAATCAATATTTGAGTCAGTTTTCCCCAAATTAACTATAGATTTGTTATATTCCCAATAAAAAATCAAGTGCTCTATTGGTATAAAAATGGATGTTTGGAATCCAAAAGATCAAAGAAACAAAATAGTGTCTAGAGATAGACCTAAACATATGCAATCAACCAATTTCTGACCAACAAAGAGAGGCAATTCAGTGAAGAAAAGATAGAGTTTTTTTCTTTTTAACAAATGATGCTGGAATAATTGTATCTGCATATGCCAAAAAATGACTTTGATTCGTACCTCACCCCACATAAAAAATGTTAACTCAAAGTTGACCGTAGTCTTAAATAAAAAATGAAACCACACAACTTCTAAAGGAAAATATAAGATAAAATCCTTGTGAACTTGGGTTACATACAACAAACACAATCTATAAAAGAAAGTAATTGTTAAATAGTATTATAACAAATTTAAAACTTTTGCTCTTCAAAAGACACTATTAAGAGACTCTTGTGTCCCACAGAGAGGGAAAAAATATTTTCAAAGCCTATATCTAAAAAATGATTTCTTTCTAGAGTATAAGTTTAAGAACTCAATCCTAAGAAAAGACAACCTAACTCTAAAAAAAAATGGACCAAAAAAAAAAAATTAGACACCTCACGAAAGAAGGTATGCTGATGACAAATATACACATAAAAAATGCTCAAAAATATTAAATATTAGGGAAGGGCAAGTTAAAATCATAATGAAATATCACTATATACTTATTACGGATGTCACTACATATTTCTGTTAAAAGACTAACATTCAAAACACTGGCAAGTTTGTGAAGCAACAGAAACTCTCATGCACAACTTCTCCAGAGAATGTAAATTAGACACAACTGTTTTGGAAAACACTTTGGCACTTTCTTTTTTTTTTATTTTTTTTAATTAGTCATCCATTTTATACACATCAGTGTTTACATGTCAATCCCAATCTCCCAATTCATCACACCACCACCCCCACCCCTGGCCGCTTTCCCCCGTTGGTGTCCATACGTCTGTTCTCTACATCTGTGTCTCTATTTCTGCCCCGCAAACCGGTTCATCTGTACCATTTTTCTAGGTTCCACATATATGCGTTAATATGCGATATTTGTTTTTCTCTTTCTGACTTACTTCACTCTGTATGACACTCTCCAGATCCATCCACGTCTCAACAAATGACCCAATTTTGTTCCCTTTTATGGCTGAGTAATATTCCATTGTATATTTGTACCACAACTTCTTTATCCATTCGTCTGTTGATGGGCATTCAGGTTGCTTCCATGACCTGGTCATTGTAAATAATGATGCAAGGAACACTGGGGTGCATATGTCTTTTCTTTTTTTTTTTTTGCGGTATGCGGGCCTCTCACTATTGGGCCCTCTCCAGTTGTGGAGCACAGGTTCCAGACGCGCAGGCTCAGCGGCCATGGCTCACTGGCCTAGCCTCTCTGTGGCATGTGAGATCTTCCTGGACAGGGGCACGAACCCGTGTCCCCTGCATCGGCAGGAGGACTCTCAACCACTGCGCCACCAGGGAAGCCCCATATGTCTTTTTGAATTTTGGTTTTCTCTGGGTATATGCCCAGTAGTGGGATTGCTGGACCATATGGTAATTCTATTTTTAGTTTTTCAAGGAACCTCCATACTGTTCTCCATAGAGGCTATATCAGTTTACATTCCCACCAACAGTGCAAGAGGGTTCCCTTTTCTCCACACCCTCTCCAGCATTTGTTGTTTGTAGATTTTCTGATGATACCCATTCTAACTGGTGTGAGGTAATACCTCATTGTAGTCTGGATTTGCATTTCTCTAATAATTAGTGATGTTGAGCAACTTTTCATGTGCCTCTTGGTCATCTGTATGTCTTCTTTGGAGAAATGTCTGTTTAGGTCTTCTGCCCATTTTTGGATTGGGTTGTTTGTTTTTTTAATATTGAGCTGCATGAGTTGTTTATATATTTTGGAGATTAATCCTTTCTCCGTTGATTCATTTGCAAATATTTTCTCCCATTCTGAGGGTTGTCTTTTCATCTTGTTTGTAGTTTCCTCTGCTGTGCAAAAACTTTTAAGTTTCATTAGGTCCCATTTGTTTATTTTTGTTTTTATTTCCATTACTCTAGGAGGTGGGTCAAAAAATATCTTGCTGTGATTTATGTCAAAGAGTGATCTTCCTATGTTTTCCTCTAAGAGTTTCATAGTGTCTGGTCTTACATTTAGGTCTCTAATCCATTTTGAGCTTATTTTTGTGTATGGTGTTAGGGAGTGTTCTAATTTCATTCTTTTACATGTAGGTGTCCAGTTTTCCCAGCACAACTTATTAAAGAGACTGTCTTTTCTCCATTGTATATCCTTGCCTCCTTTGTCATAGATTAGTTGACCATGGGTGCGTGGATTTATCTCTGGGCTTTCTATCTTGTTCCATTGATCTATGTTCCTGTTTTTGTGCCAGTACCATATTGTCTTGATTACTGTAGCTTTGTAGTATAGTCTGAAGGCACAGAGTCTGATTCCTTCAGCTCCATTTTTTTTCCCCTCAAGACTGATTTGGCTATTCCAGGTCTTTTGTGTCTCCATACAAATTTTAAGATTTTTTTGTTCTAGTTCCATAAAAAACACCATTGGTAATTTGATAGGAATTGCATTGAATCTGTAGATTGCTTTGAGTAGTATAGTCATTTTCATAATATTGATTCTTCCAATCCAAAAACATGGTATATCTCTCTATCTGTTGGTATCACCTTTAATTTCTTTCATCAGTGTCTTATAGTTTTCTGCATACAGGTATTTTGTCTCCCTAAGTAAGTTTATTCCTAGGTATTTTATTCTTCTTTTTGCAATGGTAAATGGGAATGTTTCCTTAATTTCTCTTTCAAATTTTTCATCATTAGTGTATAAAAATGCAAGAGATTTCTGTGCATTAATTTTGTATCCTGCAACTTTACCAAATTCATTGATCAACTCTAATAGTTTTCTGGTGGCATCTTTAGGATTCTCTATGTACAGTATCATGTCGTCTGCAGAGTGACCGTTTTACTTCTTCTTTTCCAATTTGTATTCTTTTTATTTCTTTTTCTTCTCTGATTGCCATGGCTAGGACTTCCAAAACTATGTTAAATAATAGTGATGAGAGAGGACATCCTTGTCTTTTTCCTGATCTTAGAGGAAATGCTTTTAGTTTTTCACCATTGAGAATGATGTTTGCTGTGGGTTTGTCATACATGGCCTTTATTATGTTGAGGTATGTTCCCCCTATGCCCACTTTCTGGAGAGCTTTTATCATAAATAGGTGTTTAATTTTGTCGAAAGCTTTTTCTCCCTCTATTGAGATGATCATATGGTTTTTATTATTCAATTTGTTAATATGGTTTATCACATTGATTGATGTACGTATATTGAAGAATCCTTGCATCCCTGGGATAAATCCCACTTGATCATGGTGTATGACCCTTTTAATGTGTTGTTGGATTCTATTTCCTAGTATTTGGTTGAGGATTTTTGCATCTGTATTCAACAGTGATATTGGTCTGTAATTTTCTTTTTTTTTGTAGTATCTTTGTGTGGTTTTGGTATCATGGTGATGGTGGCCTCATAGAATGAGTTTGGGAGTGTTCCTTCCTCTGCAATTATTTGGAACAGTTTGAGAAGGATGGGTGTTAGCTCTTCTCTAAATGTTTGATAGAATTCACCTGTGAAGCAATTTGGTCCTGGACTTTTGTTTGTTGGAAGATTTTTAATCACAGTTTCAATTTCATTACTTGTGATTTGTCTGTTCATATTTTCTATTTCTTCCTGGTTCAGTCTTGGAAGGTTATACCTTTTTAAGAATTTGTCCATTTCTTCCAGGTTGGCCGTTTTCTTGGCATAGAGTTGCTTGTAGTAGTCTCTTAGGATGCTTTGTATTTCTGTGGTGTCGTAACTTCTCCTTTTTCATTTCTAATTTTATTGATTTGAGTCCTCTCCCTCTTTTTCTTGATGAGTCTGGCTAATGTTTTATCAATTTTGTTTATCTTCTCAAAGAACCAGCTTTTAGTTTTATTGATCTTTGCTATTGTTTTCTTTGTTTCTAATTCATTTATTTCTGCTCTGATCTTTATGATTTCTTTCCTTCTGCTAATTTTGGGCTTGGTTGTTCTTCTTTCTTTAGTTCCTTTAGGTGTAAGGTTAGATTGTTTATTTGAGATTTTTCTTGTTTCTTGAGGTAAGATTGTATTTCTATAAACTTCCCTCTTAGAACTGCTTTTGCTGCATCCCATAGGTTTTGGATTATCATGTTTTCATTGCATTTGTCTCTAGGTATTTTTTGCTTTCCTCTTTGATTTCTTCAGTGATCTCTTGGTTATTTATTAACGTATTGTTTAGCCTCCATGTGTTTCTGTTTTTTACGATTTTTTCCCTGTAACTCATTTCTAATCTCATAGTGTTGTGGTCAGAAAAGATGCTTGATATGATTTCAATTTTCTTAAATTTACTGTGGCTTGATTTGTGACTCAGGATGTGATCTATACTGGAGAATGTTCCGTGTGCACTTGAGAAGAAAGTGTAATCTGCTGTTTTGGGATGGAATGTCCTATAAATATCAATTAGATCTATCTGGTCTATTGTGTCATTTAAAGATTCTGTTTCCTTATTTATTTTCATCTTGGATGATCTGTCCATTGGTGTAAGTGAGGTGTTAAAGTCCCCCATTATTATTGTGTTACTGTCGATTTCCTCTTTTATAACTGTTAGCAGTTGCCTTATGTAGTGAGGTGCTCCCATGTTGGGTGCATATATATTTATAATTGTTATATCTTCTTCTTGGACTGATCCCTTGATCATTATGTAGTGTCCTTCCTTGTCTCTTGTAACATTCTTTATTTTAAAGTCTATTTTGTCTGATATGAGAATTGCTACTCCAGCTTTCTTCTGATTTCCATTTGCATGGAATATCTTTTTCCACCCCTCACTTTCAGTATGTGTGTGTCCCTAGGTCTGAAGTGGGTCTCTTGTAGACAACATATATATGGGTCTTGTTTTTGTATCCATTCAGCAAGCCTGTTTCTTTTGCTTGGAGCATTTAACCCATTCACGTTTAAGGTAATTATCAATATGTATATTCCTATGACCATTTTCTTAATTGTTTTGGGTTTGTTTTTGTAGGTCCTTTTCTTCTCTTGTGTTTCCCACTTAGAGAAGTTCCTTTAGCATTTGTTGTAGCGCTGGTTTGGTGGTGCTGAATTCTCTTAGCTTTCGCTTGTCTGTAAAGCTTTTGATTTCTCCATTGAATCTGAACGAGATCCTTGCCGGGTAGAGTAATCTTGGTTGTACCTTCTCCCCTTTCATCACTGTAATTATGTCGTGCCACTCCCTTCTGGATTCTAGAGTTTCTGCTGAGAAATAAGCTGTTAACCTTATGGGAGTTCTCTTGTATGTTATTTGTCATTTTTCCCTTGTTGCTTTCAATAATTTTTCTTTGTCTTTAATTTTTGCCAGTTTGATTACTATGTGTCTCAGCGTGTTTCTCCTTGGGTTTATCCTGTATGGGACTCTCTGCACTTCCTGGACTTTGGTGGCTATTTCCTTTCCCACGTTAGGGATGTTTTCAACTATAATCTCTTCAAATATTTTCTTGAGTCCTTTCTCTCTCTCTTCTCCTTCTGGGACCCCTATATGCGAATGTTGTTGCATTTAATGGTTTCCCAAAGGTCTCTTAGGCTGTCTTCATTTCTTTTCATTCTTTTTTCTTTATTCTGTTCTACAGCAGCGAATTCACCATTCTGTCTTCCCGGTCACTTATCCGTTCTTCTGCCTCAGTTATTGTGGTATTGATTCCTTCTAATGTAGTTTTCACTTCAGTTATTGTATTGTTCATCTCTGTTTGTTTGTTCTTTAATTCTTCTAGGTCTTTTTAAAACATTTCTTGCATCTTCTCGATCTTTGCCTCCATTGTTTTTCTGAGGTCCTGAATCATCTTCACTATCATTATTCTGAATTCTTTTTCTGGAAGGTTGCCTATCTCCATTCCATTTAGTTGTTTTTCTGGGGTTTTACCTTGTTCCTTCATCTGATACATAGCCCTCTGCGTTTTCGTCTTGTCTATCTTTCTGTGAATGTGGGTTTTGTTCCACAGGCTCCTGCAGCCTATTTTTGAACATCTCTGAGGATGATGTCTTTTCCTGGCTCCTTGGATGACACTGTCACCAGCTGTGGCTCGTTAGATGTGCTGGTTTTCTGAGGTCAGGCTCTGTGCAGGTGTAAGTTCCCACAGGGTCCTGCTTTCTGCTTCCCAGTCTGTCCTCCTCTTTGCTAATCAAAATTCTCTCCTTTCCTCAAGTCCAGCTCAAGTGCAGAAAGTTCTTCTGACGTTCTGGAGGAGGGGAGAGGCTGCTAGTGTTGGAGGGTCTCCTGCAGAGTTGGGGGGTGACTGTCTCACCGTGAGGACAAGGACACTTGCAGCAGAAGTTCTGGGAAGTACTCCTTGGGTGTGAGCCATGCCAGAGTCTACTTTGGCACTTTCTTAAAAAATTAAACATATGACTACTTCATGACCCAGCCATTTCTCTCCTAGGATATTTCTTTACCTAAGAGAAATGAAATCATATATTCATACAAAGACTTATACACAAATGTTCATAGACACTTTATTAGTAGCACATCCAAAAGTAGAAACAACCCAAATATCCATTAATAGGTGAATGAAGAAACAAATCATGGTGTATCTATACAATGGAATACTACTCAGTAACAAAGAGTGATGAAAGTGATGAAATATCAATTCATACTACAATGTAGATGAATCTCAAATAACTATGCTAAATTTTGAAAAGGCAAAAAAGAGTGCATATCCTATTATTCCATTTATATGATATTCTAGAAAGTGCAAACTACTTTTTAATGACAGTGAGCAGACTAGCAGTTGCCTTATTGACAGAGGGGGAGGAGGAAGGGATTACAAAGGAGCAAAGGAGCATGAGATAACTTTTGGTGGTGATCAACTTGTTTACTATCCTTACTGTGGTGATGGCTTTATGGGCTATACATAAGGCAAAACATATTAAATTCCATAATTGAAACATGTACAATTTGGTGTATATCAGTTCTATCTCAATTTTAAAGTCTTTGTACATTACTAAGCTATTTCTCTACAATATTTGCAAATATATTCTAGAGGATTGATTGTTTACCAGGACCATATCTTTTGAGATTATATATTCTGTAGCAGAAGATAACATTGTTATTTATAACACTCCTTTTCAATCAATAAAGAGTAGCCTCCCTCTCCAATCAGAGCTACTGCTCAAAGTATGTTCTTTTCAAATATATGTAACTTAAATATTTGGATTAAGAATATTATTATTGAGCTCCTCAGTCCCTTTTCTCAACATTTATACAAATTATCTACTCTTACCTCTCAATGAGAAGAATATATTATTCATTATGAGAGACAGCCTGGGTGACAAAGTGAATGTCACATCAGACAGCCAGAATTCCCCATTTCCTCAGTTTCATTTATTAAGTGACCATGGGCAGTCCGTTAACCTCCCTGAGCCTTGGTTACCTACTAGAAATATCAGGACATTAATTCCTCCCAGAACTACTGCTACAGCAGATGATTTGTTAGGGGCACTTCTAGTTCAAACAGCCATGACACTACATATGCTACCAAAATTTTAAGTCAGACTTTTTTAATAAGTCAAGGTCATACAATGATTTTTTAGAATAACATAATAAACATCAAAATTATGTAAGAATCCATACAAAATTCTTTCTACTTAGGAAATATCCTTCTTCAAATGATGACAATTTCTCCTAATGTTTATTTTATGCACCTTTCAATGAGGTCATACAGGGAATACAGGCATTTTAAAAATATTGATTTAAAAATTCTCCTTGGTAATATTTCTAAAAATTACCATTCTAACCAGAAAACACACACACACACACACACACACACACACACACACACACACACATATATTTAGCACTTTCAGTTGATATTCATAGAGTTTTGTAGCACTTTAGGGCAGTAAAGGACTTGAGAGATCAAGATGTTTTAACCTTGTCATTTTAAAGTAGAAGAAAAAAACAAAAAAACTGAATCCCAGAGGTGTTAAATGACAAATCAGAAGCACTCTGTTATATAGCAGAATTTGGTGTGATGCTCTAATCTACAGAGAATTCCTAGAGCAACAAAAAACCCTATTTGTCCTGAGGAAATGTTCAGATAAAGATGTTCAATTCTTACTGTCTAAAAATAAAGAATTGTCTTATTGAAATTATCAAAATAGACTTGATCCAGTGGCCATATTTGTCCATTCAATAGGGATTCACTTTTAAAATGTATGATTTGGTGTTATATTTGACCAAAGATAGCTGGAATGTTCTAAAGTTGTCTTCACTTTTGTCATTGTGAATAGCATGTTTCATCCATTGTTATCTATGAGAACAGAGAGATATCACCCTTATGGATCCCATATAGGCAGATAATCTTTTAAACTAATGCTCTACCTTTGTATTCAATACTACTTCATGTGTTTCCTGGAAGCTGTTAGTAATTACAGTATTTTATTCTGTCCCTTTAGGAAAAGCATTTAATGCCAACACTAGACATAAAATACTAGGATTGATAGCTAGTTAGATTTTTCCAAGATATACTTATATTTCTGATTAATACCTCTAAGCTGACTAGTATTTAATGCCTTGCTGGGATGAACAGAGATAAAGTAATCGTATAACCTTTCATTGTTTTGTTGCTTTCAAGAAATAGAAAAACCAATTCCTTAAATTCCTTCTTCTCATAAATTTTGTTCAGTCAAAAAAGTCTAACACAAATTCAGTACATAATGCAAGGTCATTTCTTAAATATAAATATTACATATTTCTTAATCCCTTAGAAATATTGTTATCCATCAAATTTGGGTAATGTAGCAGATATTGTGTCTTTCCATTACTCTGTGCAAAGATTTCAAACTGTAACTTTCCCTAGCCTAGTCTGTTTCTTTCTGTTCAACTTCAACAAGAGGAAATGTTCTGATATTACAAAAAGATGTAATAGTGTTCTCTTGAGTTTCTTGAAGATCATCTGCTCTGTCAGGCATGACGTAATTCGTCAATGATTACTGTAAAGTCCACTGCAATGAAACAACATGCACCAACAGCCATGTTGTATCAGTATGTTGCAGGAAAGAGAGTGGGGCACGAGAGGATGGTCATGTCCCAGGTCTCAAGCACGTCCCTGGGATGGCTGCCAAGTGTGGGTTCTTGACTTTGCGCAGGAAATAATTCAAGAGTGAGCCATAGTAAAGTGAAAGAAGGTTTATTCAGCGAGAAACACATGCCACAGACAGAGTGTGGACCATCTCGGAAGGTGAGAGCGGCACCAGGGTATGGGGTTGTCAGTTTTTATAGGGGTGGGTAATTTCATAGGCTAATGAGTGGGAAGAATATTCCAGCTACTTTGGGGAAAGGGTGGGGATTTCCAGGAATTGGGCCACTTCCCACTTTTTGACCTTTTGTGGTCAGCCTTGGAACTGTCATGGTGCCTGTGGGTGTGTCATGCTGATGTATTACAATGTTGTTGTGTTACAATGAGTATACTGAGGCTCAAGGTCTAATGGAAGTCGACTTGTCCACTATCTTGGACCTAACTGTTTCTAACCAGTTTATATTGTGTCCTCAGGCTATGTCATGCTTTTAAAGGTTGTGCCATGCCTCCTTCCTACCTCAGGTAGGCAAACAAGCCACACAGCAACCATAACCTGAGTCTACAAAAAGCTTAGATTTCAACATCAAATCAAACGTAAAGATAATTAACATAATGTGCATTGACATTTTTCAAAAAGAGTAAATACATTTCATGTTGACATTGTTTCACCAGTGTGCAAAAGGATTTCTTAGGCCAGATGGGCAGTTTTTCTTTGTCTATTATTCTTTTGTGGTAATATTCTAACCCAGCCTGAATTAATACAAAAGTCAAGGTTATAACTTTTCTCTTCCCTTAGTTTACTTTTCAGTGTTTATATATCATTTCAGAATAAACATATTTCTCTAATGCAAGGCTGTCTTTTTGTTATTTTTTTAATCCTCTATACTACAACGTATGTGCAAATTTACAGGTGTTAAACTGCGTATGCCTTTATTTCTAAGGACTATGATTCCCAATCAGGCTGAGTTTCCTCAGGCTTTATCACATTTTCCCTTTGTTTTCTTCTGTTGTTCATACTTGTGTGGTTTTGGCTAAATACGTTCACCTCTTTCCTACTCCCCTATTACTTTGCAAAAGAACCAATCTTATTTTCCTTGGAATCTGTAAATGCCTAGGTTTCTATTGAGAGGTGGGAAAGAAAGAGCTTCTGGAGGAAGGAAGGAGTAACCCCACCCAGATACACTGGTTTGGAAGGAGAAAGAACTTCCTGACATTTGGGAGAAAACAGGAACCTATCAGGTAAGAAGAAATATACTTCTTCATGTCTCAATTACTGGGACCTTGAATTAGTGGTAGCCTACAACAGTTCCCAGTAAAAGACCTTCATCCACCTAGAAAAAGATACATACTCTTACCTTGAGTGGAAATAACTCCTCTTAGAAAACCATAGATTATATGGAGGGAATAATATTAGAATGCTAGGGGAAAAGGGTAGGGATGAAATGAAAAAAAAAATTTATTTATAAATTAGTGATATCACTAGTCTCTAGCCAAGACTAGAATATGCAACAGTTAACAGAATAGAAATTCACAAGGTACCATCTTTAATGCATTTTATTTAAAATTTTCAAGGTATATGTACCCACTTTTGAAAAATGCATATCATGTCACTGTGGGTTCAGTCATACTCAAATAATTCTTTAGTTTTGCATATTCCTCAAATCCTTGATGTATTACCACTGGTAGATATCAGGACTGAATGCTTATCGCCTAAAAATACAGGATTCTGGCACTCAGAACAGGAAAAGACAGGTAAAGGAAACCCCCAAACTTAAAAGCAAATGAAAATGGTATTTAAAGGAGTTTTCTATTCATGAATTATTCAAATGGGAAACTTAAAAAATTACTTATTCAAAGGCACGAATCAGTTCTGCAATATCCTGCCTCAGTTACTCAGAGGGTCACTGATTTGTTGAATGGTAGAAAAAGAAGTCACCAGAAATGGCAAAATCTATGACAATTTTAAACAAGTGTTTTATCAAACTACGGTCCATGGACTACTTGCATGAGAATCATTGGTGTGCTTTTTGAAAAAAAAATGCAGAGTCTTAGGCCTCATCCCCAGAAATTTGAAGTCTATGCAGGAAGAGGCTCAGGAATCTGTTATTTTAACCAGCTCTTCAGCCTATTTTTCAGCTACCTTAAAACTTAAAGCTCTGTGCCCACCACCCAGTTCAGAGATCTCCCTGTGAAAATATAGAAAGAATCCTCTATTCTAGGACCCTCAGGGACATGTCTCTTAAAAAACTATCGAAACCAGTCTCCCAACTCTATCCCCATCCCCAACTCTGTAACCTAGTATTCTCTTTTTCTTCCTCCAGAGTAATTATGCTTATCACATTTTTTCTAACTAAAAGCTGAGGTCCATGAGAGCAGAGATATGCCTGACTTAGTCACCTCTATCCCCAGTGCCCAGTAACATAGGTACTCAAAAGTTAGTTGTGGATTTAACTGATGAATAAATAAACAAAAAAGGCAAAAGAATCCATTGATCGTAACTGAAATGACACTCTAGTAATATGGAATTTTTTTTTTTTTTCCAGTACGTGGGCCTCTCACTGTTGTGGCCTCTCCCGTTGCGGAGCACAGGCTCCGGACACGCAGGCTCAGCGGCCATGGCTCACGGGCCCAGCCGCTCCGCGGCATGTGGGATCTTCCCGGACTGGGGTACGAACCCATGTCCCCTGAATCGGCAGGCGGACTCTCAACCACTGCACCACCAGGGAAGCCCTAGTAATATGGATTTTATTATGGAGTTAAACTAGATGTTAGTAGTGTGTGTGTGTCCAATTACAAATGAAGTCTTCCCTTTGTGGGTAAGAAAACTGAAGTACAAAAGCCTTGTGCAGTTATTTCCAGTTTATCCTGTGAAGATGGCAGCATTTTAGGTGCCATCTCCATTGTGGATCTATTATGCAATCAACTCCCTGAACATCACTCATAACATCTGGAATAAGGAGGCCCTTGGTGCCCCTTTCACACCAGATTCGGAAATAGAAATACGAAAGTTTGGTAATTTATGAAAGAAACATAATCAGCAAACAACAGAGAAATAAAGAATACACATTTCACATGGTGATCAGATGCTCTTCATTTTCCAAACAGTAGCATAACTCCTCACTAATTCATGGAACCATTTTGCAGGGCTCCAGCACTGCTGTGAAATCCTACTACACTTTCTTTCTGTAGCATCAATATGACAATCATATACTTTCTGCCATATACTGTTATTTAACATAGGGTGTTCCCCATAAATAAACTGTGAGCTGCTTAAGAGGTGAAACAGTGTATTTTACTTATTGGAATGTTAATTTCTCTACCCACTAAGAGTTTAAAACAGTGTTAAATTTGTAGTTAGCTTTCAAGAAATATTTGTTGAACAAATAAATTAATAAATGGACTGCACTGGGTTGAGTCACTCAAAAAGAAACACAAACCACAGAGCAGATTGTCCAGAAAAAGAGCTATTAAAATTGAGAAAGAGCTCTATTTCTTTGCAGTTAAATTGTTCAACTAAATCAAGGTAATTAATTATAATTAGACAGAAAAACTATTCAAAACTGTATTTTACTTTGTTTTAATTTTTCTATGTTAATACTGTATAAATAAAAGCTCTCCTTCTTGACTGCAGTAAATTTAGAGACCACATGTAAAATGTCTCATGTTCACAGAACTTGGTCATAATAATAATTAATTCTCTCCACATTTCTAAAATTCACACTTTCACTATTTCCATAGAGAACATTTTTAAATAAAGTTTCTTAAGAGCTGATATGGCTTATCTTAAGTTAAATAGAAAAGGCCCAAGGCCTCAGTCACAAAGTAAAACTCATCTCTGTAAAACAAGATATGTCTGTCCGCATTTCTTTGCACAGAAAAATAATCTAAAACAGAGTTAAAATACATTTGGGGCCAAGGAGAGTTTCTTCACCACATGCTGTGAGTGTGAACATTTTACTATAAGACTTTGGGCCTTCATTTTTGGTAGTCATGAGCCACTTTAAGGATCTATTGAGGGGCTTCCCTTGTGGCGCAGCGGTTGAGAGTCCGCCTGCCAATGCAGGGGACACGGGTTCGTGCCCCGATCCGGGAAGATCCCACATGCCGTGGAGTAGCTGGGCCCGTGAGCCAATGGCCGCTAAGCCTGCGCGTCCGGAGCCTGTGCTCCGCAACGGGAGAGGCCACAACAGTGAGAGCCCCGCGTACCGCAAAAAAAAATAAATTAATTAATTTTAAAAAAAAGGATCTATTGAAAATTACAGATTTCTCCAAGGCAAACCACATCTATACACAAAATCTTTACACAATTAGGAGACATTTTCTGATCTATTTGATGCTCAAGTCAAGACCCACACCCCACCTTAGGAAAGCCGTTCATTTGTAATTGCTAAATAAGCATGTCTCTACATACTCTGTTGGAGGCCAAAATAGGCCCTATTTTGAGGTTTCTCTTTTCTCTGTTAGCCTGTTCCCACCTTCATAGCCTGCCTTAGCATTGCTGCAAGGCTGCCACCTCAACTTTGAACTGCATCTCATTCATGGTATTTATCTGTATGTCTTGGTTTCCACTCACCAAAATCCTTTTTCTTCCATCATTGCTCATGGTCCCACATGATCCAGCTGCACAAATTTTTATTCACTATGACAAATTATTCACCTTGGAAATTGTAATGTCTTATTATTTTTCATTTTTAGAACTAAGGGTATATGCTAATGACTGATGAACGGACATATGCCAACTACCAAAGTTCCCTGGGTGCAAAGTCCTAATGTAACCCATGTAGCATAGCCAAAATAGAAATTTCTACTTCATTTGAAAAAATTGTCCCCATTGTGCAACCATAACATTCTAAAGGGGATACACATTGAATAACATGAGAGTAAGGAAGCATTTGCCTAACTAACCACAGCAGAAAATATTAGAGATGGAAGGGGGTGTCAAGAGCAGATTCTCTTCAGAACTTTTTTTTAAATTTATTATTATTATTTTTAATATCTTTATTGGAGTATAATTGCTTTACAATGGTGTGTTAGTTTCTGCTTTGTAACAAAGTGAATCAGTTATACATATACATATGTTCCCATATCTCTTCTCTCTTGCATCTCCCTCCCTCCCACACTCCCTATCCCACCCCTCTAGGTGGTCACAAAGCACAGAGCTGATCTCCCTGTGCTATGCGGCTGCTTCCCACTAGCTATCTATTTTACGTTTGGTAGTGTATATATGTCCACGCCACTCTCTCACTTTGTCACAGCTTACCCTTCCCCCTCCCCATATCCTCAAGTCCATTCTCTAGTAGGTCTGTGTCTTTATTCCCGTCTTGCCCCTAGGTTCTTCATGACGATTTTTCTTTTCTTAGATTCCATATATATGTGTTAGCATACGGTATTTGTTTTTCTCTTTCTGACTTACTTCACTCTGTATGACAGATTCTAGGTCCATCCACCTCACTACAAATAACTCCATTTCATTTCTTTTTATGGCTGAGAAATATTCCAGTGTATATATGTGCCACATCTTCTTTATCCATTCATCCGATGATGTACAATTAGGTTGCTTCCATGTCCTGACTACTGTAAATAGAGCTGCAATGAACATTTTGGTACATGACTCTTTTTTTTTTTAATTTATTTTATTTTATTTATTTTTATTTTTGGCTGCATTGGGTCTTTGTTGCTAAGCGCGGGCTCTCTCCAGTTGCGGCGAGCAGGGGCTACTCTTCATTGCGGAGCGAGGGCTTCTCATTGTGGTGGCTTCTCTTGCTGGGAGCATGGGCTCTAGGTGTGCGGGCTTCAGTAGTTGTGGCACACGGGCTCTGCAGTTGTGGCTCGCAGGTTCTAGAGCACAGGCTCAGTAGTTGTGGTATATGGGCTTAGTTGCTCTGCGGCATGTGGGATCTTCCTGGACCAGGGCTTGAACCCGTGTTTCCTGCATTGGCAGGAGGATTCCTAAGCACTGCACCACCAGGGAAGCCCCACATGACTCTTTCTGAATTACGGCTTTCTCAGGGTATATGCCCAGTAGTGGGATTGCTGGTAGTTCTATTTTTAGTTTGTTGATGAACCTCCATACTGTTCTCCATAGTGGCTGTATCAATTTACTTTCCTACCAACAGTGCAAGAGGCTTCCTTTTTCTCCACACCCTTTCCAGCATTTATTGTTTGTAGATTTTTTGATGATAGCCATTCTGACCAGTGTAAGATGATAACTCATTGTAGTTTTGATTTGCATTTCTCTAATGATTAATGATGTTGAGCATTCTTTCATGTGTTGTTGGCAGTCCGTATATCTTCTTTGGAGAAATGTCTATTTAGGTCTTCGGCCCATTTTTGGATTGGGTTGTTTGTTCTTTTGACTTTGAGCTGCTTGTAAATTTTGGAGATTAATCCTTTGTCAGTTGCTTCATTTCCAAATATGTTCTCCCATTCTGAGGGTTGTCTTTTCGTCTTGTTTATGGTTTCCTTTGCTGCGCAAAAGGTTTTAAGTTTCATTAGGTCTCATTTGTTTATTTTTGTTTTTATTTCCATTTCTCTAGGAGGTGGGTCAAAAAGAATTTTGCTGTGATTTATGTCATAGAGTGTTCTGCCTATGTTTTCCTCTAAGAGTTTGATAGTGTCTGGTCTTACATTTAGATCTTTAATCCATTTTGAGTTTATTTTTGTATATGGTGTTAGGGAGTGTTCTAATTTCATACTTTTACATGTACCTGTCCAGTTTTCCCAGCACCACTTATTGAAGAGGCTGCCTTTTCTCCACTGTATATTCTTGCCTCCTTTATCAAACGTAAGGTGATCATATGTGCGTGGGTTTATCTCTGGGCTTTCTATCCTGTTCCATTGATCTATATTTCTGTTTTTGTGCCAGTACCATACTTTCTTGATTACTGTATCTTTGTAGTATAGTCTGAAGTCAGGGAGCCTGATTCCTCCAGCTCCATTTTTCTTTCTCAAGATTGCTTTGGCTATTCAGGGTCTTTTGTGTTTCCATACAAATTGTGAAATTTCTTGTTGTAGTAATGTGAAAAATGCCAGTGGTAGCTTGATAGGGATTACATTGAATCTGTAGATTGCTTTGGGTAGTAGAGTCATTTTCACAATGTTGATTCTTCCAATCCAAGAACATGGTATATCTCTCCATCTATTTGTATCATCTTTCATTTCTTTCATCAGTGTCTTATAATTTTCTGCACACAGATCTTTTGTTTCCTTAGGTAGGTTTATACCTAGATATTTTATTCTTTTGGTTGCAATGGCAAATGGGAGTGTTTCCTTAATTTCACTTTCAGATTTTTCATCATTGGTGTATAGGAATGCTAGAGATTTCTGTGCATTAATTTTGTATCCTGCTACTTTACCATATTCGTTGATTAGCTCTAGTAGTTTTCTGGTAGCATCTTTAGGATTCTTTATGTATAGTATCATGTCATCTGCAAACAGTGACAGCTTTATTTCTTCTTTTCCGATTTGGATTCCTTTTAATTCTTTTTCTTCTCTGATTGCTGTGGCTAAAACTTCCAAAACTATGTGGAATAAGAGTGGTGAGAGTCGGCAACCTTGTCTTCTTCCTACCTTAGTGGAAATGGTTTCAGTTTTTCACCATTGAGGATGATGTTGGCTGTGGGTTTGTCATATGTGGCCTTTATTATGTTGAGGAAAGTTCCCTCTATGCCTGCTTTCTGGAGGGTTTTATCATAAATGGGTGTTGAATTTTGTTGAAAGATTTCTCTGCATCTATTGAGATGATCATATGGTTTTTCTCCTTCAAGTTGTTAATATGGTATATCACATTGATTGATTTGCATATATTGAAGAATCCTTGCATTCCTGGGATAAACCCCACTTGATCATGGTGTATGATCCTTTTAATGTGCTGCTGGATTCTGTTGCTAGTATTTTGTTGAGGATTTTTGCATCAATGTTCATCAGCTATATTGGCCTCTAGTTTTCTTTCTTTGTGACATCTTTGTCTGGTTTTGGTATCAGGGTGATGATGGCCTCATAGAATGAGTTTGGAAGTGTTCCTCCCTCTGCTATATTTTGGAAGATTTTGAGAAGGATAGGTGTTAGCTCTCCTCTAAATGTTTGATAGAATTTGCCTGTGAGCAATCTTGTCCTGGGCTTTTGTTTGTTGGAAGATTTTTAATCACAGTTTCAATTTCAGTGCTTGTGATTGGACTGTTCATATTTTCTATTTCTTCCTGATTCAGTCTCTGAGCGTTGTGCATTTCTAAGAATTGGTCCATTCCTTCCAAGTTGTCCATTTTATTGGCATAGAGTTGCTTGTAGTAATCTCTCATGATCCTTTGTATTTTCGCAGTGTCAGTTGTTACTTCTCCTATTTCATTTCTAATTCCATTGATTTGAGTCTTCTCCCTTTTTTTCTTGATGAGTCGGGCTAATGGTTTATCAATTTTCTTTTATCTTCTGAAAGAACCAGCTTTTAGTTTTATTGATTTTTGCTATCGTTTCCTTCATTTCTTTTTCATTTATTTCTGATCTGATCTTTATTTCTTTTCTTCTGCTAACTTCAGGGTTTTTTTGTTCTTCTTTCTCTAATTGCTTTAGGTATAAGGTTAGGTTTATTTGAGATGTTTCTTGTCCCTTAAGGTAGGATTGTATTGCTATAAACTTCCCTCTTAGATCTGATTTTGCTGCATCCCATAGGTTTTGGGTCGTCGTGTTTTCATTGTCATTTGTTTCTAGGTATTTTTTTATTTCCTCTTTGATTTCTTCAGTGATCTCTTGGTTATTGAGTAGTGTATTGTTTAGCCTCCATGTGTTTGTATTTTTTACAGACTTTTTCCTGTAATTGATATCTAGTCTCATAGCATTGTGGTCGGAAAAGATACTTGATACAATTTCAATATTCTTAAATTTACCAAGGTTTGATTTGTGACCCAAGATATGATCTATCCTGGAGAATGTTCCATGAGCATTTGAGAAGAAAGTGTATTCTGTTGTTTTTGGATGGAATGTCCTATAAATATCAATTAAGTCCATCTTGTTTAATGTATCATTTAAAGCTTGTGTTTCCTTATTTATTTTCATTTTGGATGACCTGTCCATTGGTGAAAGTGGGATGTTAAAGTTCCCTACTTTGATTGTGTTACTGCCGATTTCCCTTTTTATCGCTGTTAGTATTTGCCTTATGTATTGAGGTGCTCCTATGTTGGGTGCATAAATATCTACAATTGTTATATCTTCTTCTTGGATCGATCCCTTGATCATTATGTAGTGTCCTTCTTTGTCTCTTCTAATAGTCTTTATTTTAAAGTCTATTTTGTCTGATATGAGAATTGCTACTCCAGCTTTCTTCTGATTTCCATTTGCATGGAATATCTTTTTCCATCCCCTCACTTTCAATCTGTATGTGTCCCTAGGTCTGAAGTGGGTCTCTTGTAGACAGCATACATATGGGTCTTGTTTTTGTATCCATTCAGCCAGTCTATGTCTTTTGGTTGGTGCATTTAATCCATTTACATTTAAGGTTATTATCGATATGTATGTTCTTATTCCCATTTTCTTAATTGTTTTGGGCTTGTTATTGTAGGTCTTTTCCTTCTCTTATGTTTCCTGCCTAGAGAAGTTCCTTTAGCATTTGTTGTAAAGCTGGTTTGGTGGTGCTGAATTCTCTTAGCTTTTGATTGTCTGTAAAGGTTTTAATTTCTCCATCAAATCTGAATGAGATCCTTGCTGGGTCGAGTAATCTTGGTTGTAGGTTTTTCTCCTTCATCACTTTAAATATGTCCTGCCACTCCCTTCTGGCTTGCAGAGTTTCTGCTGAAAGATCAGCTGTTAACCTTATGGGGATTCCCTTATGTGTTATTCGTTGTTTTTCCCTTGCTGCTTTCAATATTTTTCTTTGTATGTAATTTTTGATAGTTTGATTACTATGTGTCTTGGTGTGTTTCTTCTTGGATTTATCCTGTATCGGCTCTCTGTGCTTCCTGGACTTGATTAACTATTTCCTTTTCCAAATTAGGGAAATGCTCAACTACAACCTCTTCAAATATTTTCTCAGTCCCTTTCTTTTTCTCTTCTTCTTCTGGGACCCCTATAATTCGAATGTTGGTGCATTTAATGTTGTCCCAGAGGTCTCTGAGACTGTCCTCAGTTCTTTTTATTCTTTTTTCTTTATTCTGCTCTGCAGTAGTTATTTCCACCATTTTATCTTCCAGGTCACTTATCCGTTCTTCTGCCTCAGTTATTCTGCTATTGATCCCTTCTAGAGAATTTTTAATTTCATTTATTGTGTTGTTCATCACTGTTTGTTTGCTCTTTACTTCTTCTATGTCCTTGTTAAATGTTTCTTGTATTTTCTCCATTCTATTTCCAAGATTTTGGATCATATTTACTATCATTATTCTGAATCCTTTTTCAGGTAGACTGCCTACTTCCTCTTCATTTGTTAGGTCTGTTGGGTTTTTGCCTTGCTCCATCATTTGCTGTTTCTCTGTCTTCTCATTTTGCTTAACTTTCTGTGTTTGGGGTCTCCTTTTCGCAGGCTGCAGGTTCGTAGTTACCATTGTTTTTGGTGTCTCTCCCCAGTGGCTAAGTTTGGTTCAGTGGGTTGTGTAGGTTTCCTGGTGGAGGGGACTAGTGCCTGTGTTCTGGTGGATGGGGCTGGATCTTGTCTTTGTGGTGGGCAGGTCCACGTCTGGTGGTATGTTTTAATTTTTTTTTATTTTTGCGGTATGCAGGCCTCTCACTGTTGTGGCCTCTCCCGTTGCGGAGCACAGGCTCCAGACACGCAGGCTCAGCAGCCATGGCTCACGGGCCCAGCCACTCCACGGAATGTGGGATCTTCCCGGACCGGGACACGAACCCGTGTCCCCTGCATCGGCAGGTGGACTCTCAACCACTGCGCTACCGGGGAAGCCCTGGTGGTGTGTTTTAGGGTGTCTGTGGCCTTATTATGATTTTAGGCAGCCTCTCTGCTAATGGGTGGCGTTGTGTTCCTGTTTTGCTAGTTATTTGGCATAGGATGTCCAGCACTGTAGCTTGCTGGTCGTTGAGTGAAGCTGGGTCTTGGCGTTGAGCTGGAGATCTCTGGTAAATTTTCACCATTTGATATTACATGGAGCTGGGAGGTCTCTTGTGGACCAGTGTCCTGAACTTGGCTCTCCCACCTCAAAGCCGCAGCGCTGACACCTGGCTGGAACACCAAGAGCCTTTCATCCACATGACTCAGAATAAAAGGGAGAAAAAATAGAAAGAAAGAAAGCGGATAAAATAAAATAATTAAAATAGAAAATAAAAAATAATTATTATGAAAAAATTTTTAAAAACACAAAGGACAGACAGAACCGTAGGACAAATGGTAAAAGCAAAGCTATACAGACAAAATCACACACAGAAGCATACACATACACACTCACAAAAAGAGAAAAAGGGGAAAAATATATATATATCGTTGCTCCCAAAGTCCTCCTCCTCAATTTGGGATGATTCGTTGTCTATTCAGGTATTCCACCAATGCAGGGTACATCAAGTTGATTGTGGAGATTTAATCCGCTGCTCCTGAGGCTGCTGGGAGAGATTTCCCTTTCTCTTCTTTTTTCGCACAGCTCCCAGGGGCTCAGCTTTGGATTTGGCCCCGCCTCTGCGTGTAGGCTGCCTCAGGGCGTCTGTCCTTCGCTCAGACAGGACAGGGTTAAAGGAGCAGCTGACGGGAGCTTCGGCTCACTCAGGCTGGGGGCAGGGATGGGCACGGAGTGCGGGGCGAGCCTGCAGCGGCAGAGGCCAGCATGACGTTGCACCAGCCTGAGGCGCACTGTGCGTTCTCCCGGGGAAGTTGTCCCTGGATCACGGGACCCTGGCAGTGGCGGGCTGCACAGGCTCCCGGGAGAGGAGGTGTGGATAGTGACCTGTGCTCGCACACAGGCTTCTTGGTGGCTGCAGCAGCAGCCTTAGCGTCTTATGCCTGTCTCTGGGGTCCGCGCTGATAGCTGCGGCTCGCGCCCGTCTCTGGAGCTCCTTTAAGCAGCGCTCTTAATCTCCTCTCCTCCCGCATCAAGAAACAAAGAGGCAAGAAAAAGTCTCTTGTCTCTTCGGCAGCTCCAGACTTTTCCCAGACTCCCTCCCAGCTAGCTGTAACGCACTAGCCCCTTCAAGCTGTGTGCACGCCGCCAACCCCAGTCCTCTCCCTGGGATCCGACCGAAGCCCAAGCCTCAGCTCCCAGTCCCCGCCCGCCCTGGCGCGTGAGCGGACAAGCCTCTTGGGCTGGTGAGTGCTGGTCGGCATCACTTTGCCCTCCGCACCCCTGTTGCTACGCTCTCCTCCGTGGCTCCAAAGCTTCTTCCCCACCTCCACCACCTGCCATCTCCACCAGTGAAGGGGCTTCCTAGTGTGTGGAAACCTTTACTCCTTCACAGCTCCCTCCCACTGGTGCAGGTCCCGTCCCTATCCTTTTGTCTCTGATTATTCTTTTTTCTTTTGCTCTACCCAGGTACGTGGGGAGTTTCTTGCCTTTTGGGAGGTCTGAGGTCTTCTGCCAGCGTTCAGTGGGTGTTCTGTAGTTGTTCCATGTGTAGACGTATTTCTGATGTATGTGTAGGAAGGAAGGTGATCTCCGTGTCTTACTCTTCTGCCATCTTGAAACTCCTCCTTTTTTTTATTTTCAAAAGGACATCGTTTCCTTTAATTGACACTGAGAACAACATTCATGCCTTTAAATTACCGGTTTTTCCCTGATAGCAAAATGAATCATCAAAGAAAATTAATTGCTGCACAATCAATATCTTATTTCATTTATTTTACTATTGGAAAGCTCATATTTTAAAAAAATAAACAGCTTATACTAAAACATAATGATGAATTCTTGGTGTTAAAATATTCCTGCCTTTGCTATCAAGTGGAAGATAAATTTGCTCTCTGTCTCTGTCTCTCAGATTTAAAAAAAATGATAGTATTGAGTGTCAAAGATATTGTATTTTGATTTTCTTCTATGTCCATTTTATTGATGAATAAACATGGAAACATTCATGATGAAGAAAGAATCCTAAACCACTGATACAGAGAAAGGAAAAATGAATGGGTTCCAAGCACAGGAAATTTGACATCCATCTCTTATGTAACCTGCATGGGAAAATTCATTTCTTTTCTTGCTTTGGGACACTGAAATTCTAAGCAGATCAAGTACCAAACCAAAAAAAGACATTTGGTACATCTGTTCAGCTGCTAGGCTTCAGCTTCTTGACCTGCAGGATAGGAATGTTCCAGGAGCCAGCCACCCAATGTGCAGTCTGCAAATCAGCACCATGGGAATTACCTGGAAGCTGGGTGGAAACAGGGACATTCAGGCCTCCACCCTCCAGAGACTTTCAGAATCAGAGCACATCTTGTAATAAGATCCCCAGGTGATAGTTTGGTACATTCCAGTTTGACAAGCATTGATCACGACAGTTTTTCCCCAAGACCTGAAGGAAACCGTACTGGAAAAAAAAAAAAAAAAATAGATGGCAACTTTCCCTCTGCATTTAAAAATCTCCCACCTATGTCACAGAAATAATTATAGCCCCAGGTTGTCTGTCTCTGGGAAAGCACATGTGGCCACTTGTGAGTTCAATTAAGAAATAAAAGACATGGTTTTATAATCAAAAATTGTATAGAAAATGTAAAGAAAAAAAAGAGCGAGACTGAGTAAGGTTCTTTGAAAATTTGCCCATTTGTTTTCTGTGACAGGAGAAGATGAAAATAGATTGACTTCTCCAGAAAGATAATAGGGAAAATTTGCCTAAGAGCATGCTATTGAAAATAAGATACAAATGCAATGAAGGAGAGCATTGACAGGTAACAAGAAAACAAGCACGGTATAGGAAGGATGTTTATTGTAATGCCTGGGTATATGTAACGCTGTCATGAATCCCAAAGTCGATTTTCCTTTCTTCTGAGGCAATGGTAACCTGAATAACACAAAATAAAAAAGAAGAGAACACTCATAGTCTACAGCTGGACTGAGATGCAGAAGCAGCACTACTTGGCAACCGTGTTGCTTAATGACATCAGGACAATATCATTTGAAGGGAGAAATATGCTCTTTCCACTTGCTGACTCTCTGAAATGTCTATAAGGGTATAAAACGTGAGTAATAATGGAGCAGATGCATCTGAATTTGTCAGAGAAAGTGCCCCACTGCACATAGCTCAGAAAATTAGAGCTATATTTTCCTCAAATGTTTCAAATAAGAAAATCCAGTTGAATGTTGTGGTTTGCTTAGTAATTTTTCAGTGTAAGTTTAGGGTTTTTTTCCCCCAGTTTTTGGCTGTATACAGCCTATGGGTTTTGGAAAGAAATAACATTGCCAGAGGAATACAAACAAAGTGAGAGGAAACCCATTCTCGGTAAAGCAAAGGAAAAAGGGTGCTTTTTATAAGCACTGATAATTTTCTCCATCAACAAATGTGTCTGTGGTAGATGGATACAAAATACTTTATCCTGGGACTGCATGGTAGGTTTTAGCTTCCCTTGCCTAAGCTAAGAAGTTTGGTATGTCTTTTTTTCATGACATCAGCAATTTGAGCAAATCAAAAATTTTGGATAAAGTTTTAATAAAAGTAAAGAGACTGGGGGAAAACCAGATCTGTCACATTCAGGACAGGCTTATCCCAAGTAGACACCTAAGCAGCTCAAAAATAGCAATGAAAATTAAACTACACAATGATATTTTGGGAATAGTGATTGTGAATGTCTAATAAGTTTCTAACATCCCCAGGGCAATGCTTCATTTTCTAATATGTTCAAGCTACTTTTTGGAAGTCTTTTTAAGAATGGCACAAGCTGTTTGCATATGCAGAGGATTCTAAGACACTATGTCTATTAGCAGGAGCTCCAGGATTCTGTGAGGAGGTCATTCTGAAGAGTGTTTAAAGGGCATACAGAAAGAGTGAAGGCCGCATGTCTTAGCCCCTTTGAAGAGTAAATTTGGAACAACTTTACGCAAATCATAGTACAGACCCTGGAAACCAATTATCGAAAATACTTAAACTTAAAGCAACAATGCTTTCTTGTAAGCAGCAAATCTTCATTAAATCTTTTAGCATTGATTACTTTTGCATGATTCATTTTGAACTCTTCTTAATAATGTGAATTTAATGCATAATTTCTTTGTAATTTTTACATTTTACATTTTTTAATTACCGCATAATCACGGGTGAAAAAAAGTATCTTCTATTTGGTCCATTTTATGAGGCTAAGCAAATAAATCTATAAAATAATTTATTCTGCTAGTGGCTTGGAAACCTTATTGTTGATATGACAACTATAGCATAATAAATCAAATTACCACTTTCTTTCATTTGCATGTAGAAGTCATACATTTTCAGAAGAAAAGTATTCTTTCATTTTGCTGTGCTACAGTGACATCTACAGAAAGAAAAATCAAAATGAAAGAGCTTTCTTTCTTTTTTTTTAATACTCTAACATAAAGTACATTAAAATTCCCAGCTTTAAGAAATAAGTTTAATGTTTCCAATACAAAATCTTTTTAATAAGTACCCTAAAAATCTCAGTGGGCCTAATTTATAGAAGCTTGTAACTTGTGCTTCCTGAAAAATCTAGCTAATAGCAATTTTCCAAGCAAAGTTAGTCATGTTAATTGCAAATAGAAATAATTATTTCCTTCATGAGGATCAGTGAATACTTGAATTTTTAGAAAATCAGCATTTGTAATCAAGTATAAATAATCACTTGTCTTCACCGCTTTTTTCAAAATGTCTCATTCTACATGTTGCGATCCATTACTACAGATTACTATAGTTTTTTTTTTTTTAATTCCCTGTCCACTTTAAAATAATTTGAACAAGTAACCCTTTGGGTTTAGAGCTGGGGGGAGAGCAGGGATAATATAAGTCCTGATCTCCATATCAAATAAATTATAAATGAGACCTTCTTTTATTTCTCATTCAACCAAATATCTATCTCCTCTGACTACAAAGAGTGATGGAGAGAAAAAAGATCTTAATTTCTATGTTCTAGCGTCCATAAGTTATTCCACCTACACCTCATTAAAAAGAACATGAATGGAAATAATTCTTTTTTGTCAGGGTCACTACCACGCAGCGATGTTCAAGAGAAAAATGTCATTTTGAGCGGAACATACTGAAACAGCCCCCCTTCCTCCAGGACTTCAACATATCCCACAATGACAGATCTGTGTGACTTCGAAGAGGTAGTAAAGTTATGTAAAGCAGTACAACAAAAGTTTTTGTATTAGTGGAAAGGAATCTTTCAAAGATCCTGTGTTATGAATACTTTCTCATTGTCTGTACTTGCCTTACAAAACAGATCAAGGGGAAAGGGGATTATGACATTGTCATTGTCATCATCATCATCATCACCACCACCACCATCACCATCATGTTGTTTTGTATGGGGGAGAATGTAACTGCATGCTATGGTCGTGTTTGATAGGATAGTAAGGAGTCTGGCAAGTGTTGGGGCAATCATTTGAGAAAGAAAGGAATTTCAGTTCAAGAAAACAAATTAAATTATTTCAGCTGACACTTACAAAACACCTGCTACGTACCATGCTCTGTGTTCACTGGCAAAGTGAACGTAGTGAGATATCCAAAAACATGGAAATTATTCCTTGGAATGGTGATGTCCTAAAGGGCTCAGTAGAGATTTGTCTTAAAAATAGCTAGACGTAGATAACTAGATATAGATAGAGAGAGAGAGAGATTAGATAGATGATAGATAGATAATAGATGGATAGATAGTTGATAGATAGATAGAAGAAACATTTTCCCTCCACAAAAGGCATTACTTTTGGAATTTGGATTTTGTGTTTAGCTTTGCAGGAACAGATTTAATTCTTAGAAACGGGTATGATTCCTCCTGTTGTATTATTTTAAATACACAGAATTGGTGTTTATTAGAGAGGATATTGCTTCGCCAAAAGCAACACCCTTGCTTTTTTCTGCTCCTGGCATCACACATTTCAAAAGTACATGATTCAGGGCTTCCCTGGTGGTGCAGTGGTTGAGAGTCCGCCTGCCGATGCAGGGGACACGGGTTCGTGCCCCGGTCCGGGAAGATCCTACATGCCGCGGAGCGGCTGGACCCGTGAGCCATGACTGTTGAGCCTGCGCGTCCGGATCCTGTGCTCCACAATGGGAGAGGCCACAACAGTGAGAGGCCCGCGCACCACAAAAAAAAAAAAAAAAAAAAAAAAAAAGTACATGATTCAATATGTCAGAGGCTCTTTCTTTTGAAGAAAATCCCTTAATCCTGCCTTCATCTAAGAGGCACTGTGCTCATTCCAGTAAACCCCACTGGAGCATTCTGCACAATATAGAAGGAAGTCCCCTTTCACAGGGCTGCTCCACTCACATTTAGCACTGGTCATAGCAAAGATCCCAGGGCAATCCCAAAGAAAATGCTAAAGAAAATAGTCAGTGAAGCACAAATGATGGAATGCTGATAAATGTTGATGTTAGGGTTGGATTCATGAGGGGTTTGTGATATTACAGTATGCATCTCACTATTGAAATTTATTAAAGGAACATTAAACTTCACAACAGTGACTGAGATCCTGATTCTATGACAACTGATCTACTTCACTGTTCACTATAAAATTTAAAACCCGTTTGCAGTGAATTTGTATAACTTCCCTTTCAAAGATCACTAGATAATAAATCCAATTTAAGACTCTATGCAAAGTTTATACCTGTGAGATAGGACTTGGTAAATCATGCAGAAATTAGGAGTCATCTATGTGATTCAGCTTCTCTTTTTTCAATGACTATCACATATAACACAGAAAATGGCTTCTAGGACATGACTGGGAATTCTCGGAGCCAGGCTTGGCACAAGTATGTGGCAGGTCAAGAGCTAGGAAAATCCAACAGATATGACCCAAGGAAACAAGCAAAATCAAACTTACAAACTTTACAAACTTTCCAAAACCTACTTGTGCCTGCCTTTTCCCCACTGACTCTATTTACACCCCTTATTTTCCCACTTCTATTTCCTCTGGCACCCTGGTTCAACAGTTATTCTGATACTTGAACCCCTTATTTCATTTCTAGTATGTGACTGATCCTGTATCCTTGCTCATACTTAGATATTGCTTCCTCAGGGGGCTACCTGGGGCCCCCTTCTCTGAACTGCCTCCTCTGGCATTTCTCCAGTCAAAGGCCTGCTTTCTGGCCTCTACTCCAAACCTGGCTCGGGCCAACGTGGTCGGTCGGGCTCTGACAGGCAGTCTTCTCTCTTCGGGGGACTGCATAAGTCAGCAATATGAACTGGCATTGGGGAATCTGAATGTCCTCTCACTTCTACCTCGTACGTTGCAGTTTTATCTGGCAAGGTCAGCGAATCCCTCTGAGTGTCAGATCTTCAGTTGTGATCCAAAAAGTCACATTTTACTGATATTTCATAAATATTCAAAACATAAGAGCTTCAAAAGACATAAAAGCCAATGCAAGTTACCACCTGTACACATTGTATGGAAAGCCACTGCTGAACTAGAGAGTCCATGTTTGGTTTAGAGAATGGTTATGGCCTCAGACTTCACTTAGTTATTCTTCAGTTTGAGAATTAAAATATATAAGTACTATGTGACAGTGTGCAGTTATACAAAACGCTAGCATATGAAGGTACTCAGATATTATTATCTTGATTTCTGAAACTCATCCATACTGTTACCCAGCAAATACATATTCAGCGCCTTTTATCCACCAGGCCCTGTGGCAAGGCATCCTGGGATGACAAGGTGAGCGTGACAGACAGGGGCCCTGCCTTAATGGAGCTTTCTGTCTTGCACAGAGGAGTGGAAAATAGACTGTGATAAAATGATCATCAGGTGTACATTTTAAAGTAAAAGTAATTATTATGAAGGAAAATTATAAGAAGCCATAAACCCAGAGTGAGAGGACCTGATTTTGTCTGAGGTCATTTGAAAAGGCTTTCTAGGGAAAGTGACATTTCTGCTGAGATTTGAAAGGTAAGTAGGAATTAATTAGGTAGGGAGAATGATTGTGAGTAGGAGAGAGATTTTCCTGGCAGGGGAGATTCGCATGTGGAAAGGCATCAAAGAAGCTATATGCCTTTGAGAAATTTAAAGAAGACCAGGGTGGCAGAGGCACTCAAGGGGGAAGAGGTTGTCTCATAAGGGATACAAATTCCCGGTCACTGTGGCTATGAAAACCTGTGAGAGAAGATGTACAGGTTGTATACAACTAATGACTGTCTATATATAGTTACTAAGTTTGTTTATAGCTTTCCTAATACTTAACCCCAGGTTAAATTATGTCACCTAATTTAATTTGTTTATGAGGAAAATAATTTCCTCTTATTCATTTTGTTGATTTCCAAAATCACCTTGAACTGACTGAAGGATGTTCCCCTCTGTTTACCACTTGCTAGTAATCTACAAGTTCTCTAGTTGTCAGTAGCTGGCACAGTTCACTTATCTCCCACAGGTTCCTTGGTTTATTGGCAAGAATTACAGTGTTTTAGTCATTGAAGTAAAACTGGTAATTTTACAGACAAATAAAGTGATACTTACATTAGCTCATGATCATTCATTTCTTACTTTGTGTCAGGAGCTGAAATAAGTACTTTATCTGGTGAACTTACCACAGCCAGAACGGGAACCCACATTTTCTGATGGTCAGCTCGGTGGTCTTACTACCACACCATGTTCCTCTCTCTACCATTAATCGTGAGATACACACTTAGAATTTAATATAGCAGGAACATGTGCGAGACCTAGGGATTTGTTTAGGACCCACTTGTGTGAATGTCAGGTATAAAGCAGAGGACAGGCTTATCGCTGAGGAGGACTTCTTGGGACAGGGCAGCTGGCTATTGTGTTCTATGATTAGGACCAGTGAAGAGAGAAGTTTTAGGGAAAGAAAGGAAATGCATCCTCTGAAAAATAAAAATTGAACTTCATTATGGCTGTCAGGATCCCAGGAGTATTCTCAAGAGATACACTCCTTTTTAAAAGGCAGGGAAAAAAATAATTATTCAGTAAGTTTAAGCATCCTTGCATGCTTCAGACTAGGTTGGCCACAAGGGTTTAGGAGCACACAAGCTGAGGTAAACGAGTCTTTCAAATAACTTCTCTCTCTCCGAGATCAGGGCTCTGGTTACCACTGGCGACATTTTTGCTCTGTAAAGTAAGGCAAGGGATAGGAAAGAAATCAGTGCCATCTGGTCTCTGTAACAAAGGGACCCCACGTTTCATTTGGCCTAGTGGAGGGGTATATATATTTTCACAACAAGCTACATCTTCCATTGAGGGAAGGTATTTATTATGTCTTGCACAGTTGGTGTCTGAATTGTTGTGTGTGTTTTAGATATAATCAGCAATACAGTTCCCACAAGACATAACACCAAACATGAAGCATTTTCTATTTCCACTATATGACACGGTGTGGAAAGAAGATAAAAATGGGCTGCAGTCTTGTCGCTACACCTACATAAAGCATTTTAAGGGAGAAAGGGTTTTTTTCTAAAGCAGTTCTCTAACGCTGCCTGTAGATTTTAACTGATAAGCAAATAATTTAGCTTCCTCCTTTGTGCTACCTAATTAACCATACATCAACTGGAAAATATGATTATTCTTAAAGAGATCCTTCCCAAATCATGTTTATTGAGTCACCTGCATAATTACTGTCCTATGATCCGTCTCACATTTTATTCAAACATACCATATTACATATGGTTATATCGATTCATTTATTCGTTTTTCAACCAATATTTTTGAGTAACATTGAGTAGGCGGTAAAGACACAGTTCTCATAGAGCCAGAATCTAGAGGAGGCTTAAAGATGTTACTTAAATCGTGCAGATGAATTTCAACTCACATCTATGACAAGTACTTTCAAGTGTTACAAGAGATTTTGAGAAAAGAGATTGACCTTATTTAGGAGGCCAGAAGAAGCCTTCACCTTGCGTTGTGCAAGAGCAGAGAATGAAGCATTTCCAGTGGAGGAGAGAAGGCTGAGAGAAATTATGGAAGATGGATGGGGAAGTCAGAGTGATTGGAAAGAAAGAGGAAGTGGCCGGGACAGTCTTGTCACAGATGAGAATGGAGAAGGTAAGAGGAGACCAGACTGGGCTTCAAAAGTCATGGTAATGGGGTTCAGTTTACCCCATGGGAAGCACGTGAATGACATATCAGATTTGCATTTTCAAAATTTAATTTGTCTCATGTAGAGTATAAGTTAGGTATAGAACAGGGTAGATCACGGAGAACTGTGGCTTGAACGAGATTGGTTCTTCACATGAAAAGAGAATGGAAATCAAAAAGAATTGTGTTTTGGTGATTTACGAATTTCTATAGCATGTTACTCTAAACTAGTATATTATGATCTCTTAGGAACTCTGAAAATATTCCTGAGCCATCACCAGCTTCCCATTTCCATATCAGCTCACTCTGGAACTCTAAGCCCAATGCAGCTGCCCTGAGAACAAAATTTTCTCCTACTTTTTTCCTCACAGAATCTCTGGCTGGTATCATGTAATTCAAACTGTAGGTGGTATTACTATTTTTGTCCAGTCTGGCATGTCACGATCATCACGCCTCTAGTCCTGGAACTCATGTGGTTTGAATTTCCATTATGTGCAACAATTTTCCTCTCCATTTACTAGACATTCCAGTGTTCCCAGTGTAATTATGAGAAAGATAAGAGCAGCTAGATTTTCATGTCACTTGTTGATGATGGACTTTTCTACACTGGCATAGTGTTTGTTCTTATCCTCTGTGTGATCTCCAAGCGCAAAATTTTCTTAAAGTTCTATTGTTGAAGATAATAGATTTCCTTTATTCTCTGAATTAGATTTGCTCATTTTTTTCTTGGTTAAGAAATACATTTACTAATGATTAATAGTACATAATTCATGTTAAATGTCTTAATTGTCTTTTTTTTCTATATATGTTAGCACCTGCTAAGTACCTCCACAAAGGCAGTTTCTGGCAGTAAGTTTACCCCTCCCCGCCAAAGCAAATGTTAAATAAACACTTGTCTCACTAAGGAGCTCAAGAACAATGAAAAAGTCCCTTCATTTTTGAGTTGCAATTGCCATTATGTTCAAATTATTGCCATATAGGATTTACGACTTCTCACTCTCAAATATATAGATTTGTTTTAATTTAAATTTAATTTTTTTTAATATGGGACAAGACTGAGTCTTGCCAAAATATTTCAAAAGCATGCTTTTTTCTACAATGTTTTGTAATTCATTTACTTAGGAAATCACAGCTCAGATGCAGCATCTGGTTTTCAGTGAGTTCTGGCATTTTCCCCATTTTTCCATCTGGATTGACGAGGTACATGTCAATCAAGTGTGAAGCCAAATGTCTCACAGCAAGCTAGAGTCTGGTCCAGCAATAAAATCCAAGAATTCTCCTAGTGCAAGCAGTGGACCGTGAGCCTTCTTTATATATGGATATTGTTTTACTAATTCTATATTTAAACATGGATTACTGCAGCCCTGCTTCTGTTAAAATTGCACTTTTGACTAAAGATTGCAGTCATAATAGCCATCATTTTAGAGCATCTGTCACACCACACGTCCAAGCTAGCAATTTTAATATTCAGCAGCATGGCTTCCTTTGGTAAGCATACATCCTGTTTGGAAGGCTACACTATACAATCTACCACTAAAAAAATGACCAGCAAATAAAAATATATCCTTCATGAAGAAGAAAGTACAAGATTTTGTGGAAGAAGGTCTAAGTTTAAGACTCAGTTTTTTCGCTACCTGACTCTATGATCTGAGCAGAATCTTTAACCCCCTGAGGCATGTTCAGCGTCTTTAAAATGGGTGAAAGTACTTATGTAACTCAAAGTAGCGTTATGAGAGAATAAAATTTAAATGGCAGTTTGCTAATAAACATAGAAATACTTTAAATGTCATATGCAGTTAATGGCAGTCATTACATTGGATTAAGCTTATGATGTTGCTGAAAATAGAGAAGAAAAAAGATCATTGGCTACTGATTATATCAGCTTCCTACTTAAATGGTTACATATAGAGTAAGATGGGGCCCAGGATATGCTCATTAAAAATTCAGTGTGGGGCTTCCCTGGTGGCGCAGTGGTTGAGAGTCCGCCTGCCGATGCAGGGGACACAGGTTCGTGCCCCGGTCTGGGAAGATCCCACATGCCGCGGAGCAGCTGGGCCCGTGAGCCATGGCCGCTGAGCCTGCGCGTCCGGAGCCTATGCTCCGCAACGGAAGAGGCCACAACAGTGAGAGGCCCGCATACGGCAAAAAAAAAAAAAAAAAATTCAGTGTGTGTGTGTGGCTTTCCTGTTCTCTGTGACAGAGAAAGCATTGCACATCAAACGTTCTATGGACTCTTCCACATTCCCTAGTTTCTTGCAGTCAGGTCGGTCTTTGTGATTAGCTGTGGAAAAGAGCTTTCAGTAGACAGGACCCATGTCACGTCCAGGAAAGATTTAAGTCCTACAACTCAATATGCCAGTAACCTCTTCCCTTACTGTATTATTTATTGCTATATAACAAATCACCCCAAGATGTAGTGGCATTAAACAACTCACATTTCTTTATCTCCCAGTCTCTGTGGGTCAGGAATCCCCCCTGATGCTGGGTCTCCTGTTTCAGGGTTGTTCACAAGACTACAGTGAAGATATCAGCTAGGACTGGGGTCCCAATTGAAAGCTCAACTTGTGATGGGTCCACTACTAATCCCACTTCTGTGGTTGCTGGCAAGAAATCAGTTCCTTGAGGGCTGTTGAAATGAAGCCTCAGTCTTTTTCTGCCCATTGGCTGGAGGCCACCCATGTGGATCTCTCAACAGGGCCTCTGGTTTCATCAAAGCCAGGAAGAGAGGGAGTCTACCGGTAATACAAAAGCCACAACTCTTTGTAACCTAATAATCAAAGTGTCATGCCTTCCACATTGTTACAGTCTACTGGTTAGAGGGAAGTTAATCAAGGCGGGGGAGATTTCACATGGCCATGAATATCAGAAAATGGGTATTCTAGTAGGCCATCTTAGAAGCTGCCTGCCACACCTACCAAAAAGTCTATCTAGAAGACAAAATAGCCACCCTCAGCTTGATTCCGCAATGACTGTGTAGAGCAGAGCCTTACTTGTGCTGGATGTGTACCACTGAGATTGCAGGGCATTTTGATACTGTGACTAATATAACATGTATTTAATTTGACCCCTATGGCAATAATCTATAACATAAACTAGGCAAGACATTTCCCAAATGCAGCTAAGAGAATAGACTCAGAGATTAGGGCATTTTTTTCAAGGTAATAAAGCAAGTTATATCAAAACCTATGCACATTGAGGGCTTTTGACCTCAAAACTTGTGTTCTTTTCTTTTACACTTTGCTATAATGATGTGTCAGTTAGAACTCCTCTCACTCCCCATACTGCCACTCCTTTCTTCCCTAAAGAATGAAGTGCAAACTCATAGAATGGCGCAGGCAGTTTTGTATTTCTTTTTCTGACTCACCCAAGCAGAGTTACTTGATGTATCCTCTATGCAATTGCAAAGTTTGCTCATACATCTATTTTAGCACTTATTACCCTGAAGTGGTATTTGTGGTATTGTTTATATCTGTACCTCTTCTAGATGGTAAGCCCTGTATGAGCAGAGGACCTAACTTACTCTTTTATTTCCATAGCAAAACGTATGATGAATTTGGAAAGCACTTTATATCTGATCAATAAATTTTGGGGAATACTACAACTTAGATATTTTGCAAATTCCACGTCAAGTTCAAACAACAGAGTACACCATTTACTAAATTTAAAAATAGCAACACAGATTGGTAGGTCAATCTATGTAGAAAATAAAAGCTAGTTAAGAAACTAATAAAGCTCACAATGACTCTTGTCACTGAAAGATTCCAATTGCAATGGAATATTTCAAATATTTCATGGATTTCATATTGTAAAGAGTTCAGATTCCCTTTCTTCTCAGATTAATCTCCCAGTAAAATTCCATTGCCCCGTAGAATTTACGAATCCTTACTCCCTGATGATGGTGATGGTGATGATGATATGGTGACACCATCAGCACCTATCCCATGCCAGACATTATTCTGTCTGTAAAATGTGCTATCTTATTTAACCCCTATTAAAAATAAGAAGTACCATCATTTCTACAACTTAGAAAAAGGAAGAAAATTGCCCAGGATCAAACTGCTAGGAACTGGCTGGGCAGAACCTGAGCCCGTTGTGGTTAACACCAGAACCAATGTTCTTAATCCCATTCTGTACTGTCACCGCTGCCACATACAGACCCAAACACCACTGCAGCCTATGGGCACCCTTTCCTTCTGACCTGGTACCATAATGGAATCAGCAATTCTACCTAACATGACTACATTCTCCAAACTTAAACCACACCTATTCTAAAACAATGTGGTGGAGTAGCTGAAATTATGAGTCTCAAGAATAGTCCAAGACATAAGATTTTATACTCTCACCTTTCTCCCGCAGAGCCTCTGACCTAAGCAAGCCTTGTAAAAAGACAAAATGGTTCCCAGCTTTTCTTCCAGGTTTTATTTTAGCCTCTTAACTGTCTAGTGTCAAACCCTGCTCTAAAAGAGAGCACAGTTCTAGTTCTCCAGATGGGCATCCCACAAATTACTGCTCTCAACCAAAAGAGCTCAAAAGACCCCAAGAAAATAATTCCCACAAAAATTTTAACAGTCCTGAGTCTCTCTGGTAGCTTACTTTTGAATGGAAGTACTTTGGGCTAGGATAATAGCATGCACTAGATCTAAACATCATGAGCTTCTTCCTCCTTTTCCAAGGGATCCATTGTCTCTCTACCTTCTCTAAATCCACACATTGGAATGGCAGAATAAGACGGCTTGATTTTCTTGATAGTTCCAGACATTTAAAATTGTGTCTGCATTACTCAGATAGATTCATTTCTCCCCTTCATCTTGCTTGAAAAACATAGCATTTGAATCTAAACCCTATTTCTCCCAAATGTTCTCAGGCTGGTCAAATGTTTAAGGCATGTTAATATACACAAAAATGTTTCCTGTCTAAGCACGTGTTTTTCCCCACGCATCCCTGTTGTGGCCAAGCGCAGAGAGAGGGATGAGTGAAACTGACGTTCAGAGGCACTTGACTCAGCTTATTATCCACTCGCAGCAAGAAGATAAAATGGCTTTGTAGGGCTAATCTGGTGCGTTAGGCTGTTTTCAAGCAGAATCAGAGCTTTAAGAATGGTGTACGGCCACCAGCTGACAGATGAGAATCTATTCTACTCTTGAAACTTCCAGCCAAGGAGATTCCTTCGCGTCCTTCAATACCCTTTAAGGGAAAAGTGCACTATTTACAAAACTGACTGAAATGGGGGCTCATGATTTCCTTTGCAATAACTAGCAACAATGTAATATTGTACATTCTTTCATAAATGATGATGTGAAAATATAATAGTAAAATAAAAAGCAATAATGGGGCTTCCCTGGTGGCGCAGTGTTGAGAGTCTGCCTGCCGATGCAGGGGATGAGGGTTCGTGCCCCGGTCCGGGAGGATCCCACATGCCGCGGAGCGGCTGGGCCCGTGAGCCATGACCGCTGGGCGTGAGCGTCCGGAGCCTGTGCTCCGCAACGGGAGAGGCCACAACAGTGAGAGGCCCGCGTACTGCAAAAAAAAAAAAGAGCAATAATGACAGACAACATTTAATGAGTTCTTATTATTTGCAGGCACCATGCAAAGAACATTACATGTGTTATCTCATTCAGTCTCCATAATGTAAAAAGGAAATGTTACCAGAAGAAACCAGACTAAGAAGTTAGATAATTGCCCAAGGTCAAAAACACAGCTTTTTATGGAATTATGATTCAGTCTCTGGCTTTCTGATTTTAAGTCCTAAGTTGTTCTGCTATACTTTCTTTTGAACAAAATACACATTCAAATTTTATGACACTTCCAAAAATTTTAGAGCCAGACTAATTTTGTGAATCCAGAGGAGGTCCTATGTTAGAACGAGAGCATAGAGATCATTCTAATTGCTCTCCCTGCTTTCACCATTGCAAATCTATAGCTACTGTCAACTCAGCAGCCAAAATGATCCTTTGAAACATAACTCTGATCATGTCACTCCTCTGGCTTGAATACCTCGAACGTTTTCTCCCTCATACTAAAAGGCAGAATAAAAGCTCTCCCCAGTCTGCTCCACACCGTCTACCCCCTCTCTCTCTGATCTCATCTTCTACCCCTCCCTCCTTGCCCCCACAGAGCTATACTCACCTCCCCGTGGTCCCCTGAACACACTCTCCCTCCTCAGGGCCCCTGCATTTGCTATTTCTTCACATTGAAATGCTCTTAGCTTGTGATCACATGGCTGGATCTTTCACCTCCTTGAGGTTTTTGCTCAAATACAATTTTCTAAATGAGACTTTCTCCGACTACCTTTTTATTTTATTTATTTTTATTTATTATTATTATTTTTTTTTGTGGTACGCGGACCTCTCACTGTTGTGGCCTCTCCCGTTGCGGAGCACAGGCTCCGGATACGCAGGCTCAGTGGCCATGGCTCACGGGCCCAGCCGCTCCATGGCATGTGGGATCTTCCCGGATCGGGGCACGAACCCGTGTCCTCTGCATCGGCAGGCGGACTCTCAACCACTGCGCCACCACGGAAGCCCCGACTACCTTTTTAAAATCACAATCCCCTTCTGACTTCTCTTGGCATTCACTGAACCCCTTCCACAGCACTTACAACCATCTAATGTATTATATTTCACTTACCATCTCTCTCTCCATGAGAACTGAGACCTCCGAGAGAAGGGCTTATTTTTGGTCTATTTTGTTTGCTGTCCAAATCTCGAGTGCCTAGAACGGTCCACGACACATATTAGGCACTAAATGAATTCTTGTTAAATAAATAGAAGAGAATAAATGAGTGAATGGTGTTCACAAAGACCACAAGGCACATTATAATACCATTCTTGACTATATTCTATTAGCAAACTGGAAAAACATGTATTTGAACTGTAAATGGGAAATATGATCTACAAACCTATGTAAAAATAAAGACTAACCTTAAGGTAATTTTACATCAAAAAGGACAGAAAGATCTCTCAAGAGCACATTTTAAAGTTGTTAAATGGCCAAATTGAGAGTTCACAGAAGGACAAAGACATAAGATGAACCATGCTGATACTGTGAATAGAAAGTGCTGCAGACAGAGCAACTAATAAAAGTTACCAACACAAAATGTCATGTTCGGAAAAATCAAGATTACAGTGTCATGACTTCATTGTTCCTGTCAATTGAGAAGTGTAGGAAATTAAGTAAAATTTAACCAGGAACACTAGTGAACAGACTGACAAGAAGACAAGGGAATAATAGCTCCACAGTCATGACTCACACACACGTCAATTTGTGCTTGCTCTTTACCAGTTTCACATTAAAACATGATAGAGAAAGATAAGAGGGAAATCCAGCCACACAAGACCTCTATGAACTTGTCATATGAACATCAGAGAGATCAGAAATCAGAGAGAAGAGTGATCCTTAAATAATTTTTGAATGATCATTAATTCCTCACACTGCCAGCCATGGAAAAGAAGGCAAACTAAAAAAGTGAGCTGGGGCTGGGAAAACATTTGTGAAGCAGCATTATATCCCCAAATACTCATTGACTTGCTTTTTACCCATCTTTCCTTGGTACCTAAACCAGCCAAACTTTGTGAACTCGGCTTTCTCACCGGATGGAGTGTTCGTAAGTTCCTCTCTACTACTATCTTCTCCAAGTATAATGGAAAAAGGCAAAAAAAAAAAAAAAAAAGGAAAAGAATTCCAAGAGCTCGGCAGAGGGAACCATTCTTTTTACTTTGGCAGTGATGTGCAGCTCCTTGGCAGGCGGCACTATTAGTTAATGTCGTTAGCACTTTGGAACTGTCTATGACTTTTGTCATGTGTTTAAGCTGATTAGCCCCCTGGGTGACTTTGGCTTTCAAGGCAGCATTTCCTCTGACAGCTTGATGAGGGTACAGATGTCTGGACAACAGATAAAGTTCTTAACCCTTATTTCTGATTTGGTTTCTGCTCAACTATTTTGGTAGCACCTGCAGACTTATAAACAGAAGGCAAATCGTTTGTAATGTTTTAAGATGCTCACTTACGGGCTGACCACTATTGGCTAAGGCAAGTTTGCATCAACAGATGCACAGAAAAATGTGACTCTTCTTTCACACTCTAACTTACTTCACATGCTAAACTCTGTAGATTCGACCTCTGCAATCCCAAATTGGCTCCAGCCTTTTCATTGCCATTACTGCTACCCTTCTCCACCCTGTTCCTTATGCCTGAAAACAGAATTAGCCTTCTACCTCCTCCTTCATGATATGAGCTCATTTTCAGGTTTATATTCTACTGTTTCCATCCAAACTATCAACGCTCCAACCAAAGTGGAATAATTTCTAATTCCTGATTATACCCACTGCATTCCAGGCTTTGTGCTTTTGTTCATGATTAATCCACTTAATATATTTTTCTATAATTCTTTGTTTGAAATCAGTTTTCTAGCCACAGCTAGCCATTGTGATATATATTTTCTTTCATAATTTTAAATTTAACATATCAAGTCCTAGTTCTGTTTTTCAAGCACCTTTAATTATTCCTATATATGTTCTCCATCCCATTAACCTTACACACTGCTAACAAAATTCATTTTCCTGAAGAACAAATCTTAACTGGCCATAAAATAAAATTCCAATCCACATTGATATAAGCTGTTATCACTATAATAAACCCCTTATTTTCATAATGATTGTGATACTTGTGTTTTCCTGACTGAACTATGACTGATACAAATCCAAAGTTTAAAAGCACAGATTCTTTGACTCAATTATTTTTTAATTTACCTATTACAAAAAATACCCATCCAGGTACACAAAGAAAATGGATAGCATTGTTCAATGTTTCACTGTAATCACAAAAATTAGAAAACATTGAAGTATCTATTAATAATGAACTAGTTAAATGTATTTTGAAACATTCTTATGGAATACTAGCAGCAGTTAAAAATATGTCTAGATCTAAATGGCAATCATCAAATGAAAAATTTATCAATATAAATTGCAAGTGAAAAACAAAAAGTTGCATAAAACACATACCATGTAAATAATTCTTAATGAAAACAAATGCTTTGAAAAAATTCTAAAAGAATTTGCCATAATTTTTTACTTCTTGAGAACGATGTATGTTTGAGCAATGGGAATAAAAGGACACTTTCTTTTGTACTCAGTTTACCTTTATTTGAATTATTTGTTTGAACTATTTCAGAGAAATTTATTCAAGTGCTGTGCATTTATTTTAAACAGTATATAAGAAGGCAAATGTCTGGCCTCACAGTGGATGAAAAATGGAGACCTATTGTGTTATTTTTTATGTTTGTTTTTTTGTTACTAAACAACCACATCAGAACAAACAGCTTATTGGAATTACCTAGAATGCTAATTTAATTTTATAGGGCACTGGCAAAAACAGAAAGATCCTCTCAAGCAGCCCTGGTCATCCTGTCTAGGGTATAATCTTCCATTTGGGGTACCACATTTCATGAGGAAAATTAATAACCAGTGTGGTTCTGAAGTAGAATAATCAATGTGGTAGTTAATTTTACATATCAACTTGACTGGACTAATGGATGCCCAGATAGGTGGTAAAATATTATTTCTGAGTATATCTGTGAGGGTGTTTCCAAAGGAACTTAGCATTTGAATTGTTAGACTAAGTAGAAAAGGTCCTATTCACCAATGCAACTGGGCTTCATCCAGTCCACTTAGGTTCTGAATAGGAAACAAAAGGCAGAGGAAGGGCAAATTTGCTCTCTGCTTAAATTAGAACATCCATCTTCTCTTGCTCTCAGATATTCCTGGTTCTTAGGCCATTGGACTCAGATTGGGACATACACCATTGGTTCTCAGATTTGGACTAGAGCTATGACGTCACCTTTCCTGGGCCTCCAGCTTGCAGACAGCAGATGGTGGAACTTCTCTGCCTCCATAGCTCTGTGCCAATCCCTCATAATAAATATCTTTCTGCATATCTCTACATATGTATCTTACTGGTCTGTTTCTCTAGAGAACCCTGACTAATACAATGAGGATATAGAACCCATGGGATATGAAAAACTTTAACCTCTGAGAATATTTACACTGAACAAGAGAAGGTTCTATCATTTAAGTTGTGTTTAGCTAGAAAGCATCAGACTACCTGCATAAACAAACTTCCAATATATCAATAACAAGATAGCCCCTGGTAGTCATTTTCAGGATGAGATACTTCACCAGATCTCTATGATTGTTTTAAATTTTCTACTCGTAGTTGCAAAACGACCCCAAGAATCATATACTTGCACGGAAATACTGAAGGGCAAGAAGAAGAGGGGGAAGGGTCATTTTTCCACGTTCATTGGTTAAGTATAGTCAAACAGAACCTCTGCCTGTCCACACATCAGCCACACAGGAGAAAATGGCCACGTGATGATACCATGTGAACTGAAAGCCTGTAGAATGTATTCCAACTCTAAGCTTCTAGGTTGTCCAAGTACCTCCAAAATCCACTAATCAATATAGGCGAAGCAGCCATCCAGCACTGTTAGAGAAGTAGAGAACAGTCTTATTTTTATTTCTTTTTTTTTTCAGTTTTTTAAATTGAAGTATAGTTGATTCATAATGTTGTGTTAGTTTCAGGTGTACAGTAAAGTGATTCAGATATATATTAATATGTATATAGTATAGTATATATAAGTAAATTTTTTCAGATTCTTCTCCCACATAGGTTATTATAAAATATTGATTATAGTTCCCTGTGCTATACAGTAGGTCCTTGTTGGTTATCTATTTTATATATAGTAGTGTGTATTTGTTAATTCCAAACTCCTAATTTATCGCTCCCCCACTTTTCCCCATTGGTAATCATAAGGTTGTTTTCTATGTCTGTAGGTCTATTTCTGTTGACCTTATTTTTAAAGAACCAAAATCCAAAACTTGAAAACAGGTTATCTAGCCAGCAAAAAAAAAAAATAGCAGTTTAAATAAGTTTATACCTTATTTATTAAGCACCTGGAATAACAGTGGTGTCACATTCAGGGCAGAGAAAAAATAATCATTTTGCACAGTTATAAATGTCATTTAGAAATCAGAAAATTGCTAAAGGTTTCCCATGTAAATTTTTTTATAAACCAATCTAAATGTACTATTATTGTGCCTTGAGATATAAAGCACATCCTTGTAGGAACATTTTTAATTATTATTTTAGAGTCTCATCTTTAAATTCAGTACCATATTCCCAGGTTCTGTTATTTCTCCACATGTTCAGCCAATTCTTTTCTGTCACCATTATCTACTAAGCCTCCTCACTATGTGAAACTCATCGTTATTTCCAATTCACATCCCTGAGAAGATGGATTTAGGAGCTAGATAGTGATTATACCATAGTAATTTATAAAGGTCTTTTTAGAATTGGTCCATTTTACATGTGCTAATGACAAGCCCACTGAGTTTTACTTTATCCACTATTACTAAACCTGCAGAGATGTTTCCCAGGGTTTCAGCCTTAATGACAATGGAAAAGCAGATGGGAGGATCCATTTATAAAATCTCAACATCTAGTTTATTTACTAAGCAGTAAGTACAGGCTATTATATTGACTCAGTTTCTTTCACTCTACCAAACATCCAAGGCTATTGAATAATTTCTTCATTATTTGCTTATTAATTTTAAATCTAAGTACTAGATTTATGTTACACTATCATCACCTTTTAAATCTAAAATGCTGTGTTTATCTCTGTATCTTCTCTCTTGATATATGCCTTATCTATCAGCTATAAATTGTCATTTGATTTCTAATACATACTTTATGACATTTGACCAGCTTTCTGCTAAAAATGAACACATCCATCTCTCAGATATTAACATTAATCAACAGCTAGCCAATGACAATGGCTTGATTTTTTTAAAGGATTAATACTCTTTAATTACATTAGTAGATTTTTTTCAGTTATATATATATTTTTTCAGATTATATTCCATTATAGTTTGTTACAAGATATTGAATATAATTCCCTATGCTATATTGTAAATCTTTTTTGCTTATCTATTTTATGTATCGTGGTTTGCTTCTATTAATCCCATACTCCTAATTTATCACTCCCCACCTCCATTTCCCCTTTGATAAACATAAGTCTGTTTTCTATGTCTGTGAGTCTGTTTCTGTTTTGTATATAGATTCATTTGTAATATTTTCTAGATTTCACATATAAGCGATATCATATGATAGTTGTCTTTCTCTAACTTACTTCACTTAGTATGATAACCTCTAGGTCTATGTTGTTGCCAAAAGCAGCATATCATTCTTTTTTATGGCTGAGTAATATTCCATTGTATATACAAACCACATCCTCTTAAGCCAATCTACAGATTTAGTGTGATCCCTATCAAAATATCCATGACATTTTTCACAGAACTAGAACAAATTAATCCTAAAATTTATATAGAACCATAAAAGACTTAGGATTGCCAAAGCAATTCTGAGGAAAAAGAAGAAAACTGAAGCCATAATCTTTCCAGACTTCAGACAATACTGCAAAGCTGCAGTAGTCAAAACAGTGTGATATTGGCACAAAAACAGACATATAGGTCACTGGAACAGAAATACCCACACTTTTGGTCAATTAATCTATGACAAAAGAGGCAAGAATATACAATGGAAAAAAGGAAGTCTCTTCAGCAAGTGGTGTTGGGAAAGCTGGTCAGCTAACTGTAAATCAATAAGAATTAGAACACTCCCTCACAACATATACAGAAATAAATTCAAAATGGTTTAAAACCTAAATATAAGACATGACACCATAAAACTGTAATTCAAAAAGACACACCATCAAAATGACTAGGAAAAATTAATTCTCCAAATAGAAAATACATAACTTCATAAAAATATATGTATGATTTAAAAAAATCATCATGAAGCTATGATTTTGCATGCTGTGTATTGTTCATTAAAAGTACATCCTACATTTTAGAGAGAGCTTTCAATAAAGCTAAGATGCAAATACTGAAAATTCTGAAAATTAGCTTTTTTAGCCAGACACTTTCTTTCTATTTTTTGTTTTTTTAAAGAAGATATTGGGGGTAAGAGTTTATTAATTAATTTATTTACTTTTGCGTGTTGGGTCTTCGTTTCTGTGCGAGGGCCCTCCCCAGTTGTGGCAAGCGGGGTCCACTCTTCATCGCGGTGCGCGGGCCTCTCACTATCGCGGCCTCTCTTGCTGCAGAGCACAGGCTCCAGACGCGCAGGCTCAGTAGTGGTGGCTCACGGGCCTAGTTGCTCCGCGGCATGTGGGATCCTCCCAGACCAGGGCTCGAACCCGCGTCCCCTACATTAGCAGGCAGATTCTCAACCACTGCGCCACCAGGGAAGCCCAGCCAGACACTTTCGATAGCTGAGCTGGGAGAGCTAACAAGTGTTACTCTCTACAATTTCAGAGTTAGAGGACACAGAGCCATAAAATAGTTTGCTTTTTCATTGGAATATCTATATTTTGAAAACAATCAAAGCATGTGGAGGTTTATATAGCTCCAATATTAAACCGCCTATAAAAAGGATTAAGAGTGAAAATTAAGTATGTTAAACTAACTTTCTAGTTTTGTTGAAATGTAGTCACTTAATTAAGGGAGGTAATTCATAAATCTGCATGCTTTTTTCTTAAAAACTGAAACCCAGGGCTTCCCTGGTGGCGCAGTGGTTGAGAGTCCGCCTGCCGATGCAGGGGACACGGGTTCGTGTCACGGTCTGGGAAGATCCCACATGCCGCGGAGCGGCTGGGCCCGTGAGCCATGGCAGCTCAGCCTGCGCGTCCGGAGCCTGTGCTCCGCAACGGGAGAGGCCACAGCAGTGAGAGGCCCGCGTACCGCAAAAAAAAAAAAACTGAAACCCAACACTTAAAGAGTCAGGAAGACAAAGACTCTCATCTGAATGACTGAAACACATGACATACACACACACACACATATACACATACATGCACGCACACACTCATACACCTCTGTCGATCAAGTGGAAATGCATTAATACGGTTCCTTAAATTTCCATCTTATAGTCATTATCAAGAACCAGTCGGTCATTATTACTTACAATGTCACTTAAAAATGCATAAGATAATCTTGTTTAATTAATTTTTGAATAAAACCAATTATAAATAAACTCATATATGTTGGGGTAAAATCCCAAACTAGAATAATCCTCCAACTTCTCCTTTGAGGGTGATTACTCTCATTATCTACCACAAATAAAACTATGGTGATAAATAATGAGAGCAACAATATACTTTTTAATTCAGAACGTTTTTGCAGGGACTTCCCTGGTGGTGCAGTGGTTAAGAATCTGCCTGCCAGTTCAGGGGACACGGGTTCGAGCTGTGATCCGGGAAGATCCCACATGCTGCTGAGCGACTAAGCCCGTGCGCAACAAATACTGAGCTCGCCCACCATAGCTACTGAAGCCTGCATGCCTAGAGCCCGTGCTCCACAACAAGAGAAGCCACCGATGAGAAGCCCGCGCACCACAATGAAGAGTAGCCCCCCGCTCGCTCACCGCAACTAGAGAACGCCCACGCAGAGCAACGAAGACCCAACGCAGCCAAAAATAAATATTTTTTTTTAAAAAAAGAATGTTTTTGCTTTATGGACTCCCTATTTCCTTTTTTTGTTTTCTTTTTCATCCTGAAGTCCAAGAATGTAATGAATAGTATGATGATTTATATGTACAAATAGCTGGAATGGTATGCTTAATAAATCAAAAAAATCATCTAAATATGGTCAATATCATTAAAATTATAGAACCAAGCATGTCTCAGGAGGAGAAAACTCACCATTTAAAATGCATAGTGAGTAAAGTGATTTTGACTTTCAGAACAGACACATTTCATTCAGCATATAAAATTTAAGTTGGTGATTCTTATCTAATACAGTTAGGAGAATTTTAATTTGTATTTTAAAATGAATTGTACTTGCAAACAAGATTGTAAATTGAAGTCTTGAACATCATAACTGTCTTTTAAATTGTCAGAAATAGGCTTGAGAATTACCCAAATTAATGTGCTACAATTACTTTTATGATAGGTTTTGATCAATTGTACAGCATATTTTCCCAAAATTATCAGTCATAAAGAAAAGCCTTCAGCAAAGATGAAACCTAAAAATAGTTTATTGCATTCACATTTACTCAGAATCTTAAAAAGATGCTCATTTACGTTTTTTATTCCTCTATATTCAGATGATTTTCTTGACCTCATTTCCTATATTATCTCTAAAGCAATATACCGGAACATTTCTTGATGTTTGACTTAATTTTTGCAACACAAAACTTTCAATGTGGAACCAAGATAGGTAATTATCTAAAAAATATATTTGCATTTATTTGCCAAAATTCATTTTTCAGAAGTGCTTTGTTGTTGCAAACGATAGCCTGTTGGAATACTGTCTCCTTTTAATTAAAGAGCAGTCTGATTTCTGTGAGCTTTTATAATTAGCAGAAGCAAAATAAAACTATGTCTCAAACCTTTCTCAGCCAAACTGTAGCAAACACCTAAAACTTTGAAAGATTAAAAATTGTGCCCAAGGAAGAAGGAATCGGTTTTGTAGAGACTAAAATTTATACAATTGGGGCTGGGGGTGGGCTCTAATAAATACAATATTACAGACACAGAATTAGGCCAAGGAAGGAGCTAGTAAGGAGCCCTACAGCTTCCTATTTATTAACTTCATGGCAAACTCACTCTGACTATTCACTAAAAGCATATCTATATACTTATTTTAAACTGGTAAAATCACCTAATCCATATTAAATCTTCGATCACATTTCAACAGATTGAAAATTAAGGATTAAAACCAATTCCAATGTGGAAAATAGGTCAAGTGCTGCCAGAGATAAATATCATGCTGAAAAACAAATCTTTATTATGAACAAAAAAATCCCTGAGCATTAAGGTAAAACCTGATCATTACAGAACTCTAACCATCACCTCCCCCTTTGGAATCCTTAAGTTATGGGAAACCAAATGGCAACTTATTTGTTGTTGTTGTTTGTTTTCTTCTAAATCTAGCCAAAGAAATTAAACTCCAATGGTCCCTCCAAGTGTCAAAAAAATGTATGATAATACAGTGAAATCTGAGGTAAAACAAATGTTGAAAAGAAAGAAAAAAAGTCTTGTTTTGGAGCTAAACTTACCGTTAAATTATGACTCTGCCTCTTACTGGAACCTGAGGATATAGATTAATCTTCCTTAGAATGAGTTTTCTCATCTGTAGAAGGCAGACCATAACCCTTACCCGAAAGCAGTCTTGCAAAAATTAGAGCTAATGTATGCAAAATGTTAACCTGTAGGAGATTAAGGAAACAGTAGTTTCTCACCCTGTAATTGTCAGTAATACTATCCTCTAACCCTGTCTATAGGTAGTTTCACTTTGACCATATGTTTATGCACAACTGACCAAACCAACTAAATATATGACTCACTCTTGCCATTAGTATTATAAAGCTATGGGCAAATTGTATGTGGCTATGATTTTGTCCATGATTCAAATCAATCTGGCTAGACAGTTTAACCCCAAAATCACATTCAAGTGAAAGCTGAAATTCTACTCAAACATTTTGCCATATTCTAGAACAAACCAGAGAGATTGGTGACTTCTGTTTAAGATGCAGAAAGCTGAAAAGTGCATTGCTTCTACCGTTATAACAAAAATAACCAAAATCTCAGGTAATCAACAAATCCACAACTTTCTTGAACCCATCAGAGAGCTGTGGTCTCAGAACAAACAACTGACCTGAAATCTAAGGAGAAAAGTTGCCTCCAAGAAGAAACAGTATAGGAACACTTGTTTACCCAGGGGACAATCTACCTGTTGCCAAAGAAGATGGTAAGAAGAACTAAGGTAAAATTGTTAACCCATTTCTAAAGGCCAACTGTAGGCAGGAATGAGAATACAGAATCCCTGGGGGCCAAAACACAAGGGAGAGTTCACATCAGTTCAAAGATTCTTCAAAGACTTCAAATGATGCTTACAAGGAAGACTGGGTAGCAATGACAAGGCCTGAGAAAACCTCCTTCACTGTGAGGGTGTTAAAGAAGATAACAGCAGTGCTGTAGAAAAAAGCACAAAATCCTTCCCCAGACTCTTCTCATCTATCTCTCCTATGGAAAAAGACTTAGACATCTGGGTTTAGGGCAGTAAAGCCTGTTGCCTTTAGAGCTGAAGAACCACTGCAGCTGGGGAAAGGAAACAAAAAAATAACCCTCTAATCCTGGGGCTGTGTGTGTCCTTGGACAATACCATGAGATATCTCAGCAGGCTATTTTTTTGTTGTTGTAGAAATTGACAAGATGATTTTTAAAAACAAATAAACTAAATTAGCCAAAAAACTTAAAAAAACAAAACAAAGTTTCAGGTTTACAATAACTGATTTCTAACTGTATAACAGCAGTCAGAATAGTTTTGTGTTAGAATAAAGATAAACCTATGGACCAATGGAATTGAATGGAGAGTTCAGAAATAGAAATAGATTTACACATATATGTTCAATTAATTATCAGTAAGCATGCAAGGAAATTCAATGGAGAAGGAATAGTTTTTTTCAATAAATGGTGCTGGAAAAATAGCCTGGTGCTGGAAAAATAGCCTGTTTCATAGGCAAAACAATATAGGACCTTCATTTAAGCACCTTACCTTATATAAAAAATCAAATAAAAAATGATCATAGAAAAGACCCATTAAAGAACAGATTGATAAATTGAACTTCATCAAACTTTAAAACATCTGCTCTTCAAAAGACAAGGTTAAACAATAAAAAGACAGGCCATAAACTAGAGAAAATATTTGCAGACCACTGATACAAACTGATAAAGGGCTTATATCCAAAATAGATTAAGAAGTCTTAAAAGTCAATAATAAGGGCTTCCCTCGTGGCGCAGTGGTTGAGAGTCCACCCACCGATGCAGGGGACACGGGTGCGTGCCCGGTCCGGGAAGATCCCACATGCCGCGGAGTGGCTGAGCCCGTGAGCCATGGCCGCTGAGCCTGCATGTCCGGAGCCTGTGCTCCGCAACGGGAGAGGCCACAACAGTGAGAGGCCCATGTACCGCAAAACAAAACAAAACAAAACAAAACTGTGATACCACTACACTCATATTATAATGGCTAAACTATAATAGATATAAAGTGCTGGTGAGGTTGCAGAGCCACTAGAACTATATCTTTCTGGTAGAAATGCAATAATGGTAAATCACTTTTGAAAATATTTTGGTAGTTTCTTATAAAATTAAGCATACATTTACCATATGACCCAGCAATCTTACTCCTTGGTATTTACCAAGTGAAATGAAAACATTTTTTCACAAAAAAACTTATACATAATGGAGTGGATGGGCAGAATAGTCAAGAAGGTACCAGTCACATCAAGCAGCCAGGTCCTGGAGGCCTCCATGGGCATGAGATCCCTCTTGCCCATCCAGAAATATCCAGTGCCCTTGCCTGGGGAAAGCCCTTCTGTCTCTGGAAGAAGCACCAACAAGAATTAGGGCAATAAATAAACCAAGCAGACCAGAACAACATGTCAAAGGCTCTATAAATTACACTGCCTTTGGAAACACAGCCCACAATAGGCCAGGACTTAACAGGTTAAACACAACAGGGTAACTGCCTATTAAAAGATTTAAATAGGACCCCAAGTCATTGTCAAAATATTGGTTGTGCTATTGTACTATAGTTTTGCAAAATGTTACCATTAGGGAAAACTCAAGATCTCTTCATTATTTCCTACAAGTTCATGTGAATTTAATAATATCTCAAAACAATTAAAATACAAAAAGAAAATCTATACATAAATGTTTTTATAGCAACTTTATTTGTAATTGTCCTAAACTACATCCAACCCAAATGACCCTCCCCTGGAGAATGGATAAAATAATGGTGGTACATTTATACAATGGGAAACCAATAAGCAATAAGGAGGAAAGAACTACTAATACACACAATAGCATTTTAAAATCACAAATGCATTATGCTGAGTGAAATAAGCAAGACTCAAAAAGCTACATATTCTATAATTCCACCTATATAACGTCCTTTCAGAAGCAAAACTATGGGGGAATAAAATCCAAAGATGGGCATGGGAGTAGCAGTTGACTCTTAAGGACATGATAGAATTTGGGGGGATAGAACTTTATTTTCTTTCCCATCTTTTCCTTTTTTAATTTTATTTAATTTTATTTTTTTTAACTTTCTGAACTGTTTGCTATAAGGGTAGATTTTGTTGTATGTGAACTTTACCTTAAGTAAAGAAAATGGAACAAAGAAGCCACATTAGTTTCCCCTGAATATGCAATACTGATTGTGATCATAAAATGTGGTCCCATTATGAAGCCTATAAAAACATTAAAACTGCAATCATAGCATTCTTTAAAATCACCCACAATCCTGCCATCCCAAGCTGTCACATTCTTTCATTTTTCCATGTATCACCTATGTTTGCTATAATTCTTTAACTGAATTCAACATATATTCTGCTTTTCCCACATAGAAATAAGCATTTTTCAATACAAATATAGTCAATATTTATAATCATCATTTTCCATCTGTACATTATTCCATCTAGTTAAAGTATAATTGACTTAACCTTTCCTCAGTAGTGGACTTTTGGGCTGCATTAAATTTTTTTTAGTATTATAAGCAAAAATCCATTGAACATCTTGATATACATAGCCAATTTTTCTTTAGATTTTTTTCCCCTAGGGGTAAATGTCAGTGCATGGAATTATATCCATAAGCCCTTAATTTTTCTTCATGAATGTTGCCCATTTTTCATAAAAAGATTTTTACTTATTTTTCCATCCACAGTGGAAATTGAGCAATTTTATAATCTCTCATATTCATTGGGGTATATAGATGTTTATATATATAGATGACACATTATATATTTTATATAGCATAGATTTATATATAGCATTTTAAACTTAATATGTGTGAAATGGGGTATTTTGCTTTAATTTTCATTTTTTTGTGTATTACTGATCAAATTATGTCAGAAGTTTGCTTCAAACTTTTATCCATTTGAGGTATAGTCTATCCATGTCCTTTGTCCATATACATTTTTAATATATAAGCATAGCAATTTTGCCACGAATCAGTAGTCTTTCCCTAAATGTTCCCTTCTGGGTTTTGGTCAAATTACACTGGGAAACTCTACTAAGTAAAATTAAGCTAAGGGCCATGTGTTGTTCATCAGTTACTTGCATAGTGGCTGCCATATACCAGATGCTCAAAAAATATTTGTTGAAAGGAAGGAAGGAAGGAGGGGAGGAAAGAAGATAGGAAAGAAGGAAGGAAAGAAGGACTCAAGGAAGAAGCAATTGTAAACAAGTACCAATCATCTTAACAGGCAGGTCTGGGAGAAGTCTTTCTGAGATAATCCCTAACACTGAAAATTATGTGGTCCTTATTCTCTCATGAGTCCCCTGGGCTTGAATCCCATAATATTTCCATTATGTAGCTACAACTGTATTGCTGCTTTTCTCTGCTTCAGAGGAACAATTACAAAGAGAAGCACAGACTTAATATAAATTACTGACCTCAGTAAATTTTCATTCTAACAGTGAAATATATACAAAAGGGTTTCTCAGCCAACAATATCAATAAAATGAAGCAGATAATTTGGAAATGAAGAATCAAAAAGTAGTACCCACCTTCAAATATATTGCTGATACAGATGGAGGAGTAAAGTCACATTGAGAAGGTTGCCATAGTCACAAAACTTCCTCTAGCTTACCATATGTTGCTGATTTGAGCTTTCTTTTCATTAGAGGAATTAGGATGCCATATTTTCACCCTTTTACATGTTGACCTATTCAACTTTAAAATGTGTTTTTTCTGGTAAGGTGAGCATGAAGTGTCATCTCTAACTACATTTCTATTCAGCAAAAAGTAACAACTCCAGGTATTTGGCTTTCGGGGTTTTCATTGTTTATATTGTAGAGAGGAAAAAGTGCTAAAAGTAGGGGAGGTTTGCTACTAGACCCAAAATACTCAGTTTTGTTGCGTTTTGTGTTTTAACTTCCACTCTCTTGCCATTATACTGTATATGATACCAGTCTTATTCAGATGAGACATTTTTGTTTGCCAAGTGAGATGGCAAATGTAACAAATACATTTCTGGCAGAAGGGTGGAAATAGTGAGAAAGCTATCTTTGACAAGGAGTAGCAACATCACAGATTGGTGGTCACATGTGAGAACTGTACTACACAGAAACATCTTCTCCCACCCCACCCCCAGAAGAATAGCTCCTGGGATATTGGTGGTCCATCTGGAGTGCTCAGAGCCAATTCTGCTAAATGCAGGAGGATGGTGTGTGCATCAGAGCAAAGCTGGAATAATCCTGGCAAGTTAGAAAATGATAATTGGTGACTGACATTGAAGGTTTTCAGAAAGGACAGAATCAAAGAACATCTCTCTTTTTACTATGAATGATGGAGCTTTGCGTTCGACTGTCACACTAAATCCCCTTGTGCTGTAGCTTTGTAAAATGAAAGCAAACATTATTTGGAACATTAGCTATAAGTCATGCAAAATTCTGTAGCTCCAATTTGCATTTGAATAATAAATTGAAATGAGCCCAATAAACACCAAGTCTGCAACAGACTAAATGTGGAAAATATGTTCTTAGGAATATTACCATCCAAGGTCACAAGGGATACAAATGAATGTTGGAGTTCAGCATAAAACTGTCCAGTATTTCATTCATCAATATTTACGAAAATTTGCAACTGATTTATGATTTCCATTTCTGGCATTGAATCACAGAACAGGAACTTTTCAAAGAAACGAGTTAATATTGACAATATATTTCATTGTTATAAAAACTGGTAGAATGTCTCAAAGTAGAAAACTAACACCAGAGAATCCCAGGGATCTCCAGAATGACATACCTTCCAAACTTTACCTCAAAGACAAAGAAGAAAATTTGGGATTATAGTAAAAAAATAATAGAGAAAAAAATATGACTGAGGTTAAAGACAGTGTGGTTAAACTCTGTGGGATCAGTGAAACTACTATAAAAGAAATTATTTGGAGGAAAACCTTGTGGGAAGAGACCAAAGAATTTTTTGACACAAGAAAGTAGGGTGGTACTGGGGAAGATTTAGTTTATTTATTTACTCACAGATTCATTTGTCAAAATATTTCTTGAGTATATAATGCTTCTGATCTGTCTGGTAAGATCTAGAAATAAACAGGTAAATATAAAATATGCATTTTTAAAAGATTTCATAAATCAGTGGGAAGACAACATGGAGAGAGAGAGTAAAACAGTGTGAAAGTCCTTCAAGGGAATTATGTGCAAGGAAATCATTATTAAGAGCAGCTCTAACCTCTTCTGGTCGACTGTGATGCCTAAACTAAATCTTTTTTTTAATTAATTTATTTATTTATTTATTTATTTATTTATTTATTGGGTCTTCATTGCTGCATGCGGGCTTTCTATAGGTGCAGCGAGCAGGGGCTACTCTTCACTGTGGTGAGCAGTCTTATCGCAGTGGCTTCTCTTGTTGTGGAGCACGGGCTCTAGGCACACGGGCTTCAGTAGTTGTGGCACATGGGCTCAATAGTTGTGCTTTGTGGGTTCTAGAGTGCAGGCTCAGTAGTTGCGGCACACACGCTTAGTTGCTCCGCGGCCTGTGGGATCTTCCCAGACCAGGGCTCTAACACGTGTCCCCTGCATTGGCAGGCGATTCTTAACCACTGTGCCACCAGGAAAGCCCCCTAAACTAAATCTTAAAAGATGAATAAATGTTATGTGATCAGCTCAAGAAAAAAAGATCCACAATGTAATTTTAAATGTTCATTATTATGATACTGAAAGTCAGACACACATTTAATATTAATGATAAGAGATATTAAGAATACAAACTATTTCCTCACCCTTATGTTGACTCTGAAGACCTGATGACTTTAACCTTTCATCTCCAACATGGTTTTCCTTTGCTCATTTACTGCCCGGCTGTTTGAGTTAGAATACCCGTGTAAACGAGTCTGATTCTCAGGAATTGCCTGGAGGTCCAGTTGGTGTTTTCACTGCCATGGCCCAGGTTAGAGTCTCCAGGTTAAACAAGACAGTGGTGGAAAAGGTAATGTGTGTGTGCTTTTTGCTATCAGGTGTATAAGGTCAGGGCTGCTGATTTTTGGCAAAAGGCCCCAAAAGAAGTTGTTGAGGAACCCCTTGAAATTTTAAAGGACAAATTAAGAATTTGCTGGACAAAAGTGGTTTCCACACTTTACTCTCTCAATCTTATGAAGGTGATTGTTACATGTTTGGATTGAGGGATGTGTTGGAGAATGGGAGTAAAATTACAATTAGAAAATTACAATTTGGGAGATTATAAGATATTTAGAATGTCTGTTTCTTAGAATTAAGTTTGGTCTAGGATATCATCTGATATGCAAATGTCACATTGTGACTCCAATTAAGTTGCTAGAATTTCTGGCAGGGCAAAGTCCCTGTCCCCTATAGTCTCAGATCACATTATTCCAGAAAACTGGAAGTCATAGAAAGGCCTCAGGTTTTAGAGAAGAAAACAGATTCCTGTGATCTGAACACAAGGCAGCCACTTGCAAAAATTTCTCTCTCCATTTTGACATCTAGAGACTCTTCCTTATGCTCCCCCCACTTCAGCCTTCTACATTGAAAGATGTCAACAAGCCCATGAGGAATGTGCCATATTCTTCAAAAGTTTCAAAAAGTAAAAACCAACCATTACTTCACCACCATTTTTTTAACCACAATTTTGAAGTACACTAATAAGCGAATGCCAACCACACACACACCCACACCAAATCCCCCTGAATTCTACAACCCAGAGTAATAATTATAAATAGGTACAAATAAATAGGTAATAAATAAATAAACAAATAAATAATTATAAATAGGTACAAATATTTCCAGAATATTGTCCATTTTATATAGATATATATGTAATGATATATGATATATAAATATCATATATTTATATAAAAGTGTTTGAAAACACTTTTTTAAAAAAAAGACTTTATATTTTAGAGCAGTTTTAGGTTCACAGAAAAATTGAGCATAAGGTATAGAGAGTTCCCAGGTATACTCCAAAGTCCATGGTTTACTCTTGAATTAAGAGTTCGCTCTTGTACATGCTATGAGTTTAGACAAATGTATAATGACATGTGTCTATCATTATAAAAGACAGATACATTTAAAAGATATTTTCTTATTTTACATAGTCATCTGTAATTTCCTTTTTCACTAAATATCTGTTTAGGTCCATATAGATCCACCTTACATTTTGATAACGTTATAGAATTTCATGAACATCTGTACTTTAATTAGAAATACTTTGTTGATAAATATTTAGTTTTTTGGTCTACATTTTTTATCACAAAAAGGGTACAATAAATATTCTTTCTCGTATATATTACCATTTCATGTACAAAGTTCTGGAGATCATATGTATAACATCTAGGTAGTACAGTAAAAGGATCATTGTCTTTGGAACCATAAATATTTTGCTTTCAATTAAGTTACATCATTTGCAATTTAAACAATTTTGATCAAATGAAACTATAGTTTCATCATCAATAAATTGGCGGTAATGATAATCTCTTCACAGGATTCTGAAGCTAGAATGACATATATAAAGTTTACTTTTGAAACTGAAAATATGCACATGGTTTTATTGCTAGAGGTTTTGTGCAGTTGTAAGAATATCAACTTGTCAGTTGTTATCACTTATCTGAAGCAAGGCTATTCATTGAAATTCACACCAAAAAGATTTGGGGTGGGGATGCAGAATAGGGAAAGGAGGATGCCAGTGAGCTGGTCAGCCTTTGAAGTGAACTTCAGAACATCCTGGTGCAAAGAGTCTACTGGAGGTTCCTAGATTGGGAACAGGAATTGGGAACTGTACTTCTCTTCGTGAAGGCATGGCTCAGTTTGAAAGCAGAGTAGGCAACAGGAAGCATTAGACAGCTCTCAGCATTGTCCTAGAAGAAGTGGCTGCCAAAATAAATATGGTGGTTCCAATGTGACAAATCCTGAAAGGCAGCAGCCTTAAAGAGGTCTGCTGATGTTTTTTTTCAACTAAGTTATTAAAATAGAAAACCCAATCCAGAGATCTAGAAGTGTCTCCCCTAGAAGTAAGGGGTAAGGGGAGCTCAAACAGATTTTGTCACATCCAGTCTCTGAAGAACAAAGAGAAAGAGGCTGCATTTGCTGACAAGAAAACACATACTAATTCAGGCTATGTGTGTGATTCCTGCAGAGGAGATAGAAAATGTATAAATTAGGACCCTGCATGGCCTTTGCCACTCTAGGGGAGCCTTTCCCTCCCCATCACCACACTCCTCCATCTTCCTCCATCTCAGCAATATTGGGAAGAGATCTTGTGATCTTGTTGTGAAGGTCTGCATTTACCTCTCCCCAAGAGAGAAGGTGTGGTCTTTTGATTGGTGAAACTGGCACATGGAGCGCAGGGCAGAGCAAGCCCAGTCCACACTGCCTTTCCTTAAGATCCAGTCTGTCCACAGGCCACATGTATTGTTCACTCCCCCACACTGTGAGTAGCTTGTGCAGCAGTGAGAGAGAGACCTGAGTTCTCTGCCTTCTCTGCCTATGACTGTGTGAGTGAATCAATTCATGGAAAAGGAAACAGGACCCCTTTTGATCTCAAGTCCAAGGTTCTTCCCCAAAATACTTGGTAGAATAAAAGGGATGTTTTGGTCTTAGACTCTTGTGTGTAATTTCTCATCTGGTTCAGAATTCGGAAATGAGTGAGATGTGTATGAAACTGAACAAACACAAAGAGTGTGGCAATGATCAGCCAGGGAGCTGTCAATGACCACATTGTTTAGGCTGAAGCCGAAGAAAGGCACTGACATCATTATCAGACTTGACTAGTTTCCATGTAGCCTCCAGCACTCATTTCCTTCAAGTGGACATTTTTTACTATTTTAACTGTTGGCTTGGGCTCCACAGAGCAACCAAGACTGATCTTAGGTAGGAAAGATTTAAGGGAAACTGAGTCTAACCTTTAAGACTAGAGGCAAGTTCACTGTGGAGCTAATGAAGCTCATTCCCTTGCACAGGAACTTCCCAAGGTTTCAGTGGCTTCTCTTTCTGAAACACTGGGAGGAACCAATGACCCTGGCCAAGCACCAGAATTATGGGACACTCCTGACTTCCTGGAGATTATCCTTTAAGGTACTGGGCAATAGGAAGGGTCAACAAGCTTCTAGCATTATCTCTACTCAGTTCCCAGCAACAACCTGTCCCTGAAGACCTCTTTGAGCAACCAGATTCTATCTTTGACCCCAAGGAATAGAATGTGAATTAGATGCTGTTTGTTCCATGGCAACCTCCTCCCTAAAGAATGACCCAAGATGAGGAGGTGATGGTGTTGAGAGAGTTACCAGCAACAAGGACCTGGCTGAGCTGGACCAGTTGTAGAATCAGAGGTAGTTCCAACGAATAGTGAAGGCCTGAAGTTTCCCGAGGGTTTGCCCTGGTCAAGAACCCCCAGCAACCAACTACAGAAGTTACAAACGTGGGATTACCAATAATGAGATATGAAAATGATAAAAAACACATTTTGATTAACCAAGCAATAATAAATTTACTTCTCTTCTCAATATTGAAAACAATATTTTAAAAAAGCATTATCAGATGAAGAGGCAATCATACATATGACAAATAGTGTAAAAATTATATTTTAGAGATGTACCAAGTAGTTAATAAATATGTCATTATACTGATTTGTGGCAGTTGTGATTTTGTCAACCTTTTAAAATTTATAGTTTGCTTTGATTTATTTTTTCATGGCTTAATGATCATTTTATCTTTCACATCTCTGTGGGTTTACTGGGCCAACTGTATGATTCTTTTGTGCCAGGAAATGTAGGCTGGACTCTAGTCCTAGGAGAGCTTGCTTAGACTGGACCATTGAGATGGCTCATCCCATGGGCACCAACTAGCAGCTCACCTGGCTAGCTTATCAACCAGAGCTCCTTCACGAAGGCTCTCTGTGTTCTGAGTTCTCAGTGTGGTGTTCAGAGTCTAAGGAGCATCCTGAAAGTGACATTCTAAGATTAAGAAAGCAGAAATGTCCAGTCTTCATAAAGGTTAGGCCTGGAACTAGCACAGCACCACTTCTGCCATATTGGAAGGGGAAATCTAGTCAACCTCTCAATAGAAAGAGTGACAAATAATTTGTAGACATTTTTAATCCACCATACAAGAATATGGAGTACCAGATTCCCAAAATTTACCATTAAAGTCCCAGATGGTAGTTGTTATGTGAGGTCAGTGGCTCTTAGGTGAATGGTTTTCCTCTTTTGTACATTTGCCTTTGAATTCTGCCTGAAATTGGGTAATCTTGGGATGGATTAAATCAGAGTGTATTTCCCTATGCTAAAGGACAATCTGACAACTCCTTTTCCTCCTCCCATCTATTTTTCCTGTCTAACAGAGCATTATTTTCCTAATGAGAAAAGAAATCTGTTAAGAATAAAGTTCATCAATATCATTGAATGCAAATTCATTCTTAACTCTTAGGTTAATCATTCAAATTGACATGGAGCCTCGCAATAAGAGATTAGTGTTAGTCAATCTGCTTTTGAGTAACTATGAACTGAGAGCTTTCCTTCCTATATAGAATAAAATAATATGAAGACTCCTCAAAAGAATCATGAATATTCTAAATAACCTGGAGACAAAACACATGCCAAACTAATCCTTTTCCAAATAATATTTTACATAGAAATTCAAGTCACATGGTACTGTTGAAAGTATACATTTAATCAGCATCAGTCTTAATCAGACTAACAATTAATAAAACAAATTTTCTTCCTGGTATATGTAGTTATTCTTATATTGAGAGTCATAGCATCTGCTGTGACAATAATATTTTGGAGATTTCTTAGAGAACAAAATCACCATGTATGCTGTTAAAATTGAAGCCTTGTTGGTACCCTTTAAATGCATCAATTCCGATGTTTATAATGGCCTACAGAGAGCCTCAAGCTATCTCTACATTTCGAAGAATCTAAAGCAGTGGTTTCCAATATAAACTAATCAAGAGCTGTCACAGGACTTTACACCATCTGGTATCCCATAAACCCAAGTCTTCACTTAACGTTGAAGTTCAGGAGTTTCACTCTCTCTAGATTAGCTCATTTTGGGATGGCACAGTATATGCAATCAGTAAAAAATGGTACATGCACACTGCAACTCTCGAGGTCTGTCTGAAAGCAGTAAAGCCATTCTTCAGTCATTTCTTGCCCCATTGTTGTTAAAGTTACTATGGCTGCTATACATTCTTCCCCACGGCATCAGTTACTGTATTCTTCAGCTCTGATGGGTTCTTTCTTACAGTTTCTAACTCAAAGTACTAATGGAGTTCATCCATTCTTCTCCCAAGTTTGCTGAGCCTTCTTATGACCATTGCTTTGAACTCTTTATTAGGTAAATTACTTATCTCCATTTCATTTGGATTTTTTTCTGGAGTTGTATTTTGGTTTTTTGTTTGGAACATATTCCTTTGTCTCCTCATTTTGTTAGACTTTCTGTTTGGTTTCTGTGAATTAGGTGAAACAGCTACCTCTCCCAGTCTTAAAAGAGTAGACTCCTTTGGGAGCCTCCCCTGTGTAGACTGCATGCGTGTACTGGGTGGCTTTGGCCAGCCAGCTAGTTCTAGAGTGGGCTTGGGCTGCAGGAGAGTCTTGGGGTGCTCCTTGCTGTGGTCACCTTGTCGGGATGACTGGAGCTAGAGTGGGTGTGACCAGAGGGAGTCCAAGGTGTGCTACACCTAGACCAGTTTGGCAGGATGGCTGGAGCTGGGGTGGGCACAGGATGGGATCAGTCCAAGGGGTACTCAAACAATGGCACTTGCCTGGTGCCTCCAACCTTGGAGAGAGTCCCAGCAGTTCCCCGTGCATTTTGACAAATATTTTAAGCTTAGTAGTTGGATTTCCTTTCCATATAGTCTAGGTGCCCTTTCAACTGCTATTTTTTCACTATATCCCAGAGTAGGCAAGTCTGCACTTGGGCCCTTCAGTTATACTCCTCTTACTGCAGGACACTGGCAGGGGTGGGTTTCCTGTGGATACCATGTCTACATCTTTCCTATTCATTTCTGTGTGGTCCCTCTGTGTTCAGAATCTGTTCAATCAGCCCTCAGGTCTCCTTCAGGAAAAACTGCTCTGTATGTAGGTGTAGATCCAGTGTGTCCATGGGAGGAGGTGGTTACAGAGTCTTCCTTTGTTGCCATCTTGGACTCCTCCAAAAATTTCTTTTTTTATACCATTATTTTCTTTGACAGCCTCATGTTATACAAGGGAGTCAAGTAATATCACTAGAGTTTTTGTTTTTTTTATATAAGCTGCTATTTTCAAGTTTATCTCAGCTACGTCTATGAAATGGTTAATTCTTTTAGTATATGTGTAGGGAAATATTGTTAATTATGATTAATTTCATTTCTTGATCTTGAACCATCATTCTAGCTAATTGTCTGTTTTCCACCTTTTTTTAAATTTATTTTCCACTATATTTTTATTTAATATTTTTTCTTTCAGTTTTTATTGAGATATAATTGACATATAGCACTGTATACATCTAATGACAGCACAATGACTTGACTTACATATATCATAAAATGATTACCACAATAACTTTAGTTAACATCCATCATATAGATACGAGAAAAAGAAAATAAATAAATTTTTTTCCTTGTGATGAGAATTTTTAGGATCTACTCTCTTAACAACTTTCAAATATACCATACAGCAATGTTAACAATAGTCATCATGTTGTACGTTACACCCTTAGTACATATTTATTTTATAACTGAAAGTTTCTACCTTTTGACTGCCTTCATCCAATTCCCCCATCACACATCCGCACCTCTGGTAACCATAAATCTGATCTCTTAAAAAAAAAAACTTCTTGAATCTTATAAATATGTTATGGTTTTCTACACATCATTATTTCTAATAGAACTGCTTTTACCACAATTAAAGACATTTTTAACAGAAGAAATCTTGCCTGAGCTATCACGGTCAAGGCTCATTTATCTAAAGCAGTCTACAAAGGCAAGGTACATTGTTGGATGAAATAAATAATAAAAATGTTCATATTGTTGGATGAAATAAGTAATAAAAATGTTCATCTTTCCATCTCTCAACATGTCATTCTTTGTTCAGTTACCCTAATCAGTCCTACTGAATTACTAATCAAATGGTATCTCAATATTTGCCTCAATCATCTTTACCCAGACTGAGCTGACTTTACAAGATATATATAACTACGCACCCTTGCGCATACACACACAAACACACATATAAACTAGATGTTTCTCTGCCTTTACCTCTTTGTCATTGTCATTTTTACAAGAGTTAATCTTTTCTCATTCTCTAGGACTGCTGGAGCTGGACCAAGGTAAATGTGTGTGTTCATGATACAAGTCTTGCAGCTCAGTCTGTAAGTACCACGTAAGTACCATTGTACTTACAGGCTATTTTAGAAAAATCTCATTAATCAACACTGAAGGAATTATTCCCAGGATTCATTGCTTGATAAAAACAGGGCCATTTGAACGATCTCTTCTAGAAGATTGACATTGATTTTTCTATCATATTATTTGAGAATTAGCCAAGACCCAAGAGGGAAGGAAAACATAATAACCCTCTCCAAGCATCTTAGTTATTTGAAGAGGAATGTCCTGGTAGTCTATATGCAGCATTACAGAAATGATTTCTCAGAATCATCCCTATACTTTCCCCTTTCGGTTTGCTGTATTTTTTAACATGTGTCAATGAATGTGGGTAGAGTTTGTATAAGGGCTTTATTAACCCTAAAAAGGCCTCTGTTTCCTTTTCTATTTTATTGTCACAGACACATGGGTATCTAATATAATAATGTAAAAATTTATTTATAATACTCTTGAAACATATGTAGTGTTGTGAAGACAAGAAAATCAACAGTACTACATTTGAAGGTGGCATAGCTCTTTTAAAGGTCAATTAAAAAGTTGTTAGCATAGATCCTGTGACTATTTCAAAAGAAGAAAGTTTAAAAAAATGAAAGCCATAAAATAGTGAGGCTGTGTTTTAGGACGTGAAAGATTAAATGGAAAGGGTCTTATGTAAATGGTCCAGTTTATAATTATGACAGGTTTCCAGCCACATGATAGAGATAAAAATACTTATCGGGTCTGAATGGAAACACAAAGCTTTAAAAACAACTGGGCAAAAACATAACTGGTTTTTGACTTAGGCATTTTGAGCAACTCATTAAAATTTCAGCTGCTGGACTTGTTAATGACATAATGTACCTTCAAACGTGCCCTATACCTGTCAGGCAGCCAAGGGTTATCTTTGTTACACAGGATTCAGAAGTTTGGGCAAGTCTTTAATTTGGTTTTGAAAAAATGAAAGTAAAGCCCATTTAGTAGGAATGCATGCAGATTTAATCCTTCTGGAAAGCAATTTAATGGTATTTATTTTAAAACATAAACCTTTTAACATGTTCATTCACTTCTGTTTTTATTTGGAGTTTTCTAAAAGCAGAAAGAGAAAGAAAAAACAAATAAATTGGTATGTGATTTCAGGGGAAGCAGCACAAGGAAGCAGGGGAAGCCAATGAAGGGTGAGTTGATGAGCAGGTTACCTCTGTGGATAACTTTGTCCCAAACCCACTGGGGACCATCTGAGAGACTATAAAACACACCTCATGATTGTACCACTGAGAAATGATAGAGCTGGAGGATCTATCCACCAACTCTCATCCTTTGTTGATTGAAGGTCACTTCAAGGACATGAACTTTCTGGTTCATCTGGCCTTATGTTGCCAAGTAGGCTAACTACAGCATTCAGATAATACTTTAAAGCAGAAGAACTCAGGAAACCATCAGGCTGTATAGGAATTGTATGCAGGTGACCTCCTGGGTAGGCAAAGAGGACAAGAGTGGGGCACTGATGCCCTCTGCTATGCCCTTTGACCCGGGGAATCACATGTAGAGACACATTCTTTCATCATGCCTCTCACAGTGAGTAGAGGAATGTTAACAGTAAAATTTCCAAAAGGTTTTGTTATATGCATATGATTATGATTATGGATGAAAGCAGTGGATTTTTTTGATGTGTTAGAGTTTACCAAAAAGTCATCTTTTCCTATACTCAATTCAAATTTCCATTGAAACTATGGTCTATTATATTTGTTTTACAAATATATAGCTATAATCACAACACATCCTGCTATCATGAGATGGGTAATATGACCAAATGAATATTCTTAGGAGGCTGAAGAGATCCTCCACAGGGTTGCAAGATTTGGCAAATAAAAATATGGGACACCCAGTGTATTTGCTTTCTCAGCAGCCATAACAAAGTGCCACAACCTGGGCACCTTCAAACAACCAAAATGTATTGTCTCACAGTTAGGAGACTAGAAGTTTATAATCACAGTATCAACAGGGCCAGGCTACCTCTGCAGGCTCTAGGGAAGGATCCTTTCTTGATTCTTCCAGTTTCTAGTGGTTGCTGGTACTCCTTGGTGTTCCTTGGCCTGTAGATATATCACTCCAATCTCTGCCTCCTTCTTCACTTGGCCTTCTTCCCTCTGCGTCTGTGTGTCTGTTTCTCCTTATAAGGATATCAGTGATTGGAATTAAGGTCCACCCTCTTCCAATAGGACCTCATCTTGACTTGACTACACCTGCAGCGACCCTATTTCCAAACAAGATCATATTCACGGGTTCCAGGTGGCACAAATTTTGGGGAGACACAATGTAACTCAGTACACCCAGTTAAAGTTGAATTTCAGATAAACAATGAATATTGCCCCAAAATATTGCAGGAAGCATACTCACACTAAAAATTACTGTCTACTTGAAATTAAAATTTAATTGGATGTTCTGTATTTTATCTGGAAAAAATACTCCTGGAGGGAATTCAGGCTTTTCAGCATCACCTGATTTCTACCAGTCTTTTGAAGAGACTCAGCTGCACTTGAATTTTAATCCACTTTATCGACATATTTTCATAAGTAACCTTCCTCTTCTTTTGTCACATTTTCTCTTGATGTCTAAATTCTTGATGAATGCTTCCTAATAAATATCTATTGAGTTATTCACAATACATGTGAAAAATGAGTATGGGCCCTCAGTCAGATGATAGAAGAAGAGAATTAATATGTGCTCCCTGTCCCCAGAGAACCTACAAGTCAGTTCTAGTGATGAGAAGACACCTCCCCCGTAAGTGCTGCAAGACAGAGCATGTACTGCCTAAGATGTGTAAGCAAAGTGGAAGGAACTTGAACTCATTGCTATCCCACCCATTCTGGAAGGTTCAGGTCAGATTTCATGCAAAGGTAGCTTTGGAACTGGGCCTTAGAAGATGGAAAAGCTGGAGAGAGTGCCCTGGGTAGAGAGAATAACTTGATCAAAGGAAGGAGTCATTAGCCTGTTTAAGGATGAGTCATCTAATTCAGTAGTCCCTAACTTCATTGCCTGTCAGAATCCCCTGTGTTCTGCACATATGTACTTCATCCCAAAGGGTGCTGATTCAGTAGGCCCAGGAGGGTTCAATTTTTTAAAAAGCTCCCTAGGAATCACAATGTACAATATAGACCCTAATGTGCAATAGCTCAAACACAACTTAAGTTTATATTTGGTTCACATAACAGTCCAAGGTCCATGTGGTAGACGAGGGTTGGGTTTGGTAAAAGTAGATTGAAAGGGGAAAACTATTTTGTATTTCCAAAGAAGTTATTTTTAGATCTACTCAGTAGTTTGAGTAGAGAATTTTATAGCCAAGATTTTTCATTAATACAAGTCCCTTCTTTCCTTCCTTTCACATATACTAAAACATTCTTCTCATAATTGAGGAAGAGAAGTAAGATGTGCTCCCTGCCCTCAGAGAACCTACAAGTTGGTTCTACTGATGAGAAAGACACCTCCCACGTAAAAATAGGGCATGTACTGTCAAAGATGTATAAGCAAAGTGGAAGGAACTTGAACTCGTTGCTATCCCACCCATTCTGAAATATTACTCATTCCTCATTAAACGAAGTCAAAGAATAATTCACATTCCAAACTAATTTGTAAATGCCCCATTACTAATGATTTCCAATTAGTAACATAAAATGAAGACTGGATGTTCTCAGTTCTAAACATGAACAAAACTATACTAATTGGTGATTTATTTTACATTACTGTATAAACGAGTCAGGAGATCCTAAGGTAAAAATTGCACTAAAATAGAGGAAATGGCTAATTTTTCATGTAAACCACCAAAATAGTTGTCTGAAAATAACGGTTTAAATAACTAAAAATAACAGTGTGAGTCAAACTCCAGGAAATGCAGACTGTAGCTTGCTGTGTCTCTGCATTTCAAATAATGTGTATAATTTTTTTTAAAAAAAAAAGAACTTATCAAAACAGAAAAAATATGCAACTCTCCACATAGGAACGCGAACTTCTAGAGAGATGTTCCCTGACAGTATGAAAAATGCTTAAGGTCTTTAACGAGGAAACGTCTGGTTCTCCTTGTTTTAGGAAGGCCTCGGATTTTAAGCACCAAGCACAAATTATGTATTACCTCTTTGAAAAGGTCAACATAGTTCTCATCTACATACTAGTTAACAATTATAAATGACGTTTGTGATTGGTGAAGCACCTGGGCTCGCTTGGTGGCATGTGGTCCCTAACAGTTGTGGTGGGTGAGGAGGGACAAGGGCTACTGTCAGCGCTACAACTATCATACAGGTAATCAGTGTGAGGCTTAAGGATGTCCTGGAGATAGCCATGGTCGCATGGCTCCTTAGTGAGAGAAGCAGGGTTGAACCTGATTCACAACCCTGACTAACAGTCTGGTGGTCTTCCTATCATGCTAGGACGTTCCAAACTGTTTCAAGAAAAGCTTATCCTCATGAAATAATGTACCAGAGCAGAGAATGGGCAACGGTTCTCTTCGACTCAGATTTGTGAGAAGTATTATCAGGATGTGGGTTAAATAGCTGAGAAGCAGCTATTGGATATATGCAACCTTTATTAGAATTTAATGTCTCTGTGGTTTTGTTTTAAAATAACTTAGTAAGCTGAACTAATCAACATGATCAAGTAATGGTCTATGAAATTCTATTTTAAAGCAAAGCTGTTAGATTAAAGAATCCAAAGATAAAATCTGAAATTAGTAAGCTTCTGCTCGTAATCCCCTTTATCATTTTAATGAAATTCAAACCAAGTCACAATGAAAGCTCAGAAATGAAGGGTTTATAAAAGAAAATGTGAAAATTGATTCTGCAGAGTTTCATTTCAAATAAAGTCTTAATAGCCATTAAAACCCTGAAAATGGAGGTTCATATGACAGGCCTTTAACTGTTTTAGCAATAAGGAGGTGCCTCTGTAATCAACCAACATTTTTTGTGGTGGAAAGTGGGATGCTTATTTTACCATTCTTAGTTGAAATAACCGTCGGTGTTATTATACCCCAGAAAATCAACCCAATAACTTCCTATTCACATCATCTTAAGGGACCCATGGTTTCATTAATTCTGAACTTTGAAATTTCCTTAGCAAACAGGAACAAAAGCTGAATATCCAACAATAGGGAACAGTTAATTAAAACATGACATTTCCCTTTAGTGGCATATTAGCTCATCAAGAATTTTTATTGACATGGCAAAATGTTCATGATATAATATTAATTGTGGAAAAGATGTGATATCAATTGAATTAGCTTGTGAGGGCTGCCTTAACAAAATACCACAGGCTGGGTGGCTTAAACAACAGAAACTAATTTTCTCACTGTTCTAGAGGGTAGAAGTCCAAGATCAAAATATTGGCAGCTGGTTTCTCCTGGGGCCTCTCTCCTGGGATTGCAGATGGCTACCTCCTCACCTGGCCTTTCTTCTGTGCATGCTGGCTCCTGGTGTCTCTTCCTCTGCTTATAAGGACACCAGTCATATTGAATTAGGGTCCCATCCTAACAGCTTCATTTTTACTTAATCACCTCTTTAAAAGCTATCTCTAGGGCTTCCCTGGTGGCGCAGTGGTTGAGAGTCCGCCTGCCGATGCAGGGGACACGGTTTCGTGCCCCGGTCCGGGAAGACCCCACATGCCGCGGAGCGGCTGGGCCCGTGAGCCATGGCTGCTGAGCCTGCGCGTCCGGAGCCTGTGCTCCGCAACAGGAGAGGCCACAACAGTGAGAGGCCCGCGTATCGCAAAAAAAAAAAAAAGCTATCTCTAAATAAGGTCACATACTGAGATACTGGGCTTTGGGACTTCATCATATGAATTTTGAGGGGACATAATTTAGTCCATTACACCAATCATATGCAGAACGATTTTCCTCTGGCTAAATGTATGTATATGTTATGACAAAAACAAAAACGAAATATGACAAAATGTTAACAGAAATAAATAAGTAGGGTAAATGAGGTTAATTTTATTTTCATCCTTATATTCTTCTAAATTTTAAAACAATGCATGTTTATTTAAAGAGAAAGGAATCAAATTATTAGTCATGAAATATCAGGGCATCTCCTTAAGGAAGTATTACAGTGGTGAACCAAAGGACTTCTACACTAATCTATCTATGTCAGTGATTATCTTTTTCTCTTTTCTTTTCTTTCCTTTTCCTTTTTTTAAACTATAAATTATTTCTTCAGCAAAAGTCTTAGACAGTCACCCAAGGTGTAATATTGGAAAAAGCAAAACTACTCTAGTTAATGCAAGGCCATTTTCTTCATAACCTATAAAGAATTCTGTTGCCCACAGTAAATTTTTAAGTACTTTAAGAGCATAGACTAAATCTTATTCATCTTTGAAACTTTTAATCCGTAGCATAGTGCCTTCATCTGAACACATACTCAATAAATATATCAAAAGACAAGACACTGAAGTATCTCATAGCTATTTCTTAAATAAGAAGACAACAGAAAATGTATTGGATTTAAATGCAAGCAATTCAGTTCAAGTCCTTGTTCTGTTGCATATCATATGGGCAACTCTTTTCAATCCACATAAGTTCTCTGAGTTTTAGTTTCCTCATGTGGTGGTAATGCAGAAGAAAAATCAATTTTCTTAACAGGTGGTCTAGGTCCAGGGAGAGAATTGCCTTTATTTAGAAAAAGTCTGTGATAAGGCACTTGCAATAGAAATAAGGTCCTGAGAACAGGAACCAAGACAAAAAAAAAAAAAAAAAAAAGACGGCTTAGTTGTTTCTTTACATGAGAAAATGAGATATATTTGGTTCTTACTTTTAAAGGGACAGTAAGAAGAGGCAGAAAAATCAAGGAGGAACTAGAAGGAGAGAAAGATGACAGCAAGATGGCAAGAGTCTGGGGACACAATATAAGATATCACAAGCCTGGGAAATTTCTGCAGCGAGGCAGGAGCATGGAATAATATACATTTTTAAGTTGTTAGCTGTGTGAGGTCCAATTTGACCACTTGTCAAAATTTTCAAATTTCAGTGGAACTTCTATTACACTGAAGAATAATATAGTTACAGTATATTGATAGTTGATGGTAAATAGTAGGGGACACGGAGGGAGAAGGGGTGACTCAGTGAGAAAGGGTGAGTCCTCCTCACGAGTAGAGCGAAGGAGCAAAGGCAACCATGAGAAGGCGAGCCACGGTGACTGCAAAAAAACTTTTAGAAGAGTGTTGGGCTTCCACAGCCCATGATCAATCTCATGAAGATCTTAAGTGGTTTTGAGATCTCAAGTGATGTGGGTCATATGTTAAATGGGATAATCATGTGCTCCTGCTGACTTTATAAAATGACTGTATTAATCAAATAAGATGATAATAGTTAACATTTATACACAACTTGCTGTATGCCAAGCACTTTGAGGAGCACTCTAGATATTTTTAACCCTTTAAGCACTCACAAGAATGTCAGAAAGTTCCTACTGCAAGCTTCGTCTGCATTTTATAGGACAGAAGTCACTTGCCCTAGTTCACAGAGCTAATAAGTAATTGGTGGAGCCAGGATTCAAAACCTGTAATAAATACACTATTATAGCCCAGAATAATAATTTATGTAAATTAAAGTATATTGCAAGCCATACAAGGTATCGCTCTCTGGCAGTTAGACAGATTGGGGAGTTAGAGTTAGGAAAAGAAAGAGTGGGAAAATTGTGTAGGATTTATCCCATCTCTCTTAAATTAATAATGCCCTCACAGATGTGAGGTCATAGAGTTTTTCCTAGTATGATCCCTCGGCATGGAACATTCTTCTGCTTACATTGTGGAGATTGTGCCTGACATAAGAATTTAGGTGCAGGGAGGAATTGTGGCCGAAATCCAGTCCTCCAGCCATTATTCAAACTATGTGCCCATTGGGCTGCATCTTCCCAAGGAGGACATCTTTTGAAACTTTACACAAAGGCGCTTGTCATCCAGAGTAGGTCCCACTTCCTCCTCTTCTCAACCGAACAATCATCTACTCATCAGTAGACTCCCTCTCCACCCCTAATATGGCCTTCCCCTCAGACTCCTCACTGCATGCCCAAATCTGGAATTCTGCTTGAGTTCACCACACTCTATACCATCCTCCCAGCCCTACTTGTATGTAAGCCCCTTGAAGCCAAAAGCTTATTGGTTCCTAATTCCAAAATGTCCAGCAAAATGCTAGGAAAACAGTAGGTCCTCAATAAAAATGTGTTTTCAATGAAGGAATAAAAAAACCAAATGGATTTTTCTTGAGAGAGAGATGTTTGGAAACCATAAGTCATACATCCTGGAAGAGATTTTGTATGAGAATCCAGAGATAAAATTTAGTTTTACCTCTGATTGTAACTTACTCCATGACTTTAGGCAAGTTACTTAACCTTTTCTGGTCTTCAAGTTTCCCTTATAAAATCATTGGTTTGGGTTAAATTGATCTTTCAGGTCAATTTTCACTTTAACTTTCTATTAACACTCTTTCTCCTCTGTCAGAAATATGATTAATGACCAAACACACCTTATAACCTATTGAAAATAGTTCAACTTGAAAATTCAGGAAAATGTCTGCCTTTAAATCATTATTTTTTGTTTTCTTGGTCCAAGATCAAATATTTATAGCCCTTGAGAATTCACAACTTCTATTCTGTTATTCTTGCCAAATGTGTTCTTAGCTAGCCCCATGATCAAACTTGTATATCCTTATAACTAGTAGCTCTACCTAAACTATGTGACATTAAAAGAGAATGATTTCTCTATGATAGCTAATTGTTCCAACGTTTCTTTTATGAAGTACTAAAAAAAATTTTAGTAGATGAAAGTGAAATGGCTGGAGATTTTAATGCCTTAAGCACTTTAAGCTTCTCCAACCGCTCAGGTTGATCTGTTTCGGCAGACATGCCAACAGGAGGGAACATAGCGGGTGGGAAACAAAATATTAACAGGCTCAAATGTATGCCAATTAGCAGTCCATTATCTCCACATCAGGGCTAGATTGGTTTCCCAAAAAGCCTCTGAATTAACCAGCCATCACATTCCATGTAAATCAATTGAAGATATTTACTATATTATTTTCAGACTTTTCATAAGTAAATTGATTCATATTTGTTTAATTCAATGTATTTTTGATCAACTGGTATACCAAAGGTTTTGCTGTTCTGCAGATACGATAGATATCACTTTTGAATGCTATCAAACCACAGAAGAAAACAGTGTGAATCTCAAATTAATCTAATTTCATAGTTTATAAAAGTTAAAAATCATCATTAAATGTGGGAGTAGGTAGTTCTAACTCTGACCAAAAATATATATTTGAGAAATGTTATGGTATAGATTAAATATATAGTTGATTAAATATAGGAATATATAATTATATGAAATGTTCCTTTTGAAGTGTGTCACTTGTCATAACATTCCTGTAAATGTCAGCACCATCTCCCAATTTGACTTAAAACTTGAGAGTCACCTTCCATTACTTTCTCTTATCCATGACATCTATGTTATTGCCAGTCCAGCCTAATATTACCTTCTTTCCACCACCAGAGTTATAACATCCTCCACAAAACTTCTATCCCCCTTCCTGCCCCACAGAGGGTTTTAAGAAGTCAAGAGGTTTAGAGTCTATATATCTAAACTAGTCCAGGAAGAAGACTCTAAACCACTCTTCCTCACTTAGTTTTGCCCCATGATAATAAATTCTCCAGAGAGAAGCAAGAGTGAGCTTTTTGAACCCTAAATTCAATCATGTCACCTGACTCCTTAAAGGCGTCCAATGGCCTCCTACTGCAATTAAAATGAAAGGCAACTACCAGCCCACTTTTTCAGCCTCATTTTCAACCATTCTCCTCTATTCTCTGTTATTTTCTGGTGACACCAATCTTGTGTATGTCCCTAGTGTCAACTGAAAAAATATATATACAACGTGAGAGTTATACGTTAAATTTTATTTGGGGCAAAATGAGGACTATAACCCAGGAGACAGCATTTCAGATAGCTCTGAGAAATTGCTCCAAAGAGAAAAGGGGGTAGGTCAGTATATATCTGATTTTGGTGAAGAAGGATTATATGCAATCAATCACATATTTTTCGCAGAAGGCTACTTCTAGTCATGAGGAGGAGACGTCACCATGAAAGATTTTAGTGCTTTTCTAGATATGAGTAGGTGCAAAAATTGGGTTCACAAAATCTTCTCCTGAAAATATCTATCTGAAGACCTGTTCTGCCAGTTTTTCCCAGAGCACAGTGTGCCTCATTCCTGATCTCCACCCTGAGCACCTTTCAGAGGGTGCTGAAGGTCAGTAGATGCAGCAGCTCGTAATTTGATACTGTAGAGGTAGATGGCAAGTGCCAATTTGTAGGTGACACTAGAAAACTCCAAGTTCACTCTTATCCATGTACGTTGTTCTCTCTGACTAGAACTTACGTCCCTTCCTCGTTTCATTGTCTTATACCAATAGCTAGCTTTTTCCTTATCCTTCAGATCTCAACTCATATATCACCTCTTCATAAAGGACTTTCTTGACTACTTAATCTAAAGTAGCCCCCCCCCCCCAATCATTCTTTATGTTTCTTTAACCAAGGAAATATGAATGGAAGTGACATGTGTCACTTCTGGTCAAAAGTTTAAAGAGGGAATATCTGATTGCCTCATCCTCTTTCCCTGTGCCATAGTAACTGATAATGTCCCAGATGGGAGAGATGTCATCAGCTTACTCTTCAAACCACAGTGATGTAGAGTAAAGCCTCAGTGAACCAGCAATGGACACATGGCATGAGTTGTATTAATCCACTCATTTTAGGGGGATGTTTGCTATTGCTGCATAACTCAGTCTGTCCTAACTAATGCAATCTCAGAACCCTACTTATTTCCTTTATCTCTCTAACCACAATCTATAATTAATTATTATCTTTATAGTTGGACTACCCTACTAGAATATAAGTTTCATGAGAGCTGGAACCCGTTATATGCCTACACAGGGTGGATTACATTGTAGTGCTACATAAGCATTTGATGAATGCAGGAGAGAACCTAGGTCCTGGGAGATGCTGCTCACTGGAAAGGAAGCATACAGATCTCCTCCCTGATGAGCTGGGAGTGGTAGTCTTTGTTAATTGCCCTAAATCTGGCTAGAAAGAATCTTCAGGAAAGACAGAGCTGCACTTTGCCTAATTTCCCCTACCTCCTCTCAAAGCAGAGGCCAGCTAACCCTTTTGGTAGGCTGACTCCTACACACATTCTGGGTCCTTCCCTGTCCTTTTGGGAAGCAGTTTGTTATTCAGATATCTCATCCTCAAGTCTACCTTTACCTCAGTCTAATCTACCCTTGGGTACCATACACCATACAAACTTTTTCACATGGACTCTTTCCACAGTACAAAATCATGCAAGTTTACGATTTCATACGATTCACAAACTCCCTGAAGCTTCTTCAGGGACTCCTTCCCCCATATTTCCAGAGACCTCAGGTAAGAAATGGACTTCAATCTGATCAAGCCTCCACGTATCCCATTGTTTCTGAGCTCTGGTTGTTTTTTGTTTTGTTTTGTTTTGTTTTTTTTGCGGTACGCGGGCCTCTCACTGTTGTGGCCTCTCCCGTTGAGGAGCACAGGCTCCGGACGCGCAGGCTCAGCGGCCATGGCTCACAGGGCCAGCCGCTCCGCAGCACGTGGGATCTTCGCGGACCGGGACACGAACCCATGTCCCCTGCATCGGCAGGCGGACTCTCAACCACTGCGCCACCAGGGAAGCCCCTGAGCTCTGTTTTGATGATCTGTTCAACACCCTGCATCTTCTCTTGCTGGGGTTCTGCCTTGATCTTACTCTGTTTACTCTCCTGAATACCAGGTGGGTGGCAGGGGCTGGGCTAATTGCTCCTCCTCTTTATTTCCAGTGCATCTTCTGTAAGGCTGGACCATTGTCCTTGCCTATAGATGGATAATGGTACCTTCCCTGAGACCCAGTGCATGTCCCACCAAGGGAATATGTTTTTAGTCTAGGTCCTGGACCTTTCCAATCTCTTCAGGTCCATCCCGAAAACACTTTCAAACACTCTAAAAGTAGAAAAGAAAATCCTCTGAAATTGAATATCTCTTAAATGAAAAGACTTTTAAAATCTCTCTTATTTGTTCAGTTCCTTATAACTATAAATGAATAAAAATAGGTTGTAGAGTCACTTCACACATTAAGAGGTTATCTCTTAAACTCCTTTCAGCAGAACCGGAGGCTACAGAGTTAAAGTGCTTTTTAAATTGATAAAAGTACATCATCAGAACAATGACTCAGCTTCTGTGTCAAGCTGAGTTTTTCCAAAACAAGGTGCTCTGCAGTCTGTCTTATGGATTTGTGCATTATGCTGCCCTAAGCATGTACACAGTACTATTCCACTCAATTAGAATAGCACCCATAAGAAGGGCTCCTTTCCTATTACAGCACACTTAGGATTGAACAGTGCTATATAAATATTTTAGATGAGAAATCTTTGGTGGAGAAAAATCTTACACAAAAAAGTGATAGGGAGAAGACAGAAGTAGGGTTTCTGAACTGAAGCGTAGATAGGGGTTGTGACCCTGCCCCCTGATGCCCTCCACCCTGAGAGGACTTCTTAGAACCACCAGCGCTCTGTGGAGCAGAGTTTGAAGCATATTGACATAAAATATTTTCTGCTTTGTTGAATCTAAGCTGCATATGACAATACAGGAGATAAATATCTCAATAAAGAGTACAGATAATGCTTCCCATCTTCCACAAAATAAAGAAAGGAAGACAGCCCATGACACTGTCAATCATTTTGCTAGATTTTCCCGGTGATGACTATTTTTCCAGGAATTCAAGAAGGCAAATCAGTGCATTGCTGTTCTGCTGAATGACATACTCCTGCCATGTATGGCTGGCTTCAGCTTGTCGCCATGTATCAGTGGAGGTCCCCTTGCTCTTTTTCCATCCTGTCATCACTACTTAATGTATAAATTGAAAAATAGATTCCATTGTTTCCTGTCCCTTTAGGACAGAATGTCAAATCCCTAGAGCTTAGAAGAATATACTGATCCCTGATGTCAAAACTTAAGATAACCTTAGCACATGAAAATTCAGAATCTTCCATCTTCAAAATTCAGAATCTTCCATCTTCAAAATTCAGAATCTTCCATCTTCAAAATTCAGAATCTTCCATCTTCATAAGTTGTCTGAATACAGAATGATAATTACTGAACTTATTAATGAGAAACCCCAAAAGGCAACTGTTGCCCTCTCTATTGGGGGCTATCTCTGTCACACAAGTTTGTCCAAGACTGCTTTTCAACTTCTACCCAACTATCTCGGTTGAGATGACAAAACCTAAATCATTCTCAAGACCCAAACTGAAGATCACTTCATCTGTGAAGATGTGAAGATGAAGAAGTGAGGTCAATCTGCATTCATTAGTGCAATTATTCATGTGTGTATCCTCCTGATCAGACCATACATTCCTTGAGGCAGGATTCACACATTATTCATTTAGCCCCAGAGCCTACTTCAGGGCCTAGCACATAATGGATTGTCAAAAATGTTTATTAAGTGGATAATACTGACTACTGATATAAATGAGGCGCCTCACAGAATTGCTTTGTAGGCAGGCCGCGTCCCCTCCGCGGCACGTGGGATCTTCCCGGACCGGGGCACGAACCCGTGTCCCCTGCATCGGCAGGCGGATTCTCACTGCGCCACCAGGGAAGCCCTAAGGGGTGATTTTTAAGGTGAAGTTATGTATTTCGAGTTGGAAAGGATCACTTAGAGAGAATATCGATATAGGAGGTCACAAGATTGTTCCCTGAGCACATCGATATTCAGAAACTGAGAAAAGGAGAAGGAATTTCAGACAACACTGTAAAGCTGCAGTCTGAAAAGAAAAATCATGAGAATGTTGTGTCCCCAAGGATATGTGAAGAAGAGTTTCATAGAGGATGGAGGAGTCAACCACATCAAACGGTGCTGAGAGGCTAAGGTGAGCTCTGAGAGATACGGAGGTTACTATGGACAAGAACACTATGATCAGATGGTGAGAACAAGAGCCTAATTTCATGGGTCAAAGAGAACGCAGGGCGTGAGGAAATGGAAGTGTGTATAGACATCTTTCTCTAGAAATTTTACTACAGAGGGAGCAAAAGTGATAGTGAGGGGAATGGCCAATGAGGATATGGGTTCAAAGAAATCTATTTTTCAATGGAACTCACAACAATATGCTGTCCCCTCTCTAAAAAGAACTTTTTGGATTGAGCAAGAGATGGGTGAATTCTATCTCCTTTATTAACAAATCTCACACCAAATCTGTGGTGGGTATTGAAAAGGGTATTCATTCCAAAAAAAAAAAAAAAATAGATGCTTCAACTGGATTTAAACTTTGTACAGTTGGATTCCATGAAGACAATGCAAAAACACTTCTTCTGAAGTATAATTTATGTTGACTGGTATTGTATAAACAAGTAGAATAATTTCTCTAAATCCAATTGAAAAACTGAAGCACTTCTATTTCTAGACCAGAAAATACCATACAGTGAAAATTTGACCATTTGCTACGATTGTAATCTATCGTTCTTGTTTATGGAAAAATAAAATAAAATTTTATCTATTCAAAGAAGTCTCAGTGAGTCAGATACTTTAATTTATGAAAAGATAGGAAATATTTTTTGGAAATATGAAAAATTAAATTGAGACCTTTTTAACTAGCTTTATGTCAAATTTGTCTTTTACATAACAGTGCAATGAACCGTTTCACTAATAACCAACTAAATGTGTTTTTTTTTTTTTTTTTTTTTAACATCTTTATTGGGGTATAATTACTTTACAATGGTGTGTTAGTTTCTGCTTTATAACAAAGTGAATCAGTTATACATATACATATGTTCCCATATCTCTTCCCTCTTGCGTCTCCCTCCCTCCCACCCTCCCTATCCCACCCCTCCAGGCTGTCACAGAGCACCGAGCCAATATCCCTGTGCCATGCGGCTGCTTCCCACTAGCTATCTACCTTACTACGTTTGTTAGTGTGTATATGTCCATGACTCTCTCTCGCCCCGTCACAGCTCACCCTTCCCCCTCCCCATAACCTCAAGTCCGTTCTCTAGGAGGTCTGCATCTTTATTCCTGCCTTACCCCTAGGTTCATGACATTTTTTTTTTTCTTAAATTCCATATATATGTGTTAGCATACTGTATTTGTCTTTTTCTTTCTGACTTACTTCACTGTGTATGACAGACTCTAGGTCTATCCATCTCATTACAAATAGCTCAATTTCGTTTCTTTTTATGGCTGAGTAATATTCCATTGTATATATGTGCCACATCTTCTTTATCCATTCATCCGATGATGGGCACTTAGGTTGTTTCCATCTCCGGGCTATTGTAAATAGAGCTGCGATGAACATTTTGGTACATGACTCTTTTTGAATTTCGGTTTTCTCAGGGTATATGCCCAGTAGTGGGATTGCTGGGTCATATGGTAGTTCTATTTGTAGTTTTTTAAGGAACCTCCATACTGTTCTCCATAGTGGCTGAACCAATTCACATTCCCACCAGCAGTGTAAGAGGGTTCCCTTTTCTCCACACCCTCTCCAGCATTTATTGTTTCTAGATTTATTGATGATGGCCATTCTGACTGGTGTGAGATGATATCTCATTGTAGTTTTGATTTGCATTTCTCTAATGATTAATGATGTTGAGCATTCTTTCATGTGTTTGTTGGCAGTCTGTATATCTTCTTTGGAGAAATGTCTATTTAGGTCTTCTGCCCATTTTTGGATTGGGTTGTTTGTTTTTTTGTTGTTGAGCTGCATGAGCTGCTTGTAAATTTTGGAGATTAATCCTTTGTCAGTTGCTTCATTTGCAAATATTTTCTCCCATTCTGAGGGTTGTCTTTTGGTCTTGTTTATGGTTTCCTTTTCTGTGCAAAAGCTTTGAAGTTTCATTAGGTCCCATTTGTTTATTTTTGTTTTTATTTCCATTACTCTAGGGGGTGGGTCAGAAAGAATCTTGCTGTGATTTATGTCATAGAGTGTTCTGCCTATGTTTTCCTCTAATAGTTTGATAGTTTCTGGCCTTATATTTAGGTCTTTAATCCATTTTGAGCTTATTTTTGTGTATGGTGTTAGGGAGTGTTCTAATTTCATTCTTTTACATGTACCTGTCCAGTTTTCCCAGCACCATTTATTGAAGAGGCTGTCCTTTTTCCACTGTACATTCCTGCCACCTTTATCAAAGATAAGGTGTCCATATGTGCATGGGTTTATCTCTGGGCTTTCTATCCTGTTCCATTGATCTATCTTTCTGTTTTTGTGCCAGTACCATACTGTCTTGATAACTGTAGCTTTGTAGTATAGTCTGAAGTCAGGGAGCCTGATTCCTCCAGTTCCTTTTTTTGTTCTTAAATGTGTTTTTAATGATGTTATAATAAACCTAAAATCTTGAGAGGAGAGTGATGCTGTCAAAGTATAATTGTCTCAAACTTGGAAAATAAACCATTTACCCCTAGTGCAATGTTTATTTGTGGATAAATGGCTCATTTTCACCTTGGTATTTAGCTGATAGCAGGAGGAGACATATCCTTGGTAAAAGTTCTGTCATCATTATTCCTTATTTTAATCACAAGCATCTGGTTGAGGTTTCATTCCTCCTCTATAAAGAAGAAAATGGGGCCATTTAAAAAACCAATAGGGCTTCCCTGGTGGAGCAGTGGTTGAGGGTCCGCCTGCCGATGCAGGGGACACGGGTTCGTGCCCCGGTCCGGGAAGATCCCACATGCCGCCGAGCGGCTGGGCCCATGAGCCATGGCCGCTGAGCCTGCGCGTCCGGAGCCTGTGCTCCACAACGGGAGAGGCCACAGCAGTAAGAGTCCCGCGTACCGCAAAAAAAAAATAATAATAAAATAAAATAAAAAACCAACAAAGGGGAATCTGTGTGAGACACGCTGTCAGACTCACCTGGCCCTGGATGGCAGGCAAGCCAACGCGAGGCGCCTGCCACATTTGTACCATTGCTTTTGAGAGTCCGCTGGGACCTCCAGAGACTACTCTGCCCCAAGGGGAATTTGGTGTGAAATTTCCTTTCATATTTGTCAAGTAGATCAGTCCTGGAAATAAAAAAGTGTCTGTGATGAGGACATTATGGAACAAAATTAGAATGAAGCTCCAGGTTACTCATTTCCAGCAATGGCTTTTCGAGAATAGAGTAATATTTACACTCCAGTCACGTGGGGGAGGATGGCCTGGAGGAGGCCTAGAGCACCTGCACTTCACGTTGATGCTGTCTGAGACGAGGTACCACCTGCACTGTCCCCATACGTCAGGGTGATCCTGACATGCCACCAACCCTTCATACCCTCTCCTTTACTGTCCTCCTCACACCCACCCCAACGTTTTTACAGCTCGGTCCTACAAACCTCCTCTCCTTGACTTTGTGCTCCTTCCCTGTGGGTCTTTCAGGGAGGTCTGTGGCATACCAGACCCACTTCACTTTTTAAAACTGCCTTAAATCATAGCCCTGGGCCTGTTGAGATGCAAAGGCCATGTAACAAGTTGCCCTTCCCTCTATCCACTCCCTCACCATGGCCTGGCAACAATTGTTTGAGCCTGACCCAGCCCTGGGCCCTCCTTAGGCAACCACGTTACCTGGTTTGCAAATATAAACTGGAACAATCTAGCTTCTCTCTCTAGAATTGGAACTGAAAAACCAACTCAAGAGACTGAGACTGTTAGCTGTCTGAGTAGTGCTGAGAGGGAGGCTGTGAGCAGAATGAGAGGCCTGCATGAACATTAATAAATTAAATCCCTGTGCATAAGCAGAAAGGACGAGTGAACGTAGGAAGTCAGTCAGTAGGGAGAAACAGAACTAACTTGCCCCCGAAAATCAAGGACCCATGTGTGTCCACGACCATCCTGGTGGAGAACTGTCTCAGGTCCAGGAACCCTAAATCCCTGTGAGGCCAACTCTTCTATAGTTCCTGTTCTTGGATTTCCATACAATTCCACTTCTCATTAAAATAAGCCCACTTTAAGTATTTTGAGTGGTTTCCATACATGAGGAAAAAATTCTAACTAGAATTCAGTTGGCAATACAGGCAGCTAAGGTTGGATAATGTTTGGATACCTTCCAAAGAACTGAGGAGGAGAAACTATCTTCTCTCTGTGGTTCTCTGGGGTCTGGTTTTAAATCAAAGATATAAAAATCCAGTCACATATCTTAACAACATTTAACATTCTGTGACAACATAAATCTCAGAATACCAGCCTGAGAGAGGGCCCAGAGACCTCCTAGGACACTAGGCCAAGGATCTCTACCTTTTCTCACAGAATTCTTTCTTCAGTTTTACAAAAAACCTCTTTATATAAAAAAAATATCCAACTACAGATGCATCTGTAGTTGGGCATTTGTTGGGCATCCCCTTGATACTCCCCCACCAGATCAAGAAACCCTAACAGTCCCCAGAACTCAGTTTGAAAGCAATTAACCTCTCATTTTATATCTGGACTATAAAGGATTTAAGCACTGCCCTATGGGAACATAAACACAAGGCTTTACCTCTGAAACCATCTGTAATCTCCGGCTCTACTGTACAAATATTCAGCAGTCCTATAAGAAGAAATTATTTTATATTTGTTCTCTACGTGTTCTTGTGAAAATTTCCAACATCATAGGTTTCAAAATAGCCTAATATTGGAACATTCATCTGAGACAAATATTTCCTATCACAGTATTTTTAACAGAATGCACTGAAAGTCTTTGCTAAAGCAGATTGGATTTGGGCACCAGCCCAAAGACTGAACTTTTAGGAGATGTGGAATGTGTTTCAAGAAGCCCTAAGGTGAAAACTTGAAGCTGAACAATGATGACGTCTCTGTTTTGTGTAACTCAAGTACGTCTTTCAGACTAAAAAAGAGGTACGGTTTCTGTAAGAAATTGAATGATATAAGCATAGCAGTGTCTCTTAAATTTGACTTATTTAAATCTCAAAAGGTGGTTTCTACCACATATTTCAAACCACATTAACTTCAAAATCCATATATTCTGAAAGCAAGAAGCTGTGGATCAGTGATGAGAATAACATTCTCTAACAGAGGCCAGTTGCCCCAGTATCCACTCTCCCCATCTTCCCCAGCAACACAGCCCCAGTTTTATTTTGAGCAGCAATGTGACCACTTAAGCAGCTACAGGTCCAAGCTCCCTTGCGTCTAGACATGGCTAAGTTCTGGCCAATAAGATGTAAGCAGAAGTGTTGTGTGAGATTTCCAGAAAGGCTGCTTTCAAGCAAGCTGCCTCAGCGAGGAGGTGCCTATCTTTCTCTCCCCACTGCCGCCCCCCTTGGTGCCTCAAACTCAGATTGTGATGGCCAAAGATCTACAACCTTCTCCTATGACGGGGGGACCTTGAGGATGGAAACAACGTAGTGAGATGTACTGCCCGAGGAGCTCTTGAGTGCCTAATCCCACACTTGACATACAAGGGGAACACACTCCATGTTATTCCACTGTTCTTTGATGTTACCTATAATATAAAATTAAACCAAATCCTAATTGATTCAGTAGTCTAACTTACAAGATATTCTTCCAGGGCAACAGCATAGGAGGTCAGAGGAGAAAGTAGATGTGATGATTACTTTTGAAGAATAAAATGTGCATCTGTTTATCTCATGCCTCCACTTGCAGCTCTCTTCTTTTAAGTACAGTAGCTGTTTAAGAACTCTGCCATCGTTTGAATAAACAACAAAACGTTATCCTATAAAAGTATTACATTTACCTAAATAATGTGAAATTATATCCAAACTCACCTTAAAACATCTCTCTCATACTTAACTAATTTTGAATATATAAGGTTTAGTTAATTGTAGATAGGGATGAAATACATTTCCCCTCTTAGAAATCTTTCTAAGCATTTGTATGTAGAATAACGTGTATTTGTTTTCTGGATAGAAAACAGTTCACATATTGCTTACTTCTGGGAGAAATAAGGGCATATAGAGAGCACTTTCACACCGATGTTTCCATAACTGTTATTGTATAGTATATGTATCTGAAAAAAAAAAAACCCACAAGATAATCCCATCAATCAATTAATTCTTTTCATTTTAAACATAACTGTCACCTCGTGGAGAATATTAAGAAGATTCTCTCCTTTTTCTTAATATGAAAGACATTTGCATTAAAAGAAGAGGATCTTTATTTCCTTAGAGTTCATCTATGCCTGCTGGTTATTCCCCAGCTAAAGCCATAATCCTGTTTGCAACATCATAATCATTTACCCAGCAAACAATCAGGGTGTCACTAACAAAGAATTATGACTTTAGGTAGGGGATAAACTACAGGCACAGATGAACTCTGAGGAAATAAAGATTGTTTTCATGCAAATGTGGCTAGTAATAAATAACAGGGATGAAAATTATGATGAAACAGAATACTCTATAAAAACAGATTTGGGGAGGTATAAATAGTATGTTTTTTAAATTTCTCCTTTCTGGAAGTATGATGCACAGGGTGTTTATAAAGTACCAGTGCGATTATAATACTCAAAAACTCTGAATTTGCATGATAGAAGAAATCTATAAACACAGGGAAATAACGTTTCAGAAAGATTTTTAACAAAATTAGATATTTCGATTTTAACAAAAACACCAGCTTTATACAATAGTCAATCTAATTGTCCAACTCACTGAATGCATTCTTCACTTTTGATAGTGAGTTATTTTTATGGATCATTGATGTCAACTTGGTTCTAAATTCACTAATCCATCCTCTAATTTGTCTGTATATTCCATGATTGTAGGGTAAACTCATGAGAAATGATAATAAGCATGGTAGAGCCCTTTACAGTTCCCAAAGGGATTCTACACTCATTACTGCACTTTATACTCACACCATCTTTTTTTTTTTTTTATCTGTGCCACGCAGCATGTGGAAGCCTAGTTTTCCGACCGGGGATCGAACCTGTGCCCCCCGCAATGGAAGCACGGAGTCTTAACCACTGGACTGCCAGGGAAGTCCCCACACCATCTTTTGAGCTAAGTCAAGACAGTCTTTTTCTCCAATTCATGAAGAAACACATTCAAATAAGTGATCTGCCGTCTAGTAAACAGTGTAACCTGATAACCTGTGTTTCTCGCACTACATATATCATGCTGCCTCCCCTCAGGAGAAGTTAGGGACTGAGACAGCTTATCAGTTGGATCCTGCACATTCATTCATTCATTCATTCGTTACTAATGACCACCCAATCTCAGCCAGGCACATGATAGTGGCTAAGCTAATAGAGTGGTGAACAAAACAGATATAACCCATGTTCTATAGAACTGTATCATCTAGTTGAGAGACATACATCAAAAAAACCCACACAAATAAATTAATAATTATAAGTGCTACAAGGAAAAAGTAGGATGCTGTGAGAAAGAATAAAAGGAACAAGGGGAATTAATTTAGATAGACGTTAGAGAGTCTCTTGAGAAGGGATATTCTGAGACCTTGGAGATGAGAAAGTGCATGTGCCCACAACCAAGATGAGCTAATCATTGCTCAAGAGCTTTCCAACAACTGAATCATAGGGACAAAGAGAACTGGTTTTTCTGAATCAAGGCATTATTCAAAATATTTGAGCACATTATTTCAGAGATGGAGCCATTGTGTAACATGCATGTGGTTAAGAAAAATTTTGTGTACCTCACATATAAAACACAGAATTAGGTGGTCTTAAGGGTGGGGCGTGCCACTTGCCTGTGTTGTGTGACACACTCAGAGTGCACCAGATGTGAATGACTTCAATAAATATCAAACAACATATTAAAACTATCAAATATAATTTAATTTCAATTTGTTTCCATCATGTGTATGGCCAGAGTTACAAATTTACAGAATTTCCTATGGCTATACACCAGAGGCAAATCTGCATATAAACTGCTAAATCCTAACATGCATGTCAAATCATATGATCATTTGTCCAATAGTTGCTAGAAGCACACTATACTAACTCTAGGATTAGGAATATGGTTGTGATTCTTCTAGAATGTCTGTCACTCTCTCAATTCCACAGTCAGAACTAGGTGCACGCCTTTCACAGTGATTTTTAAGCTTGATCTCCAAGATGAGAGAGCACATTGAAGCTGCTTCGGGCAAAGGCCCTCATCTTATTTAGTTTTTATTTCCTCATTAGACTAATGGCAAATGAATTAAGGAACTTTTCTAAATGTCTGGTTATGGGAAGCAAATAAAGGCAGGAGGGGGTCTGCTCTGCCCGAGGACCCTCATGTTTAATTTCAATGTCGTATTAAAAGTCAAATGACAAAGTCATTGGTACACTCCTTATTTCAAATTCTGGCCAGAAATGTACTGACGACAACCAATTACCAGCTTAATTTTTATTTCAAAATTCTTATATTGTAAAAGGTAATGGCATCTTATAAAATCTCCTTCTGAGCTAGTTTATAAAAAAACTCAAGCTATGGCCAAATACACAGAAGGGATAGTAGTGGTTCTACTTTCCTAATGAGAATAAGACAACCTCTCCTGTCATTTTGTCTGAGAAAAAACATTGGAGTTTTATAAATTGCACCCAGAGGAACAATTTTCTTTTCCATCAAAAGGGAAAAGGAAGATGTCTTAGAACAAAGGAAGAGAGGGGAAGCCAAGAAACTTTAAACCTGAGCAGACATGTTAAAAAGAAAAACAGTATCTTTTCCTTTCTGAACAGATGAAGAGGAAATTTCCATTTAAACTTAGATACTAATATTCAGAAAGCTAGCAGCCTCAGGATAAGATGCCAGAAGGGCTTTTGACACAAATGACAAAGATTCAAGGGTGACTCACTGCTGTCTCTCTATGGGATTGCAGTAGAAGTACTAAGAGAACAGTAACAATTACAGAGGAGTCACGCTGTTAATTTTAAGATATTTCTCCTGAAAAATTTTAGTCTGATACTATGATTGGCTTCCCTGATTACTTATTGTTCACTTATGTTAATCACTTTTAATAAATGGCATTTTTATGCTAAAAGACATAGAAAGGGCTATAGGTTCTCTTCACCATCATTTTCTATCCTGTCAGTAGATGATGTTTGTGAACGCCAGTACAATTTTTTGATGCTGTGAAAAAAGTATCCAAGATCAATTTACACTAAACAAACATCAGTCTTGTGTAAGGGGTTTCTCCCCAGAATCTCAGAATTTAGAATCTTGGAGTACTACTCAGAAGGGTTTGAACCCCGAGATATGACTATGCTGTGGTGATGGCATAACCAACCTGTAGGGATGTTCTTCTGATAGGTCGACAGACTCCTTAAGGGGAAAGTGTCCTAACCTGTCACAAAGGGACATCCATAAAACTATCCTCCCGTGTCGTCTTCTGCTCTTTTTTAAGCCCTTGCATTATAAGATTACGTAAAACCTTGAACACCTACCAACTCCAAGATCCACTACCACTCAAGACTAGCAACACACTTCCAAATGTGTTATTTTCTTTGGCTACCACAACAGTCCTTCAAACTGACTATGTTTGAATTAGTCAGGGTTCTCCAGAGAAACAGAACCAATTGTGATGGCTAGCAAATTCAAAATCTATAGGGCAGGCTGGCAGGCTGGAGGCCAGGGAAGAGCTGATGTCGCAGCTTGAACCTGAAATCAGTCTGAAGGCAGAATTCTCTCTTCCTTAGAGGATTTCAGTCTTCTTTCTCTTAAGACTTTCAAACGATTGGGTGAGACCCACACACACTATGGATGGTAACTTGCTTTACTCAAAATCTATTGATTTAAATGTTAATCTCATCTAAAAAATACCTTCATAGAAACATCTAAAATAAAATGTGACCAAATATCTGAGTACCTTAGCCTGGCCAAGTTGACACAGAAAATTAACCTTCACACTGACCCTCCCCAAATAAGATACTTAGGGAATCTTTTCTGTGTTTTACTAGAACAGAGAATGGCAAGTATTATGTCCACTTTATTTTAGGTCCCCTTTTTCTCTTCCAGCAGAAACTTTTGATGTTACCAGAACTTCTATAAATGTCAAAAACACCAATAGAAAAAAAAAAAAAAAAAGCTGTAATCACCAAAGTAAAAAATGGATTCCAGGCTCAATTAATGATACTACCAAGTATAACTTGGCCATCAAATGTACATTGATGACATAATTATTTAAAATGTAATTTAACAATTAGTGTTACTTTAAAGATAATCATTTACTAATTTATATAATATTATATATCAAATGTACTTCAATAAAAATAATTAGTTAATTAATTTTAAAAAGATAATCATGTATCATCTTATGATAAGTTCTTAGAGACATAGTTATAACTTACTTTTTATCAATTTCCTTTTTTTAATTTAATTTTATTTATTTTTTTATACAGCAGGTTATTAGTTATCTATTTTATACGTATTAGTGTATATATGTCAACCCCAATCTCCCAATTCATCACACCACCGCCACCCCCCGCCACTTACTTTTTAAATTTCACTAAATTTTACTAATATGATCTGCGATATAGATTAGTATTTGACATACAATATACCATTTGGAAGAAAAAGCCCTTAAACTTGTAATTTCACTAACTTTTATTAGTCTGCAAACCTTGAAGTATCAGAGACAATCATCAAAATCTCCAGGGCTTCCCCGGTGGCACAGCGGTTGAGAGTCCGCCTGCCGATGCAGGGGACACGGGTTCGTGCCCCGGTCCGGGAAGATCCTACATGCCGCGGAGCGGCTGGGCCCGTGAGCCATGGCCGCTGAGCCTGCGCGTCCGGAGCCTGTGCTCCGCAACGGGAGAGGCCACTACAGTGAGAGGCCCGTGTACCACAAAAAAAAAAAAAAAAAAAAAAAAAAAAAAAAAAATCTCCAGCACCTGGACACGTAATCACTTGATTACTTTTTTCAGTTGTTCGCTTTATTCTGGGTGCAAAATGGAAAAAGTAATGAACAAATGATCATTAGGTACTCTTTGACCACGAGAGTGTAATGACATGTTGCTCGTCAAGAAAATCATCTTCCTCCTCATCCGTACTGCTTTCAGAAACTGTCAGCAAGGACTGGATTTCAGTATCTTTTTCAGAAGAGCTGGAAATACATGAAAAGATCAATACACAATATACAGAACCAGGTTTCAACTCTTCATTTATCTTCTGATCAATACTATACACGCTGAAGTCATCGGAGGCAGGCAGACGTGAGGGGGCTGTCTTAGACTGAGACCATAATTTTCGATGTGCCCAATACACCAAGCCTCCTTGTAGTGAGAGATCCCCATCATTCTCCCTCTCCCAAGAAATAAAGCCACAGTGGAACCAAGGAGAGAAGATTTTATGGTCTCTTGTTGTGTCGTTCATTGATGATTCAGAAGGTACTTCACAAACTTACAGAGCCTCCGGGTCATCGTTAAGAACATTCATCATTACATTGGCTCTTTAACAGAATCCCAGTGAGTAGACTGCCAGATAAATCACCTCTTTTGGGTGCGGTAAATGAGGACTATGTGGATAGCCAGTCAAGATATGCCAAAGCCAAAATCCAGAACAGCAATTATATAGTTATTTTATTTTATGGTGGAAAGGAACTCGTGGAAACTCTAGTGTGTTGCTGTCTGAAATTTGGGGAAAGACATAGAATGGGGGAACAGAGAGGAGCCTGCATAGTTCAGATATTTTGGTCCAAGTTATCTAGAATTTCAGCCGATGTATGCTACTAAATAATATATAATAGTTCACCCTGTGACAGATAGAACTCTTCTTTGGATTTTATGCCCAACACAGGCTAAACCAGCATTTCCTAAACTCTTGTTGGTGGACCAGTTCATATCTAACTGTGATTAAAAAAAAAAAAAAAAAAAAAGTTTTCACTGGTCTGAGAAAAGAAGGACAAGGTAATAACTTTTTCATGAAATTTTTCATTTTAAAGAACTGTGCTTTATTCTATTAGTATATTCTCTTTATATTTAGTACTAAATGTCTTTCCTTTTATGAAATGGTGGTGAGAGCATGAAGTTGGTTTGGTTACTTTGTTCTTAATGACTTTTTTAGGGAAAAAATAGCAACTTTACATTGATCCCTTAAAAAAATATATTCGTGGTGTTAGAAATGCAAAAATCCTCGGACCACAGCTAAATGATTTCCTCCTTCAGAAAGACAAAGTAATGGACTCTTGATTCCCTTTTACTGCAATATTAGACTTCAACCAATCAAAGGAATTTACAAGTCAAGGGATTTTTATTTTACATTTATCTCAGTCTTTTTAGAAGAATCCCTCTTCCTTTTTCAGGGAATTCCAGTATGTCAAAAGTAGCCTGATATGATAGACTACTTTTCTGAAGATTTATTAGTATAACCCATGTTCCTTATAAACAGATCACCATCTCTAAATAAATGTTCTTATGTAAGGAAACAATGAAGTTATACAGATTAAAATATGCTATCATTAATGATCTAGGCTTGATTTCAAGGAGACTTCTCAATATTCCATTCTATACATTGAGTAAGAGGCTATTAACGCAAAGTGTTGAAATTCAGTAAGTTAATGAATGCAAGCAAGGCAACTGTTTTTCAATATAAGAAGAAATGCTGAAGGATTATTAAATTCCAAATGTTTTTTCATTTTCCTGACACACATTGTGTAGCAGAGAATTCTCTCTTCACGTTAAAGTAAGAACTTCATAAGCCTTTCACTAAATCCTGATAATAGGTCAGCAAAGGACCTAAACATTTTACAAAGAATGGACATATAAAGTACACACATGAGGACAATCTTTCTTTTTGTAGTAAAGATAACGAGGTGGGGCTTGTCAAAAATTTTATTATGCACTGTCTGTACATATAAGCTGCAGATTTAACCTACCTCTGTTCCTCAACTCCACATGGGTCCCTCGCACGTGAGCTCTTACGGAAATTCTGGGTAGTCTGACTTGTATTCAGCGAATGGTTGTTGAAGGCCGATAACTCTTCTGAGGTTAGGCTGTAAAGTTTTTCTGAAGGATCTGAAATATTTTATTTCATGCATTGTCAACACATAAATTCAAGAAACACATGTACAGCATATGGTGCTGGAAGTTTACTCAAAGTAAACTACAAGCAGTACAAAGACGGTCAGTACAGATTTTCAATCACCTCAACTTTTTAGTATTGGTGGGGTGGGCTGAATGTGAGGTATGTTTGATCTGAGATTCCAAATGAGGGCATGGGTATCATCACGTTAATCACACTGATTTATTTTTAGCAAATTTCCCAATTTTTTCAGCTTTTTTGAGATACAATTGACATGTAACATTGTGTAAGTTTAAGGTATAAAACAGTGTGTTGATTAGAGACACAAATATTGTAAAATGATTACCACTATAGTGTTAGTTTATACCTCCATCATTCCACATAACTCCCATTTCTTTTTTGTGGTGAGAACATTTAAGATCTTCTCTCCTAGCAACTTTCAAGTATACAATACAGTATTACTAACTATAATCACTATGCTGTACATTAGATGCCCAGAAGTTATTCATCTTGTAACTTATTCATCTTATAAGTTTATACTGTTTGACTAACATCTCCCCATTTCTCCCACTATCCTCTCCTGGTAACCACCACTTTTCTCTGTTTCTATGATTTTGGCTTTTTCTGGGTCCACACAGAAGTGATATTTGTATAGTTTTGGATAGTGTAGTATAGACAGTATTTGCCTTCCTCTATCTGACTTACTTTACCCAGCCACATTGATTTTTTAGTATACGAATTTTGATTTTTTGACATTTTAAGTGTCAAATGCCCTGAAAATTCCCCAAATTCCAAAGAAAATCAAGTGAGCCTCTTTAAAGTTACAATACTGGGCAACTCCTAAACTTGCCTGAATGTTAAATACTTTATTATATCTTTTTATCTTCTAAGAATTAAAAGGTTTGCCCACACACAGTCTGAGGCAATGGTTAGTCTTGGAAAAGCTACCCTTTCTTTTTAGACCTCCTTGCTTTGTTTGGGTAGGTAATAGCCATGTGTATGTGAAAGGGGTGAAGCCTTAAATCTTCTTCATTTTCATGAATCTGGCCAGTGATTCAGCCTGAGTAAGGACAAATAGTACAAGCTAAATAAGCAAACATATCCTTATATGAACTACCAAAAAGTCAAGTATAGAAATAAATACAATTGCTATGTTAGGTCATAATGCCCTCGTTTTGTCATTGATAAAGTTGTAAGAGCCATCTAACTTATACATGAGGTTATGTTATGGAGACTTTTAAAACTTAAAACTACTGGCTGCTGTTCCTCCCTTCACTCTTATGAAAGCACCAAGATCAGAAGGACCAAACACCAAACTACGAGTATTATACACTTGACAAAAGATACTTTTGTGGTGGGGGGCTGGTTAGAAATAACTTGAAGTTTTTTGTGTTTTTGTTGTTGTTGTACGCGGGCCTCTCACTGTTGTGGCCTCTCCTGTTGCGGAGCACAGGCTCCAGACGCGCAGCCTCAGCGGCCATGGCTCACGGGCCCAGCCGCTCCACGGCATGTGGGATCCTCCCGGACAGAGGCACGAACCCGCATCCCCTGCATCGGCAGGCGGACTCTCAACAACTGTGCCACCAGGGAAGCCCAACTTGAAGTTTTTAAGCAAGCAGAGCTTCCCCTACAGAAGGTAACTTAGATTATTCCTCCTGCAAGATAGAGCTCAATACATTTACAACTGAAAGTGTCTTTAAAATCCCAGTGACTTCTAAATTACAATACGTGGAGAAATTCAGTAGGCTGAGGGATAAGGCTGCGGCTCCCAACGCCACCCCAAAGCAAGCAGGACAGCTTTCCCTGGTCTCGTTTATGTTTGGGAACTCTCTATAAGATTAACTTTGAGAAAAACAAAAGATTCCTCAGCTAAAATTTTTGTCCCATCCCCACGTGCTGGAGATTAGGAAATTGAGGGCCCACCGGGGATTGATAACTTATTCAGTCATGTAACTACATAACAGAAGAACTGGAACTCAACCTAAGCTCTTTTAGCTCACCGAAATAATAAATCACTATGTTCCAGAATCTAATTCTTTAGCATTAGGTTACTATCTTCTCTCCTATTTTTCCACAAGATGAAAGAAAACAGGCAGGCAAGGTCCCTTCACATACCCCAGTGATAGAGAATGTTACCCGTGGGAAAGCAGTCAATTCAGAATTTGGAATTGGTAGAACCACAGTGCTAAAACCCAATGGTGATACTTAGATCTAAGGAATCCCACCAGGAGAGATATTCAACCTCTGTTAGGCATCTGAGTCCTAACTGAATGAGTGCAGAGCTAATTCAAATTGTGCAAATAGGATGAGACTATTTTTGTAAAATTATTTATTCTCAAAATTATATTTCAGAATACCTTGTGAAGTTAGCAGGAACAAAGGTGACATCACTTGACTTTCAAGGCAGAGAAAAATAAAACTGCTAACAAAAACCCTACTGCAGGTTAGCATTAAAACCTAAGAGGTCAACCGTACAAAAACCTAAGTCTTCTGATTTTCCTCATACAGGACCAAGGAAGACTGCATTGATGCTTACATTGGAGATTTTACTTTATAACGGTCAAGTCAGCTGATTGTTGAGGAGTGGACTGAAATTAAATCTTTTCTATCCCTGGAGTAAGAGTGTATGTTCTCTGATCACTGAAGAATCTCTTAAATGCAATAATAAAGAATGGCCAAGGAGGAAAATTGACTAAATACAAAGTTCTACAGTGTATTTCTAAAACTCAGGTCATTTAAAACATGTACATAAAGCTTTATTCTACGGGGAAATAAACACATATGAATATGGGGATATATGTATACATATAGCTGATTCACTTTGTTATACAGCAGCAACTAACACAACAATGTAAAGCAATTATACTCCAATAAAGCTGTTAAAAAAAAAAAAAAAAGAAGTAAAGAAGAAAGGCAGGACCAAAGAAACAGGTTAAAAACTTCAAAGAACAAAAACAAAGCAGACAGGCTATTTCCCAATAAGGAATTCACCACCAACAACAAAAACAAGAACTAGATACACATACAAAGGACACCCCAATGTTCGGGAGGTGTGACAACCAGGACCCTCGCCCTGTAACCTGTGAGCCTGTGCCCAGCCCGCCAGCGTCTTCCTCCTCACCCACTGTCTTGCTTTCTTTATCCTCCACCCCTTCTCTCCTTTGCCTTCACTCTGCCCACACCCTCTCCCTCTCAAGTGATCACAATAGTGATTTGAAGGAAGGATTTCACACTGTTTAAGTGGCACTGTGGTCTAGTGGTAAGACAAAGGAATGTAGGGCAGACTTGCCTGGGTTTGTGCCGGGGGGCTTCTGAGCACCCAGGGGAGGCAGTTACTGCCCCATCCAGAGTCTCAGTTACTGTAGCCACACAGGGGGGACTAAAAGCAGCACCGGCCCCATCTACCTCACGGGGTAGCTGTGAAGATCAAATGGAGCAACATTTCATGGAAGAACAAACAGTGATTATTACTACTCACTGAATGGTTTCATATTCCTTACATCAGAATGTATTTAGTATGTTGACTTTCACTTTTATGTGTCACTCAATTTTTTTTTCCAAAATTCAGATGCCCTAAAGCAAACAGACTGCCATTCTAACCCAACTTAACCTGACTGTCTTTACAAGGGTTATCTAGTTAATTAGCTAACTATAAATCCTGATTAGCCCTTTTATAGTTTAATATCTTACTTGATGGTCAAACTTTTAATTACTCAGGAAACTACTGCCTCACTCTTTTACTTCACAGGCAGTATGGCTACATCTGCTAGTATCAGGTAGATTTTTATTCTTTCTTGTTTAAGAAAAAGTCTTTTCCTTCCTCTCTTTAATTACTTGGCTCAGTACCTTTGGGCTCGTAGAAGCATAAGATTGCCATGGAAATGTAAGGACCACAAAAACTCTTTTTTTTTTTTTGCGTTACGCGGGCCTCTCACTGTTGTGGCCTCTCCCGTTGCAGAGCACAGGCTCTGGACGCGCAGGCTCAGTGGCCATGGCTCACGAGCCCAGCCGCTCCGCGGCATCTTCCCGGACCGGGGCACGAACCCGTGTCCTCTGCATCAGCAGGCGGACTCTCAACCACTGCGCCACCAGGGAAGCCCCACAAAAACTCTTAAACCGCAAATCAGAATGAGTTTAAAACAAATGAATCATTTTTACCTATTGAAAAGATGAATGCTTTACTGTGCATTATTACTGATACTTTCTCGTAATGCATATCTTCTGATATTTCCAAATTCTTCAGGCTATAACAATATCCCAAAACTGAAAAAATGCCTTGGTAAGTAAATTATACTGGTATGTTGAGTTCATTAAGGGAGTGACTATAGTGTTATTTACAAAGATATTTGTGGAGGGAGTAAAAATACAGCCTGAACTATAGCTAACTATAATCCTCAAAGTGCCCAGAAAAAAACATAGTTCTAGAATAGAAACAGCTTTTATATGTTTTTGACTAAAAACTGGACTTGTCAAGTGCACCATACCTTACTGTATGTCAAAAGCACCACCCATGGGTTTCTTATATAATTTAACAGTAAAATCAGGACAGACTATGTGCTGGGCACTTAAATGTTAAAATGCATGTGTGTGTGCATGTATGTGTGTGGAGAGAGAAAATTTTTATAAATATAATATTTAATATATACCTGTACTCAAATTCAATCACTGAACAATTTTATGATAGGGCCTATTATCATACTCATCTTTCATACATGGAAACGGATGCAGCGTGAGTTTAAGAAAGTAATTTGCCCAATGTCAAGAAGGTAGGAATTTCAGAGTTTCAGAGCTGGACCCCTGGCCCCAGAGCCTGATTCTCAACCACCTGCCTTGCTGCCCCTTGTCTCCTGATTCAGCAGGAAGTTGTATCTGCAACCTGCATACATGTGCGCGTGCGCGCGCATATCCCTAGCCCCCTGCCGGCCCCACCTCCTTTTGAAATGGCTCTACTGTCAGCTTTAGCAATCAGAGTCAAAGGAGAAACTACTCAATGTATTATAGTTATTTTGTGTCTTTTCTTCTCCAGGCTCCTTGGCTCTTTTCCTAGAACTTAGGGGAAGTGGATGTATCTATCCTAGAGCTAACAAAAAACAAGTCAGAAGGTCTGCTGCTCACAAAAAGGCAGGTTTCACAGGGGTGCGAACTCATATATATTTGCTTAAGAGTCCAATTGTGTAGCTGTGTCTGTGTGACACCAGACCTCATGAAGTTTCTCCAGAATGCACCATGGGTAGTGACATGTAGGTGGAATTTTTCTGCCCAGTGATGCTGAACAGAACACAAAAGCCTGTCCTGAATCAGTGAATTTTCTAGAGTAGGGCCTGATTGCACCATAGCATCTGTCCCCTCACTGACTGTTGGGACGATTCAGCTGATGTGCTGTCCTCTTCCTTCCTCAGCTCCAGGTGAGTGTCTCCAAAGCTGTGCACTCCTCCAAGGCCAATCTTCCCAGATAGAAAGAGAGCTGTTCCTGGGTAGAGTGTGTATAAGTGATTGCATTCTGCTCCTGAACTATCAGAAAGCCCTGGCGGTTCACAGGCTACACAGTGGGTGCTTGCTTTTATATATGAAAAGTTATGAGTTCTAGTGAAAATATTGGTGTTGGAGTACGAGGAAATGAGTGACACGGAGAAAAAGTGAAGCATGTAAGGACAAACCTGACAGAGGAAATGGAAAAGCTGAGAGGTTAGAAACAAAGAAAGACCACTGTTTTTAAAATATTTCATTTGTAAATAATGGAACTTATCAATTTATCAAAATAAAAAACCTTTCACCTTCTGATATAAAATTGTATGATTATCCTTTTGATCCAGTTCAGACCTGACACGCTTCATTTTAGAATTGGCTTTTAATGTGAGAATTACCTCCAAGGATATTTCCATTTGATTCTTAGTAATGTGGAGTCAGGCAAATGAATGACAGGTAAAGATGGACCACAATCTCTCCTCCCCCAACCCCTAATGAAATGAATGGAAAAAGCAGAAAAATAAAAAATAAAATAAAATCATAAAAAGAACCAAAGGAAGAGGTACAAGTTCACATAATAAACTTTGACAAGGGACAACCAAAGGAATAAACAGAAGATTCATTCAGGTATAGCTGGGGGCTACTGCTGTCCACCCCCTCCCCTCCCCACCCAGTAAGCACACAAACTAGTAACAGGAAGAGGAGAGTCATCTAAGGTGCTGACAAGTCTCACTAATACCACACGGATTTAGAGAAAAGTGGGTGAAGGGGAAGTAAGGAGAAAACATTATAAATATTTTCAAGCCCTAAAACATCCACCAGAAGATCTCAGCAGAGGCAAGAAAACTGCAAACTTGCAGGTGTCCCCCCAGGGACAGAACACACTTGAAATCAGGTCCAGTAAAGTTTGGTGTTTAATAAAATCCAGAAAAAAAGACAAAAGAGCCCAGATCCTCCAACAAAAGAGGTTAAACTCCCCAGTCCTTCATGTATCCTTCCTGTGCCTTTGAGCCAGCAGGATACAGAAAAGAGTACAACAGCCAACCCCCAAATAGTAGCTCCAAAGAGAAGATCAACACATCTCAGTACAGGTGGAGAGAGTTTCAGGGAGAATGCAGTCTCACTATATCAGAAAAGACAGAAGATATGAGCAAAGCCACCCACAATGCATGTGAGCAAGTAAGATACATGGAACTGACAGCAACTAGTTATGCAAACAAACTGGAATCCAAGAATCCACAGCACACAAAGAATGATTAAATGAAAGACCAATCTGGTAGATGACAGATCAAGACCATAACAAAATTCCCCCATAAGTCCTTGCGCTACAGAAGAAATAATGAAAATGACATTTTGAAAAAGAAAAAAACTAATATCAAAGATCAAACAACAACATGTCAGACATCAAAAAGGATAATAAATTAAATGATCACTTGTTCCTGGACTGGATCTTGCACCAGAAAAAAACAAGCTATAATGAACATCACTGAGGCAATTTGAAAACATTAGATACGCACTGTGGATTAGAGAATTATAGTGCATCATTGTTAGATTTCCTGATTTTGATCATTGTGCCATGGTTATATAAGAAAATCTTGTTGTTCGTGGAAAATACACTGAAGTATTTTTTAGAAAAGGGTCATGATGTTTATAACTTCTCAAATGGTTCAGAAACAGGGTTGTGTTTGTGTGTACATATACGCAAATGAGGTAAGAGACAAACAGGTGGTGAACTGGGTAAAGTGTATATGGCAGTTCCTTGTACTATTCTTGTGTTCTTGCAAATTATCTGTAAATCTGAAATTATATCAAAGTAAAAATTACCAAAAATAGTCAAAGCAATACCTGTAAAGGGCTAATTTATTAAGTCAATCAATAAAGAATGGACTAAAACCAGCTGAAAATTGAAATTCTGACATAGAAGATGTCAGTAAATGCAAAGGAAGATAAAAACAGGTTAAAACAGTTGAAGAAAATGTAAGAAGATCCAACATAAACAAAACAGGTCTCAGCAGGAGAAAGCCAAGTGGAACAGAAAAGCAACTCAAATATACAATAGCAGACAATTTCTCTGAAAATAAGGAGGAACTTAAGCGCTTTAAGAATGCTGAATTACTGGGCTTCCCTGGTGGCGCAGTGGTTGAGAATCAGCCTGCTGATGCAGGGGACATGGGTTCGTGCCCCGGTCCGGGAAGATCTCACATGCCACAGAGCGGCTGGGCCCGTGAGCCATGGCCACTGAGCCTGTGCGTCCAGAGCCTGTGCTCCGCAACGGGAGAGGCCATGACAGTGAGAGGCCCGCGTACCGGGAAAAAAAAAAAAAAGATTGAACAGCTCACTTCTCAAAGTGTGTTGGGCAATGGCTTTTATAAAGCAACAGAGATTAGCCACTCACTGAGTTTGTAGGAAGGAGAAAAAACAATTTTTTTATGTCTGCATGAAGGATGAAGGTCCTTAAGCCACAATTTAACTGTGTATTATGTGAGCTAAGGGGACTATCTCTGATATGTCTGGGCACCCACATGTTTTATAACATTTTCAGGGTGACATCGGGGGATAGTCAAGACAACAGACACAAAGGTTGATGGTTAAAAGAGAAGGGAAAGGCTTGTTTTCTTGGAGGATGATATGAAGAATCAGGTGGAAGGCAGAGTTAATGTTGTCTATGGTGAAAAAATAGCATTACCTGCAGGATTTCTCAGTGCATTTAATTCTTTTTCCAAACTGTCTAAGGTTTGTTGATCAGCAGTGTCGTCTAAGAAAGGCTCGTCATGGTCAGTATCATCAATATATTCAATTTCTGAAATTTCAGAAGCAGCTCTAGAGAGTGATCGAGCAGCTGTATTTCTTGACCAGGGATGAGAAGAGGAAAGGCGGCTGGAACTTCTTTTCACAGAGTTGCAAAGTGGTAAATTTGCTGTTGAAGGTCTCTGTGATGTCCAGCCTAAAATAAAAAAAATTTAAATCAACTGTTTTTAAAATTCTGAATGAGTGCTTAAAGATACAAAAGACCAGTCCCCTGAACTTAGAACAGCTAAATTCATGCAACACAGTTTATGAGAAAATGAACTTTAGATTATCATCCATTTTGGTTTACCTCAATTTGTGAATCCCGAATTACTTTCCCTATGTCATAAAGAACACTTCTGGGTTATTCTTCCCAAATTTTTTCTACATTCAGAGAAAGGCAAGCTAATTTTAATATTAACTAAAACAAAACATCTGTAAACCCAGTCAATTCCACAACAATTCAACACCCCAATCTTATCATCTATCCCATAGCCAACCACTGTGCCCTGTATCTTCAATTCTAGGACAATGCCACACTGTGCCTTGTAAGAGGATAGGATAAACATGGTATCACTTCCTAGTGGACCAATTTTATTTGATGGTGTGTAACATTCTTCTATTAAAACAGATATGGAGACAAAATAGACCAGTATGCAAAATCTTTTAGAAAAACACAGGCTTTAAAGAAATTGAGAACACATCTCTAATTTTGCTAAACATGAGTTCACTCTCAGCCACTTTATAGGGTGCTTCAGTGGAAAAGTTCCAGAAGCACAGATCTGAGTCAGGTTATCACTTTGTTCCAGTAGGGTAGTGACCACTTTATCTTGATCTATTTCAAAGGTTGACTTAGTTGGTTTCTTCAATATGTGTGTTTCTTTCATAGTAGGAAAACATAATCCGTTCAAAACATACTAACAGAGCATAACTATATATCATTTGGTACTGCTCACAAGGTTCTTTAAAAAAGGCCAAGGGAATGAATATTCAAGACATAAATTTGGAAATGCATAGTGCAGGTATATTTTTAATATCCTGAATCATTGTTCTGATTTAGATAAATATAGCTAGCTAGTGGGAAGCAGCCGCATAGCAAAGGGAGATCAGCTCGGTGCTTTGTGACCGCCTGGAGGGGTGGGATAGGGAGGGTGGGAGGGAGGGAGACGCAAGAGGGAAGAGATATGGGAACATATGTATATGTATAACTGATTCACTTTGTTATAAAGCAGAAACTAACACACCATTGTAAAGCAATTATACTCCAATAAAGTATATATGAAGCAATTATATGCCAATAAAGATGTAAAATATATATATTAAATGTAAATAATTTATAAGATAATCTTGCATTCCCTTAATATAAATTGCCTTTGTGTAAAATATTGGATTCTTTAAAGAAGTGCTATTGTCATTATCATAAAAGTCATGATTTGACTTAACATATGCCATATAACATTATGCCCACTCTATTGACTCAAAGGAAAATGTAAGATTTAGAAGGGTGGCTACAGGTAATTGTCATGTATTAAACGGTTAATGATTATGGAGTTTGTCTTTTATTTTTAACTTAAAAGATCTATTTTGAAGATAGCTACTACCCTAAGAAGAATCTTAATGCAGTATGTAATTATTTAAGCAATTAAAACTGACTAAGGTAAGTCCCAAAGGGCACCAATTTTAATGAACATTTCAGAAATCAATTTTGAAAACAATTTTTGTGGGAGTGAAATTGTGAATAAATTAAGATTCTGACCTTTTTGTGTCTATTTGTGCTCAGAGACAATTCTGAAGAAAAATAACTGACAAAAACGTGCCTATGTTTTTTAAAAAATAAATGTAAATATCCCTAAGATTTATTTTAATGACTAGAATTTGGAAATGATTTTACCTGTAATATGTAAGGAATCAATATTTTATTTATAGCCATCAAGAAAAACAAACTTGCCATTCCCAAGAGTGAAGTAGGAACAGTAATGGTGGAAGTAAAGGTCAGAGAGTATAACAGTAATTCAGCTATATAAATAGAAACTTCTAGATCTATAGAGAAAACCATACCCTTCTATTTGTATTGTGCTATGTCTCAGTCAAAATTAAAAGGAATTTAAAACTCGTTAAAATAAACAAACAAGGACACCAAGGGGGGAAATCGGCAGGGGGGGTGGTGATGGGATGAATTGGGAGATTGGGATTGACATGTATACACTGATGTGTATAACATGGATGACTAATAAGAAAAAATAAATAAATATTAAAAAATAAACAAACAAAAGAAGTTATTAGGAAGAACTGGACTTCTGCCAACACAGGCAAACATGAGGTGAGAAAAATTTAACATAATGTAGATGCCCTTCAGAAAATTCAGGAGAGTACAAACGCTTGCTGAACTCTTATAACAACATCTGGCTGCTACAGTATTAGAAGTTAATTGATCCCAGCTGAGAAAAAACAAGTACACTGGGGTTGGATCAGACTTATGCTTAGCACACAGCAAAGAGACAGACCATCTTTCTTACTGGACATATACGCAAAGTGTAATTTAAAGTACCTAAAACATAGAAAGACAGTGAGGCTTCAGGTGGTCCTTGATTTTATTTTGTTCATTTAGGTATGTCATTTCCTCTGGTGTTTCCTGTATAAGCTTATTAGTGTTATTGCTAGGGTTAAGATTAGAGAACCAGTTAAGACGGGCACTAATGAAAAATGCCACAACTAAAGGGATCATCCCATATTTTTTTTTAAAGTCCAGTTTGTAGATTATAAAACATAAGAAATTCCTTTTGGAAGTAACTTATGCTATCATTGGCAATGTAAATAATATTCCCATATATGTTTCAGGAACTCTTAGAAAATACATTTTTTTAATGTATAAATTCTCAGTAATTTACACAGTGGAGCAAGAATATCAAAAGACAATAATGTTTTGTGACCTTTATCCAGGGAAAAAATATTGAGTCCTTTGGTCAGAATGCTACTTGTTATTGAAACAGTATGCAAAAAGCATGTTGCTCTGCTTATGTTTCATCCACTTCTAATGTTTTATTTAGAATAGTAATAATTACTATTGTATTAAAGACTCTTCAGTGAGTGATTAATATTTTTTATATATCGGCATTCTTATGCCCATTAATGTAACCCAAAGCACCATTTTACATTATTTTCCCAATATTTCACTGGTCTTATTAGTAATCATAGCCTATATTATTGAGCTAATACCAAGGACAATTTCTTCTGTTATATTTATAGTATAACTGTGATCAGTGTTAATCTATAATTTCCTCAGATTACAGAGATAGGAAGTCGGAGTCGGGGAGCAGTAGGTTTGGGCAGCGGGTGGGGAGAAGCAATGGACTTCCTGCTCAACACACATGTATTTCATAGCTATCATGTTTTTACATTCACAAACTTAAAAATCTTACAGAAAGAGGAATTCCTTTATATACTGGCATCAGTTCAGAACATAAGATTTCTGTAACTTGTGGCACAGTCAGGAAAATTTCATTTTTATTTCAGGCCACTATCTCTGTCCAGAAAGGCATCTCTTTCCACCTCTAACTGGGAAGTCTTAATAATGCTTTAAGATTTGTCTGAAATGTCACCTACTCTCTAACATCTTAAATATCAACATGTTTCAATGGCAAAGCAATCATTTTACTATCTCCATTCCTAAAAGACTGCACATGCATCTACCTCTATTATGACTGATCATATGTACTATTATTAGTTACCTATCAGTCTCCAGAAGCATGTTACTCGTGGTTCTTTCATAAACCTTTTATTATTAATACATATGGTACAATTTATGTATTTACATGTCTAAACAGCAGTTTTCTCCAAGTATGATTTTTGGACTATCTACATCAGCATGACATGGAATTGTTGATAAAATAAATGCAAATTCCTGGACCTTATCTCAGCCTTAATGAATCAGAATCTCTAAGAGTGACAATGAAAAATCCTCATTGCAACAGGTTTCCCAGGTGATTATGTTCATGCTCACATTCGAGAGCCTTTGAACTGGACTCTAAGCTTTCGGGCTTCTGGGAAGAAGGTTTATTTTATATCACCAGCACCAGGCCTCAAGTAGGTGCTCCTTCAAATGTTTTTTATAGTAAATTATTATTGATTTCAACTGATCACTCTAAGTTGATACTTAAAGGCATTTGGCTACTTACATATAAAGATTTGTCTTGGGCTTCACTGATGGCGCAGTGGTTGAGAATCTGCCTGCCAATGCAGGGGACATGGTTCGGGCCCTGGTCTGGGAAGATCCCACATGTTGTGGAGCAACTAGGCCCGTGAGCCACAACTACTGAGCCTGCATGTCTGGAGCCTGTGCTCCACAACAAGAAAGGCTGCGACAGTGAGAGGCCTGAGCACAGCGATGAAGAGTGGCCCCCGCTTGCCACAACTAGAGAAAGCCCTCGCACAGAAACGAAGACCCAACACAGCAAAAATAAATAAATTAATTAATAAACTCCTACCCCCAACATCTTCAAAAAAAAAAAAAAATTTGTCTTAGTAACAAATTCTCATAGCATGCATGTGAACTTGTTTTTAATCAATATATAGTGACTTTAAGAAGTATCTTTGACTGCCTCAGAAGGAAGCAGTCAGAATATTTAAAGCTGCCCTAGACTTTGATGTGAGAATAGGTTCCTAATTATAGAGCCAAAAAACATTTATCATAAATGAATGGATTTTCCACTAAAAAAAATACCTTTTAAAATCTGACAGGTTCTCAACATAAATGCACATGGAAAGAATCTAAGCTAGCCAAGTAGTTTTAATCATAGGATTTAGGGCAAGAGAGACATATAAACCTTACATATTTGGACAAATCATATGTAATTAAATTTCTAGCTTGAAGATGGCCTTTAGACGAAGGCAAACAGTCCCCTTTGTCAAGTGTTTCTCCCAAAGATCAGGGAACGTGCCTTATGCAACCATTTTCTCCCAGGGCCCGGCACAGTGCTGTCATACTCAGCACGTGTATTGAATTGCCTTAATTCCTCAGTCATCTATTACAACTTCATCTGAAATTCAGCACAAAGCAAACCTACTTCAGAAGGTATTTTAGGATAACAGTAATGATCTAATAAAACTATTGATTTTAATCATGCCAAAATTCTCTGCATACCCTCACTAGGAAAATACTGCAATGAGCATTCAATATGTCGAAAGAGTTATCCTATAGAAAATCTTGAAATTATTTTGGCTAGAAGATAGAGTTAATGAACTGAAATCAAGATTCCAGGGCCAACATATTAAGCATCAGGTTTAAAGCAGAGGTTTCTTAACCAGAGCAGCAAGTAGCAATCTTATGGCTTTGTGTGATCATAATACGAATCAAGAAGAGGAGTATGCGAAATCTAGTATAGATATACTCTTTCCTGAAAGTGTAATGAAACCCAGCATGTATTTTATAAGCGTTGTTCAAAATATATGCCATATCCTGAGCTACATTTTAAAAATATTAATCTCTAATACACTGTTACAGAAAGGAGCTAAGACTGTAAAATTTATGTTTTTGAGAAGAATAAAAACTACTCTTGGTTTTTTGGTTTTGGAAGAAAAGTCCAGGACAGTTTAAATGAGTAAGTTTAAATTAAGTAACTGCAAAAACTAATTTTCAGGTGCCTAGTAAACTGCTAAGAGACAAACTAATAAATGAAGTGAGCCACCAATACGGCACTGCAGCCTTACAGCCAATCTTACCAGTCTTTTGCTGTGTTCTCCTTGATGATGCGCTCTGGGCTCTCTTCAGAACACCCAAGGCAACTGCATTATCAGCATAGGCACTTACGCTATGGTCTGGGATCCATTCTCTGTCTCCTAAAAATGGAAAAGTGGTAAAATTATATAAAGTTGACAAAGAGGAGACATCCATATTGTTACTTTATTATATGTATTGCCTTACTGGATAATATTTAGCTAAATAAAAAACATTTATAACAGTGAGGTATATATTATGAAAGAAAATCTCATAATTATACAACAAAAGGAAAAATTCTAAATTTCAAAGATATTGCACACACACACACATACAAGTTTGAACAGAAACAAATATTTTTAAAAGTATACAGCAATATAACATAAAATACAATCATTTGTATGTGAAAAAATATATTTGAATACATAGGAAATTTAAGAATACAGGCGACACCAAGACATGGCTTTAAAAGAAAATGATGGATATGTCTCAGAAATCTCACAGATCCTAAGATTTTAAGATGGCATTTAAGAATTATCGTACAATACTTAACACTGATTGATTGATAGTCAATCAAGTGATTTGAAGAATTACTATTAATTTATTAAGGGCCACACTTCTAAAATACGAAAATAATCTCTCTCAGTCTCATTATAGCCATGTTTTCTGACAGTAGCCTTAAATATAAATATATGGCAACTCTGACAGAGTTAATAATTCCAGCCAGAAAAGAAGGAAATGATTTATTTGTTGAACAGAATTGCCCAGTATTTCCTAAGATGTTGACAAACTGTTTTAAAAAAAGGTGTCAGAAAACTGTTAGCTTGGTCCACAGGCCGTCTGATTTTATGTCTGAATTTACCTGCAATTGTAATCCTAGTACTGGAGTAGCTGCATTCTAAGTTATGAGAAGGAAGTAAGTTGAGTCTTTCATTTTTATCGAAAACAAAGAATCTTTCAAGTCCTTGATATTGTTCAGTTATGGGCTTACTTCTGAGGGCTATTTCTTGTAATAACTAGGAAACAAAATATTCAACAAAGTTAAGTGTATTTTATCTCATCCACACAAACCAGCACGTTCATTCACTGAGCGCCTACTATGTTCTTGGCATGGATTCTGCCTACATCAAGTTTAGGTTCTAGTTGTGGAGACATAAGTAATAACACAACATTTATATAGAGTAAATTCGGAAAAATGCACAAACCACAATTACAGTAATAATCTGAAAGTTGCCATCAAATCTAAGGAGGACAGAAGTTCACGAAAAAAAAAAGTAAAGTTTTCCTATCTCTTTCCTTTCCTTTATTTTCTTCCCTCAGTGTCTTTGCACATAAATTACTCTGGAAAATAGAGTCTCATATGCTGTGCTTTTGTATTAGTAGTGTCTTTGTCTATACATAAAATAAATTCAGAGACGAAAGTAAAATACTGATGGAAACAAATCTGATCTGATCATGGTCACAGAGAAAATCCAAGTTAACAAAACATTCACCATGAATAAAATATACCAGTAGGAAACTGAGGCAAGGGTGAGCTAAGTAATTTGTGAAGTTCATACAGGTAGAAACTAGCAGACCTAGATTTTGAATATACAGATCTAGCTGATCTGAAGCCTAGGCTTACTCCACCACCCTATGAATTCATATTTTGTTATGCTTTCATCCTAGGGAGAATATAAATATGGGATTTAAAAAGTACATGGGTCTAGTAGGAAACAGATTGGAGATGTACCAGTGAGAGCTCTGGATGGACTTAAAATACAATCAGAGTGGCTATCAGTATTTAACAGTTCCATAATATATCTAACTAATGCCCAGATGCCGTCTGGTTCAAGGTGGTAATCACACAAAGAAAATTACGATAACTCTACTCAAATGTATAAATCATATAAATGATATTACAAAACCAAGCTAGTGACCAATAAAGCACTTCCTTCAAAGACAAGTCCAAGTCCACCCTACTCATGACGCCTTCACTGGCTCTCCCAGACACTGATCAAAAATTCACAGGAATGGGCTTCCCTGGTGGCGAAGTGGCTGGGAGTCCGCCTGCCGATGCGGGGGACACCGGTTCGTACCCCGGTCCGGGAAGATCCCACATGCCGCGGAGCGGCTGGGCCCGTGAGCCATGGCCGCTGAGCCTGCGCGTCCGGAGCCTGTGCTCCACAACAAGAGAGGCCACAACAGTGAGAGGCCCGCGTACCGCAAAAAAAAAGAAAAAGAAAAATAAATTCACAGGACCCCTTCAGCTCTAGTGGAGCTCATATTTGGATTAGACAATTGAAAATATGGAAGTTTCTTTGAAAGCCTAGGCTAACAGAGAACAATGAGAGTGAATTTGCTTGTTTGCCCAATGTCACCAAGTTAACTATTGGAGGTTTCAGATTCAAAACCAAGAGCCCCCGACTAGTCCTTGTTCTTCCTGGCACATGCCCCTACCTCACTGCTGCTGCTTTACAACTTAGTACTCAATTCCACACCTTTATGAAGAACTCAACTTCTGGAAACTGAAGTGCAAAATGTACTGTCTTATACTCCAGTTTGAAGTCAAGTAATGCCACTGCTTAAAATTGCCCCTACTGTCCACTCCTGAATTTTCTACTGGAGCAGAACTGATTTCTAAATAGTTTCTGCTCAGGGAATGGTTTCTACTAGGGCAGGGGAAGAGTAAAAGCAGTTCATGTAGAGTCATTAGGGATGAAAAGAAAGTAGATTCTACCACTAAGTGTAAAGCACTGTGGTTCTATGATATAATCATTTGCCACTTATTTTTTTTACAATAGTAGTATAAGAGATCAAAATTAGTAGTTTTTTAACATTTCAATTTTAATGATGAAATACTTTAAATATATAGATATGTACAACACATAATATAACTTTCTCACACAATATCAGTAATTTAAAAGACTTGCTTCAAATATCTATACCAAAAATATATATATTAGACTTTATAAGTAGAATTTATTATATTATTGTATTGAAGTTGACATGCACTATTACAATGTAAGTTTTTGACTATTATTTCATCTGAGTGTGTCCATAAAAAGTTCCAATTATCTTAAATGTTTCCAAAAATGCTATCAGACTTATATTTACTCTATGTATCCTTTCATATTTAAACTTTAACATCACATTTTTGAGAATGTATCCACGTTAATAAAAGTAGCTATGTTTCATTCATTTTAATTGTTACATTGTTTTCCATTATGTGAATTACCACAGATTATGTATCTGTGAGTTTTGCCAAATGTCTTTTATTAGGTTACAGAAAATAATGTCCCCCCCAGGGCAGAGGTCAGGCAGGCTGATGCCCAGTATAAAAGAATTGGGTTCTATATGCTCAGAATTCCTCTCTTATAACACAGTACACAGCATGGGCAGGTGTCACCTAGCCCTCCGCATGCTGCCCCGTGGAAACTGGAAAATCAGAGTCCTTGTTTGTTCTGTTTGCAGAAATTCATTCTATGATTAATTGCTTTCTTCACTGGGGGAAAGGGAGAAATTCAGCTGCCGTGGGCATTGATTTGGGGAATCTGTTATTGGCTAAATTGTGGGAATGTCTTCCTAGAAGGGATTGGGGTTTAACTTTTGCCAGATACATCAGGGCATCAATAGACATGGATCGGGCTTCCCTGGTGGCGCAGTGGTTGAGAGTCCGCCTGCCGATGCAGGGGACACAGGTTCGTGCCCCGGTCCGGGAAGATCCCACATGCCGCGGAGTGGCTGGGCCCGTGAGCCATGGCCGCTGAGCCTGCGCGTCCGGAGCCTGTGCTCCGCAACGGGAGAGGCCACAGCGGTGAGAGGCCCGCGTACCGCAAAAAAAAAAAAAAAAAAAAAAAAAAAAAAAAAAAAATAGACATGGATCAACATTAGTGTTAATTTATTGGCTTGCAGATTCCAAGTAAGAAATGTACATTCAAACTCTAAACTGAAGCTGGATTAAAGTCCAAGATTTCCATTTTTCAGATAAGATATTTATTGACTTGGGCCAGATCCCCTGCAAAAATCAGTTTCCTTTCATCTTGTTGTACCTGTGAGTATGTCTCCTTGTGTATTCCTTCAGAGACTGAGCAGACTTTTAGGGATCTAAGGTTTTTGCAGAGGTCTCAATTCTAATATCTCACTTTGAAAAGGAAAAAGACCTGTCACTAAGTGGGCAAAGAAATCCAAACTCCTAAGCAGAAGTAGCAGCAACTCAATATTCATTCTTCAACTTTTTTGGTCCCTCCTTCAGTTTAGGCACCATGGAGATTCATTACAAATGACTGTAAAGTCTTGTTAAAGTGTTTGACTTCCTCAATTTCCAAATAATTTAACATTTGACTTGTCCAATTTCTAAATAACTTATTATTAATAATCATAATTACTTAAGATTTTTAGTACATAGAACAGAGATTCAAATATAGTTTTTAAATTTGGCAATAATGCAATAATGAACTGCTTTATCTTTTTTTCTCTAAGAAGAAACAAAAACTACACCCCTATTTCTTTATTAGCCATATTCCTGAAGAATTACCTTTTCAACCTTATATTTACATTAAGGCGCAAAAACTGGTTTTATCTACAAAACTGCATTTTTTTTCTCATTTTAACCAGTGACTATAGAGTAGAAAGCTAGAAAGGATTTATTACAGTAAATTATTCATAATAATGAATTTCATTTAGAAAAGTAACAGCACTCTTACTATGGTGCATGAGGTGGGCCTTAAATTATTTGTCATAGAAAATCACTTGTTATAATGGCATTTACCATATTAGAATTTGTTCTGCAAGTCATTTATATTCTTTCCCATGTGAGTTACTCTTCAACTATAAGGTCACACATTTTAAATTCAATAGGAAGTAACCTTTAAGAATATATTGTGTCAATATGAATTTTTTATGTTTATTATAAAATTTGTAATACAATAAACATAATTGATATTTACCAGTGGTGACTCTGTAGTTTTAGAATCTTCAGAGTTTGGCCTCTCATGCAGATTGCTAAATTCCAAGGATTCCTTGTCCTCTTGAGATAATTTCCCCTTAAAGGGGGCTTCTTCTAAATCTGTACTTGGCAAAGAATCCTTGCTCTCAAGTGATATGCAGGAATCGTCATACTTTTGACTACTTTCTATATCTATGCTGTCCTCTTTGAAATTTCTCTCAATAAAGCTGTTTTCCTCTAATTTTTCAACAGCAGGAGAGTAAGCATCAGGATTCACAATGTCACCAAAATCTGCACTTGAAGTTCCTGCTGTTGAAAACACATATTTACAAAAGTTAAATAAATATAAACAAAGAAATTGATTAAACTGTTCACTAACCAAAAATTCTGTGCTATAAACCTTTATCATTAAACACTATTTTTTTAACCAATGTTTCTTTACTGAGTTCTCAGTGTTAAAATACTTTTACATGGCTTTTGTTCATAAATGATAATTATATATATATATATATATATTCAAGCCTAAATTATTTAGAGTAATGGAGGGGGACAAGATATTGTTTCCTAATGCAATCTTGAAATTGATGCAAATTTTTATTTCAGCCTGTGGTTCAATTCCCACTTTCCTACCCTCTCTCCCACTCAAGTTTTATATCAGCAACTTATGAGAAATAATACAGAGGGAACCTTATTTCCCACATTTTACCTCTTTTGCTTAGCATGACTAGTAATGAGGAGAGGGCAAAGGGAAATCTGCCAGATGAAAGAACAGCAGCATTTAGGGGCACAGAAATGTTTAAGCTGGGACACCTGCCTCTGAAAAACTACAAAATGAGCAAAATTATATTAGTCACCCACCTCATTATGTCTGCTTTAAAAAATCACTTGGTTTAGATCACTGGTTTTCAACCTGGCTACACAATGGAATCATCTGAAGGTACTGTTTAAAACCGTCAGCTTATGGGCCTGACCCCAAACTATTAAATCAAACACTGACAGTGGGACTTAAGCACTGTTTTTTGTTTTTTTCCCCCTCCACCAAGTTCTCCAGGTGATTATAATGTGCAACCAGGATTATGAAACATTGTTCTAGATTTTCTTAAGAATAAAAATTCTTTAAAAAGCTTTGTACCATATTGCTTTCATTATCTCTCTCTCTCTCTCTCTCTCTCTCTCTCTCTCTCACACACACACACACACACACACACACACACATTTATCCAGGCTGAATACAGCTTCATCTGATTATCCCGTATTCTCTTTCCAATATACATGTCTTATCTCTATAAACAGACTGTGAAAATAGTAGAGGCTATGACTAAAATAGTCTCCAGTGATACAAACTCTGCCTTACAGTCCAAAGGACTTACTTGTTGCAATCAAACGTTTATACAATTCAGCAATTACACACAGTACTTAGAACTTCCACTTCCAATATCACCTCTTAAATTGCACAAGTACTGTGAGAAATGCAATAAGTTGTATGTCAGAGAAATATTTTATAGAAAAACTTTATAAAAGCTACTCAATTTAATGAAACTTTCATGGTAATGCTGTACTTTCCTACTAAACTTGAAAAGAAATTATCTGAATCTAATATTTTTGTGGATAGAGCTGCCATTTCCTACGTATAAATGTCTACAACGAACCTCTACAATATTTTTGCAAGATTGTAAAATTCCATTATTAGGATTTATTGCTGCTAAAAAGGTGAGAACACAGCCTCTTAATAATGTTTAAAATGCAATACAGAAAGTACAGGTATGATTTAATTTAGTCTCATTAGAAGCCCTTTTAAGTCATAAAAAATAGATATCTTGGTTCAACGTTCAAAAATCAATTATTCTAACCTGTCACATCAATAGGATAAAGAAGAAAAATCACAGGATCATATCAATAGATGCAGAAAAAGCATTCAACAAAATCCAACACTGATTCATGATAAAAACTCTCAGCATACTATAAATAAAGGGGAATTTCCTCAACTTAATAAAGACTACCTAAAAAAAACTACAGTTAATATCATAATTAATGATAAGAAACTAAAAGCTTTATCTCTAATATCAGGAACGAGATAACGATGTCCACTCTTACCACTTCTTTTCAACATTGTACTGGAAGCCCTAGCTAATTCAGTAAGACAAGAAAAGGAAGTAAAAGGTGTACAGATTGGGAAGGAAGAAATAAATCTGATTTTGTTCACAGATTAGATGATTGTCTATGTATAGATCCAAAAGAGTTGACCAAAAACTTCTGGAATTATTAAGTGATTATTGAATGGTTGCAGGATATAAGGTCAACATACAAAAGTCAATTGCTTTCCTACACACCAACATGAACAAGTGGAATTTAAAATTAATAACACAATACCATTTACATTAGCACACAAAAAATTGAAATACTTAGGTATAAATCTTAAAAAAATGTAAGATCTACATGAGGAAAACTAGAAACCTCTGATGAAAGAAATCAAAAAACTAAATAAGTGAAGGGCTAGTTCATATTCATGGATAAGACGACTCAATTTGTCAAGATGTCAGTTCTTCCCAATTTCATCTAAAGATTCAATGCAATCTCTATCAAAATCCCAGCAAGTTATTTTGTATATATTGACAAAGTGATTTTAAAATTTATATGGAGAGGCAAAGACCCAGAATAGGCAACACAATATTGAATGATTGACACTATCCAACTTTGAAAATTATCACACAGCTATAGTAATCCAGACAAAGTGGTATTAGCAAAAATATAAAAATAGATCAATGGAACAGAATGGAGAATCCATAAACAGATTCACTTAAATATAGGCAACTGATCCTTGACAAAAGAGTAAAAGCAATACAGTGGAGAAAAGACAGTCTTTTCAACAAATGGTGTTGGAACAAGTGGACATCCACACGTCCCCAAATAAATCTGGACACAGACCTTACACTCTTCACAAAAATTAACTCAAAATGAATGATAAACCTAAATGTAAAATGCAAAACTATAAAACTCCTAGAAGATAGGAGAAAATCCAGACAATCTTGGTTATGGTAATGACATTTTAAAATACAACACAAAAGGCAGGATCCATGGAAGAAATAATTGATAAGCTGGACTTCATTAAAATTAAAGACCTCTGTTCTGTGAAAGACACTGCTAAGAGAATGAGAAGACAAGCCAAATATTTGGAGAAAATATTTGCAAAACACATACATAAAAATACTAGTATCCAAAATATACAAAAGAACTCTAAAATTTTCAACAGTAAGAAAACAGACAACCCAATTAAAAAATGGGCAAAAGGCCTTAACAGACACCTCATCAAAGAAGATATATATGGCAAATAAGCATATGAAAAGATGCTCAACATCATATATCATTAGAGAATTTCAAATTAAAATGAGATACCACTATACAACAATTATTAGGATGGCAAAAATCCAAAACACTGACAATGCCAAATATTGGCAAGGGTTTGAAAAACAGGAAGACTCATTTGCTGTTGGTGGGAATGAAAAGTGGTAAAGTCAATTTGAAAGACAGTTTGGTGGTTTCTTACAAAATTAAACATACTCTTACCAACAATTGTGCTCCTTGGTATTTACCGAAATGAGTTAAAAACTTATGTCCAAACAAAAACTCAAACATGGATTTTTATAACAGCTTTATTCATAATTGCCAAAACTTGAAAGCAACCACAATGTTCTTTAATAAGTGAATGTATAAATAAATTGTGGTACATTCAGACAATGGAATATTATTCAGCACTAAAAAGAAGTGAGCTATCCAAGCCATGAAAACACATAGGGGCACCTTTAAATACATATTATTAAGTAAAAGAAGCCAATCTGAAAAGACTATTGTATGATTTCAGCTATATGATATTCTGGAAAAGGCAAAACTGGAGACAGTAAAAAGATCGGTGATTGCCAAGGGTTAGCAGGGAAGTTTGTGTGAAAAGGCAGAGCACAGAGGATTTTTCGTGCACTGAACCTACTTTGTATTATTCTATAATGTTGGATACAAGTCATTATACATTTGTCCAAACCCAGAGAACGTACAACACCAAGAGTGAATCCTAATGTAAACTGTGGATTCTGGGTAAAAATGATGTGTCTATGTTCATTGATTTTAACAAAGTATTGTTAAGTAATTTGTACTACTCTGGTTTGGGATGCTGATAGTGGAAGAAGATATGAGTTTGTGGAGTCTGAGGGTATATGCGAACTCTGTACTTTATGCTCAATTTTCCTATGAACCTAAAACTGCTCTAAAAAATAAAGTCTATTCAAATAAATTAAGTATCTTTAAAGTAACACTTAATGGGCATTTGTATTCAGCATTTTCCCAAAGGCAATTGGAACTCCATGCTCCAGGTAGGTTAAAAATACCTTCTGGCTTAGACCTGGAGCCCTGTAAAGTCCTAAATTCCCATGTGGGTATAGTTCATTGTCATATGATTTCGAGGCTTTGTAGCTGAAAATGTTAAAACCAGCATGATGACTACAAATCATTGCTCTCTACCATCTGTTTCCCAATGAAAAGGTAATCATCAGTTTTACAACTAGTCACTTTAAATAATGATCTCTGGCATCTCTAAAATTCTTCACATAAGATATATTTATTGGTTTTTCTGAAAATCCTAAGTAGATAATATAAAATCCTAAGTAGATAAAAGCAGATTAGAAATAATCTAGTTCCCATATTTTAGTTTCGGAAAGTCAGATCTAAGAAAGGAAGTGACATGTTCAAGGTCACACAGCAATTTAAGGCAGAAATGAAAACAAAACCTGACTCGCAGGCCAGGATACTTTGCTATGACTGTCTTTAAATGATGATCTCAGCATCTAGAAATTAAAACCAGACATTAGCACACAGTATTCTAATCTATAGATCCCAAGGGTACTACTAGTAATAACAATGTAGATATATAAACAGATGATTTGTTTTGGTTTTATCACTAATGTGAAACTTTACACATACTTAAATATTTTAGGAAAAGATTTAGTGCAAGGGAGGGAGGACAAAAGAGTGTCAATCAGACTTTTGTCACTAAAAGCCCATCTACGTAATCCTTTAAATGCTAGCTCAGTCCATAGTAACTTTTAGAGTAGTCCTATACCGGCTGCTTTTTCCTCTGAAAACAAATACCATTGTCCATTGACCAAAAAGAGTATTTGATAGAAAATTATGTATTTTCAACCAATTTTCTCCTGAGGACTAAATCTTCTGGTTTTAAAATGAACAGCAAAATAGGCAAAGCTTTTACATACTGCAATACCTATTGGTTTTATTAAGTTACTAACATTCACCATTAATAATATTAAGCAACAACAAAAAAAGTTACCTTTTGAGTTATCTTTACAATAAGAAGTGTTGTTGCTCAGATGAAGATGTAAGAGGTGTGTTTTTCCCTTGGTGAAAATATGATGTTGACGGATGTCATTTTCATATAGAAAAGTATTCTGATAATCATGAAATGTGCAACTTTCATGTTTAGGGACAAGCAAAAGAATAGAGTTGAAAGAAATTATATATAAAAAAGTTAAAAGACCCAGCTTATTAAAATAAATACAGTAAAACCTTAAGGGAATAGGGTTATTCACATTAATTTAATATTTGCTTCAACATACTGTGGACAATTCTGAACTACAAGTAACTAAACAGTATTATGAATTTAAAGGAAATAGGCAACTGGGACAAACCTGATTTAACTACAAATTTTTAATTGACAGTTTCTTGTTAAAAATATTCTGAAATAGGGGCTTCCCTGGTGGTGCAGTGGTTGAGAGTCTGCCTGCCGATACAGGGGACACGGGTTCGTGCCCTGGTCCGGGAGGATCCCACATGCCGCGGAGTGGCTGGGTCCGTGAGCCATGGCCACTGAGCCTGCGCGTCCGGAGCCTGTGCTCCGCAACGGGAGAGGCCACAACTGTGAGAGGCCCGCGTACCACAAAAAAAAAAAAAAAAAAAAAAAAAAAAAAAAAAAAATTGAAATAAGTTTGGTTTCTTATGGTCTTTCTTCTAAAAATGGAGAGTTATCTTTCAATCTCATCAAGCTCATGAAATCAAGGTTTTATTGCTTAAATAAACTTTTTATTTGTTCATCATGAACTATATGAGTTCAAAAGCCTTATGTGGTGTAGGTTCAAAAACCTTACATAGCCTTATGTAAGCTCTACATAGTACCATCATAAAAACTCATGGATTATGCTTAACCAAAAAGGTCCTCTTGTGTCACTTATGATGCTTTATGACTCTTAGAAAAGACGCTCTATGGGCACCTCCAAACCCAGATGCAAAACTATTGCCAAACTGTAATCAGTAACTTTCTCTGCCTTGTCTAACATGGAGGTCAAAGCAAAGACTTGTGATAAGATATACAAAAGAATCAAGTTTGAGAGTAGAAATCCATTTCCTTAGGGATACAGTAGTGCATATGAACCTCTTATATACTGACCATAAGGCTGTCTCCTGCCAAAAGCACATTTGCTGCTAAATATCTGGGTCTATGTGTCCAAACGTGGGGCTTTTCGGGTCTGAGGGCATCACTTAGGCCCACTGCTGCTCCAAAGTGCTGACAGGGGCCTAAGGTGATCTGAACATATAAACAAAGAATCGGTGTAGGGGCTACTTAATAGGAACTTCATTCTGCTGTTTACCCAACTTAATGCTTTGTAGTCAAAACATGTGAAATCCTAGCTAAAGTTTCAACAGCAAAGAGGACTTAGAATAATTTTTAGCATTACTAACAGATACAGCTAGATATTATTTTTCATTTGGAAATGACAAAATTCTAAAAAAAATTTACAAGCTGAATCATTATAATTCATTATTTAATTTATCACACAGTAAAATCTACCTAGGAAGTAATCTATAGTTTGGGGGATTTTCTTGTCTCTCAACTTATTAACGTACCTGTTTTTATTTAGGGTTCATAACAAACTGAAGAAAAATCCAAAGAGTATCTTTGGAGAAAGTAAGGAAGTTCATATGAAATATATGACTTGGGAGGCCATTTCAAATAATAACAATTCCTAAATACAGAAGCATCTATTAAATAATCCAGATATTAGGTAAGAGTATAAACATATCATTATAGATAATTTTCTAATTACTGAATGCTGATAAATATTAGCAATATTGTACCCAAATTTAAACATGGCTTAAATAAAATATATTCTAACATTAAAGTCACATTTTTTTTATGTTGTGAATTTCTCAAGAGATAGTTAATTTTTGGTGAGTTTTTAATAAGTATCAAAAGTGAATTAGAAAGATCTTACCTTTGTTGACTGTCTGCATCTGCTAACTCAACTTTATAAGGCACGACATTTCCCGGTTCTTCAAATTCTGCTTCATCAGTCTTATTAAACGCATGTTGTATAATATTAGTATGTTCAACAAATTCATAATACATTAACCAGCTAATTTGTGCATAATATTTAGAGAATTTTTTTTCTCACAAAGAAATGTCATGAGCTCTCTGACTATATGCCATAGAGCATTAGTTCTAGGAGAACTAAACAAATTCAACAGGTATTTGCTGAGGGCTTTTGCTGTGTCAGTACATTTATCACTACTATCACACCCAGAACCAAATATAACAACTTAGGTTTTATTTTGTAACTACTAAGTGCCAAGTAGATCAGTGATTAAGATGTTTTTCATTCTCTGGCCAGCATGTCATACCATATGCATCAACAATTTAATGAAGAGCACACACGAATACACATGCATGTATGTATTTATTTTTTCAGAATCTTCAATTTATCCAGAGCAGAAATAAAAATGTTGCCAGGCATACACACACACACACACACACACACACACACACACACACACACACACACACAGCAGAAGCTATTAACCTCAAGAAGAAAGTAGTACTTAAAAAGGTACTTCCTCATTGTAGTCCTTCTCTGTGACAACCATAGTAAGAGCAACACTGAGGACAGGGGGTATACTCAGCTACTAGAGGACTAGAAAGTCAGAAATGCACTGAGTTTATCACAACTTAACCCTTCAGCCTGGAGCTCTAGCTCTGACTGGCTCTAGCTGCAGCTTATTCTACCTGGTGTCTTCTAGAGGTTTGTATTCAATTTATTATTATACTAAATCCCTTAAATCTTAATACTATTTTTCCTTTAAATAGAAAATATTAAATGACATTCAACAAACTAAATTTATACAAATTTTATTAAATAAATATCATATAATGAGAATAGTCTTTGTTAAAAAGCCTGATAACACAGAGAACTAAATAAAACAAACACTAAACTACATTTCTACAAGTTAAAAGAGTGAAACGTCTTCTTATCTCCCATACTATGACACAATACCAATTTAGCTCACAAATTTACTGTCTACATTAAAATAATAGTCTGTTGTATTCCTGTCAGCATATTTAAATTCAAATACTTGTAAATTTATAGTACTTGTTATATACTTGTAAATTTATTTCAACAAGAAATCTTGTTGAAAATAACATGTAGTTGTAACTGTATGTTATGAATTTCCTGTTTGTTAAGTAATATGAGTGGTCATTATGAACTTACATCATCCAGTTCGACTATTTTTAGAGACGGTTCAGGTCTCTCTATGTTTAATTCTTCTACTGGCAGAAAAAGAGCTGGGGGTTGTATTTTGATATCTTCAACTAGAAAATAAGATTAAAAATAATATCATCAAAGCATATACCTTACCTGATAATTCATCTTCAAATAACATAGGCAACAATAGAAGAAGAATGTTCTCCTGTGCATCCATACAAAGGAATAAATACTGTCAATTTTCCCAGTTCAAGTAAAATACACATTTACTTAACATTCGATTTTTAAATGAAACTATTTAAACTAAGGCAAAGTAAATCTAGAGAATGGCAAGGAGAGTGTGCATGATTTTGATCTGGAGATAAAGTGTACACAGTGCAGTTGAGAATGATACAGTAAAGAAAATGAAAAGCAGATGCTGATTAATGCTCAGTGTATATAATTTGAAATAGTAAATTTGAAAATATCTAATGAAGGCTGAACTAACCATCACTACCTTCATCATTTTCATTCTGAGAACACTGTGCCTCACTACCGGTTTTACACTGAGGTGTAAAGGTGTCCACTAGCATGTTTTGAAGTTGCTCCTGTGGAGTTCTACAAAACAAGAAAGAAGCAATGAAAAGCTTAAAGTACATTATCTGAAATTTCTCCAGACAAGATCTTGATTTATTTCACAAACAAGTGAGTCTACAAAATTAATAATGAAAACCATAGCCATACCTCTAATTCACAGAAGAAAAGTACAACTGTATAACATAATCTTAATCTACTAAAATAATTTTATAAATCAAATTAACATCACACAACGTTTTTAATTTCATATCTTATTGTTTTTCCTTTAGGATGAAAATCAAAGTTATGATAGAATTCGGTATTTTTGCAAAAAAACACATGGAATCCATGAAACATATCACACTGTTTAAAAAGCTAATTTACAAATGTGTGTTGTATCTCACAGACTTGGCATTATGTTGATAAGTTCTAAGAGAACTGAAGACATTTTTCTGAACTTCCACCAAGCCAGTCGCGTAATAAAATAGGCTTCCACGATAAGCATGTGAGGTGTTCCGGCTGTAGCATCTATTATTTAATTAACAATGAGGTCTGATGTGGCCTGTCTCACATACAAGGCAATGAAGCACAGGAATTCTTAGAGGCCTTGTGCATTTGGTTCCAAAGGATAGTCCCAAACAATGGGGAAGGGAGTCACTTTTTAACTGCCCTTAAACCGCACAGCCCTTCTAGATTATGCATGCTCATTGAGTCCCCATATAAAAGTCAGGGCCTTCTTAATAATATTAGCTGGTGACAATAATACAAAAAATGTACCAGGCTATGTTCTAAACAATTTGGGGTACTGAATCTTAACAGGAATATTAAATAGGTGCTAATATTATCTAAGTTTGATGAGAAAATTAAAGCACAAAGAAGTAAACCAACTTGTTCTGTCATTCAGGTAGTAAATGCAGCAAAGACAATTTGAACTCAAGCAGTCTGCCTCCCTAAGCCCATGTTCTTAATCATTACTCTATATTGCCTCTCTCACAATTTGCAAAGGTACTAAAAATTTAATGATCTCCTGGCAAACTGTGACTATGTGCATTTCCCCAGTATATGTAATGTATATATCAGAACACTCCAAAATATTTATATATTATCCAGCTTTGAAGAGCATGTCATCTTACATCCAAAATTTAATTAAATGATGGAAAATATTAAAGAGTAAAGTTCAAAGACAAACTGGCATCTGGTCACCAGCCTCTTTCCAGTTTGACATAGATATACTGTACTAAAAATTCAGTCACTGATACACATAAATGTACTAATATCCAGATACTCCTTCATTAAGTGAAAACTTACCTAATTTTAGGAGGAAAGCCCTGAACCAAAGACTTAGAGAGTCCAGTTAATAAAGCACTGGAGCTGAAGGGGTCCCTTAGATTATTTATTCCAAACTCAATGTTTTTCAGGTGATAAAATTTGGACCAAGAGAATTAAAGTGATTTGCCCATGAACAAACAACTAGTTAGTCAATAAACTAACTCTACATTCTGGACTGGGACCCTAACACAATTGCTTTGTCAAAAGATCATGCCACATAAATAAAAGATGACATATGCTTTAGAATAGGATTACCTCACCAGATTTTCCTCTTTTAAAATTTAAACAAATATGTATTGAGCATTGACCAATTCATTTGGAGTAACCAAATTGACCAAATCATTCTTGTGATGAATGGTTCTAACACTGTGAATCAGTGTTAGGCTGTTTGCATCAGAATCACCAGAGAAGATCTTTTTGAATGCAAAGTCTCATACCCATCCTTAAAAACACTGATTTTTAGGTCTGTCTGGGGCCAGGAGGAGAAATCAGCATTCTAAAAACCTCCCCCCATGCTTCTGATGATCAGCTAGAACTGAGAAGTACATATAATAAAAAGAGTAGGGGAACTGGAGTAGAAATACCAGCTAATTTTTAATATCCACCCTTAAAATACTCTAAATCCAAATTGTATGATCTCTTTCATGAAACTTTCCTAGCATTTAGAAGAACCACTAGAAACAAAAGAGAAAATAAACCAGTGGGACTACATCAAACTAAAAAGCATCTGCACAGCAAAGGAGACCATCAACAAAATGAAAAGACAGCCTACCAAATGAGAATATATTTGCAAATCATGTATTTAATAAGGAACTAATATCTAAGTAATATCTAAGATATATAAATCAACAACAAAAATCCCAAAGAACCCAATTAAAAATCGGCAGAGGATCTGAATAGACATTTTTCCAAAGAAGACATACAGATGGCCAATAGGCACATGAAAAGGTGTTCAACATCACTAATTATTAGGGAAATGCAAATGAAAACCACAATGAGATATCACCTCACACCTGCTAGAATGGCCATCGTCACAAAGGAATAGCAAATGTTGGAGAAGATATGGAGAAAAGGGAACTTTATACACTGTTAGTGGAAATGTAATTTGGTGTAGCCACTATGGAAAACAGTATGGAGATTCCTCAAAAAATTAAGAATAGAACTACCATATGATCTAGCTATTCCATTTCTGGGTATTTATCTGAAGAAAATGAAAATAATAATTTGAAAAGATATATGTACCCCTTTGCAGCTTTATTTACAGTAGCCAAGATATGGAAAAAACCTAAGTGCCCAGCAACAGATGAATGGATAAAAATGTGGTTATACACACACACACACACACACACACACACACACTAGGGAATACTACTTAGCTATAAGCAAACATAAAATCTTGACATTTGTGACAACATAGATAGACCTTGATAGTATAAGTGAAAAATGTCAGAGAAAGAAAAATGATTTCACTCATAAGTGAAATATAAAAAAATCAAAAATAAACAAAACAAAAACAAACACATTAATACAGAGAACAGATTAGTGGTTACCAGAGGGGAAGGGGAGTAGAAGAGGGTGAAATGAGTAAAGGTGGTCAACTGCACAGTAACGAATGGAAACTAAACTTTTGGTCGTGAGCAGGTTGCAGTGTATACGTGAGCAGGTTGCAGTGTGAAATATAATCTGCACACATGAAACATATATATAATGTTATAAACAATGTTATCTCAACTACAACAAAAAGAACCACTGGAGATATTAAGATTGCTATTAAGGTGTATCAACACTTACGTATTGGCAGGTAAAATACAAAAATCATTACTATCCAAATCAGAAAAGTGATATAAAAACAAAATGCAATAGAATATATATTTATAAGTCTGTTAAGCCTTTTATAAAATATGACAATTATAGGCAGAAATGAAGTCAGTCATTTAACAAAAGTGTTCTTCTTTTACTGTATAGGAAACTCAGTGTGAAGGGCCTTGAAAGGCAGCCACTAAAAAAGATAAGTGACCTTGGGATTACTTTTATGTACTAATTCCTAAGCTAGAAAGAGGCAATTGACAGATATACACTACTAAGTTTCACACCTGAAAGACTGTTATGGACATAATACTTTAAAAGAGATACAGACAACTTGGACAATAGTTACATAGGAATAACCAGAATAGTCTATGTATGAACTTAAAACCCTGCCACGTAAACCACAATGGGATATAACTACACACCTGTTAAAACAACCATCAAAAGAAAAAATAACCTGAGAATACCAGGCACTGGCAAGGATGTGGAGCAACTGGAACTCTCACGCATTACAGAAAAAAATGCAAAACTATTCAGTCACTTTGGAAACAGTTTGGCAGTTTCTCATCAAGATAAACATATATTTACCATATAACTCAGCCATCCCGGTCCAGGTATTTACCCAGGGAATTAAAAACTTATATTCAAACAAAAACCTATATGCAAATGTTTATAATAGATTTAGTCATAATTGCCCAAAACTAGAAACCAGCAGGATGTTGTTTAACAGATGAATGGATAAAATATATACCATGATTATGAAATACTACTCTACCCTAAAAAGGAACAGACTTTGATTCACTCAAGAACATGGTTGAATCTTAAATGCATTTTGCTAAATGAAGGATGCAAAAAGCTACATATTTTATGATTTAATTTACATGACATTCAGAAAAAGGCAAATGTATAAGGATGGAAACAGACCAACAGTTGTCATGGGTTGAGGAAGAAGGGTTGACTAAAGAAAGAGGAAGCATGAGGGATTATGGGGTGATGGAACTGTATTCTTCAGTACTGTGGTGAACACATGGCTCTAGGCATTGGCAAAAGCCCACAGAACTGTACACAAGTTTATTCAAATTTTAAAAAGTACTCAGGATATGGGCATACCCCAAAGAATGGTAGAACCACTCTAAAGGAGATGGGAAAGTAATGAGTGCCATGGCCTAAGCAACTTTGGAAAACAAGATTTTGACTGGATACTGTAGAAAGCACTATACACAGTGTACTCTAATTGGTAAATGTTTCTCACAGTGAAATTCGTTAGAGATTCTGAAACTACTTCACACATATATTAAGGGTGATAAATTAATAAATATATTATAGATACTGAGAGCCAGGATTCTCACTGCAGGTGAAAGAAACCACAAATAAGCAAAGGGAGAATGTAAATGAACCAGTTGATGTTGGCTTGGATGTATGAATATGAACTCATGTTTACTTTAATAGATATCCAGGTAGACAGGTACAGAAGTAAATTTAGTTGTGTGTGTATCCTGGGTTAGTATATATACATGTATCTCCTAGATGTTCTCTGAGAAAACCTAGGGTCTGTGACTCCTGAGTAGCAAGGTGCACACCTAAGTTGAGATCTTGGTTTCTGAATAACAGTCTCCAGTAAAAGGAATCAGGTTTCCTTGGAAAGATGATTCCCGGGTTAGGACAGGAAAATGCATCTCAGGTGCTAGAAAAATAAAGAGATGTTCAATGCAAACCAACCAACAAACAAAAAATGGCAAGAACGTATTGAAAGAAGCAAGAAGTCAACCTGAAGGAGTTCTCAATGATCAAAGCAGGAACTTGAGTCAAAAAATAAATGACAATCGTATTGGCTATTAATCCAAAATAAAATAAATATCCATGAGTCCACATAAATAAACAATTGAATAAATAAACCAAAGTGGGAAAAGAGATATTCTTCCTTGAAGAATTCCAATTAATAAATGTAGAAGGAATAGAGGAAATAGAAAATCCCCACTAGAGCAGCAGAGTAATAACTGCTACAGGCAAAATCCACTGACAAATGCTAAAATTAGTAGATGAAAGTTTAAAGAAAAACAGAATTTTGCATCATCTCAAAGTATCTCCCCTAAAATATTTATTACTGTGATGTGATTAAGTCCCCCCCCCACCCAATTCATATGTTGAAATTCTAACACTCAGTGTGATGGCATTAAGAGATGAGGCCTTTGGGAGGTGATTAAGTCATGAAGGCAGAGTCCCCACATGGGATTAGCACCTTTATAGAAGAGGCTCATGAGAGCCCTGCGAAGACACCATGAAAAGATTTCTCCTATGAACCAGGAAGCAGGCCATCACCAGACTCTGAATCTGCTGGTATCTTGATCTGGGACTTCCTAACCGCAGGAACACTGAGAAATAAATGTTTGTTTTTTATAAGCCACCCAGTCTATGGTATTCTGTTATAACATCCCAAATGGACAAAGACAGAAATGGGTACCAGAAGTGGGGTGCTGCTATAAAATTCCTTAAAATGTGAAAGCAGCTTTGGAGCTGGCTAATTAGTAAAGGCTGGAAGAGGTCTGAAGTTCACGCTAGGAAAAGGCTACATTGCTATTAATAGACCTTTAAAGACAATTCTGGTAAGGGCTCAAAAAAAAGAGAGAGCTGTAGAAAAAGCTTCAATAGTCTTAAAGAATACCGAAGTAATCCTGAATAGAATGTCAGTAGTAATATGGATGGTAAATGCCATTTTGATGAGGTATCAGATGGAAGTAAGGAACAATTTATCATACAATGGAGGAAAGGCAATCCTTGCTAATAAAGTGGCAAAGAGCTTAGCTGAATTGCATTCATGTCCTAGTGTTTTATGGAAGGTAGAACTTGTGAGTAATGAAATTAGACATATGGCCGAGGCAATTTCTAAGCAAAGTGTTGAAGCAGAGGCCTGGTTTCTCATGACTGCTCATAACAAAATGCAAGGAAGAGAGGAATGAATTAAAGACAGAATTAATCAAAAGAGAAGCAAAACTTAAAGATTTGGAACATTCTCAGCCTATTTATATTTATATTGAAAAGTATGACACAACCTATACAGGAGAGAATAGGAAGTATATGGCCTAAAGGATCATCTCACAGGGAGATCAGTTAGCCATCTAAACAGAAGATATGACCTATTATCCAAGACAATGGAAGAATGATCCCAAAGGCAATTCAGAAATCATCAGGGCTATCTCTCCCATCACAGAGAGCCCCATTAGAGCAACAGCCCAGTAAATCCCTGGGGGCAAGGCTGCCCTTGTGACCCCAGACTAGACCAGCCACACAATTCAAACCCAGGGGAGTCACAGGCATGTCACCGAGCTAAGAGCCATCTTAGGAATGGGGCCACTCAAAGCCACAGGGCAGAGCCAACCAGAGCCTTGGGGGCCCAGCCCCTGCCAGGCAAAGCTCGGGGCAGAACTGCTGCCTCAGTGTGTCCAGAAGTGGGGCTTCTATCCCAGTGGGCCTGGACAGCAGAGGATACTCTCAAGATTTAAGGTCTAATAGCATTTGCCCCGTTAGGTTTCAGACTTGCTCAGGACCTGTTACTTCTTTTTTATTTCCAATTTTTCCCTTTTAGAATGGGAATATCTATGCTATGCCTGTCCCACTTTTGTATTTTGGAAGCACAGAACGTGTTTGATTTCATACGTTCACAGTTAGAGAGCAATTTGTCTCAGAATGAATCAGACATTGAATCTCACCCATATCTGATTTAGATGATACTTAGATAAGACTTTAGAATTAAGACTTCAGAATTTTGAGTTGATGATGAAAGGAGTTAAGACTTTTGGAGCTATTGGGATAGAATGAACATATTTTGCACGCGAGCAAGACATAAACTGGTGGAGGGCAAGGAGCAGAAAGCTCTCTTCTGAATGTTTGTGTCCCCACAAAATTCCTATGTTGAAATTCTAACCTCCAAGGTGATGGTATTAGGTGGTGAGCCTTTGGGAGGTGATTAGGTCAAGAGGGTAGCACCCCCATGAATGGGATTAGTCTCTCCCCAAGAGAGACCTCTCACCCCTTCTGCCCTGTGAGGACACAGTGAGAAGACAGCCCTCTATGAACCAGGAAGCTGGGTCTCTCCAGTCACCAAGTCTGCTGGCACCTTGATCTTAACTTCCCACCCTTAAGAACTGTGAAAAATAAATGTGTGTTGTTTATAAGCCACCCAGTCTATGGTATTCTGACAGCTTGAACAGACCACAATGTTAATTATGAAAGGAAAAGAGTGGTTTTGCAGCAGGGAACCTTGGTGAGTACCACATTAACCATGTGCTCAAGGTTAACATCCAGGTGATGAGATATACTGATAGTATGATCGGGTGATATCATGCACTGAGAAGGGTGCACCCTCTCTGTGGCATTCTTCCTCAAAATGCACAACCTCAATCTAATTACGAAAAAACACCAGATAGACCCACACTGAGTATATTCTATGAAATACCCAGCAAGTACTCATGTCCAGGTCATGAAGACAAGGGAAGACTGAGGAATTGCAATGGATAAGGAGATAGGACAAAACTGCAATGTGAGATCCTGAATTGAATCCTGAAACAGAATAAGGATGTTAGTGACAAAAACTGGTGAAATCCAAATAAAGTGTGTAGTTTAGTGATTTATATTGTACTAATGTTAATTTCTTGGTGTTGATACGTGCACTATGATTATATAAGATGTTACCATTAGAAAAGCTGAATGAATGGCAAGTGGAAATTCTTCATGTTGTTTTGCAACTCTTGATTGCACGTCTTATTTCAAAATTAAAAAAAAATTAAAAGAAAAGAAATCTGCCCATGAAAAACAGCTGAAGGGGTGTGGGGGCAGATGGTAACCTGTCAAACAGAAGCTTCAAGGAAGTCATGAGGGCTGATTTTTAAAAATATGAAGGGATACCATGAAGAGGAGAGATTCAGTTGGCTCAGTATTGGTTTAATTGGTAGAATTAGGACCAAGTTAGCAACTAGTCAGAAAAAATTGCAGCTCACTAGGAGATATCATAGGAGACAGAATGTTCCAAGGATGGAGTGGGTCATCTCGGGAGATGGTTTTGTATGACTGGAAGTGAATGAAGCAAGGGCTCGAAAACCACTCCTCAGGTACATTCTAGACAGGTTTTCTAACACCCTGCTCCTCAAAATGTGGTTCAGAGACTAGCATTACCCACGGCAGTATCACATGGGAGCTATCAGAAATTCAGAAATGCAAAATCTCAGGCTCCACCCATACCTACTGAAGAAGAATCTGTATTTTGCCATAGTCTCTAGCTGATTCATAGGCACAATGAAGTGTGAGTAGCACTGCTATAGGGGAAACTGAGACCATGGCCTTTGAAGGTACCTCCCAATGTGGTTCTTATATCATGGTAAAATTATGCATGACTCCAACATGTACTCAGTCATCAATTTGGTTTGATATTTAACTTTTAAACCACTTATGAAATGCTACATCTAATGATATAGCCTTTGAATAAAATATATTTGAATACTATTAATAAAACTATAAAATCAAAGGTCTGCTTAACTTAAAAGTAACTTTAAAAGTAACTTTAAAGTTTCTGAAGAGTACAGCTCAAAAATTACCTCTTCAAAGTAAGCTTTATCACATTATTTTTGCTATTATTTTTAAACTCTATACCATATTTGTGCCTTGTTTCCCACATACACATTTCCACTTCTCAAGGCAAACCCTAAATCAATCACACATTACATACATAAATAGAATTAAAATTCTTATCAGAACGGTAGAAGCTTCACAGGGATTTAATATTGCTTTAAAATTATTTATGCAAATGTGAAGTGCATAAATAACATTGCTACAAAAAAGCATGTCACACACGGATCGTAAATAGCTTTTACATTTCTTATTAATAATGCAAAAAATCAGAAAATACCTTCTGTGTTTTTTAAGCCATAATTTTTCCATGTAGGATAGACTATCTTCTTTAAATTCAATCATAAGTGGTTCTGTCCAAATTCTCAGATTAGTTTGTACTTCACATTCTTCCAATGACTCTATAAAAATAAACATAATATGCATAATTAAGGTAACCTAGTCTACAAATTACCACATCTTCTCTCAAGATATAGAACTCACCATTTTTGAGGCAAATGTGCTTTGATATTTGTCTGTGTAATCAATAGTTCTAGGCTTAAATGATGCAAAAGTGTTAAATATTGGTGATTTATTATATTACTGTATAGATAGTTTTCTTCAATAATTTCTTGAAATGAAAAAAATCTTATGATTCACAAGGTTTTTTAAAGCAACTAATTATTTTACACGATAAAGATAAATACAAATGGATTCATTATATATTCTATAAATGCACACACACATAAAGGTATGTGTTAGAGCCACTGACAATAATATTTACACATTATGGGAAACAGAAAATAAATAACTCAAAATGGCACCTGGAGGAGACAACTGTCCTCATGAATTTATATCTACATGGCAACTTACTTCCAGATGCTTAAGATGTTTCTGAAGTACTACTAAATTAAAACCACCATTCAAAGATATTTAAAACTGATGGAGATTTCTGGGAAAGAAAGCAGCATAAATACAGAGTTACTAGTCTCTCCACCCTCCTAGATATTAGCCCTCTCTCCATAATGACCACAACAGGAGGAAAAATGTGGGAGAAGATAGAGAAGTTGTAAAGAGGGAAACAATTATTTTTTTATAGACTGAAACTAGAGAATAATCCCAAGCTCATACTGCAGCCTTTAATAAATAGCTTTTAGAAACAGCCAAATGCCAGCAATAGGAATAAACCAAAAGAATGTAAGTCACCCACTCCTATTCCTCCCAAAGTGTAGAGCAGTGCTGAAGAAAGCAACTGGAGGATGTTCTGGGAACCACCATCAGAACGCATGAACTGAAAGAGTAGGAGTCAAGGACAAGTGCAAGTCATAGAAAAAAGGAGAGCCCTCCACTGTGAGTCCTCCTTTTCATAAGAAAACAAAATATTTCCCGGCAGGGAAGCCGAAAGAGAAAAAAAATGAGGACTCACTTTTTTTTCTGTCCACGTCATGGAGAAGAGTCGCTTGGCTTGAGAGATAACCCCCAAGTCTAGAAGGGTGATGAGGAGGAAGGAGATGAAGCAGCTGACCTGGGACTCACTCTTCTCCCATCACCAATGGCACATTCCCAGGAAATAAAGATGGCAGGTAGCCTGGGTTAACTTGCTTGTGAATATGCTAATAACTAGACTTTCTGGCAAACAGATTAATGATATTTTCTAGAAAGAGAGACTTTAGCTACGTAATGCATTCAGCAGGATAAGTTTTGTTTCAAATTGCTTACATAAAACAAATCTAGGGCTTCCCTGTTGGTGCAGTGGTTGGGAGTCCGCCTGCCAATGCAGGGGACAAGGGTTCGTGCCCCGGTCCGGGAAGATCCCACATGCCGCGGAGCGGCTGGGCCTGTGAGCCATGGCCGCTGAGCCTGCACGTCCGGAGCCTGTGCTCCGCAACGGGAAAGGCCACAACAGTGAGAGGCCCGCATATCACAAAAAAAAAAACAAAAAACAAATCTAGAACACATGGATTCATGAGTCATGTCTCCCTGAACAATGCCACACAAGCTATGGAACTGAGGTTCTGGTTTGCTCCCTTGTTTAATGGTTCTCTAGCTACCTTTTGTGTGAAGTTGTGTAAGATGTCCCATTGTTCATATTGAAGGGATGATGGGTATTTTCCTTAATAGACAATGCTTTTAAAAGTCTTAAGGTAAATTTGCCCAAGGTATTTAAGGAACAGCCAGGAGGCCAGTGTGGCTGAAACAGAACAAGCCAGGGAGAGAGTAATAGGAAGTGAGATCACAGAGATAGGGACTTCAGATTACATTGAACCTTCTAGGCCATTGGAAGTATTTGCCTTTCACACTGAAGGAAATGAAATTACAGTTCACTAAAACGTAATCAAGTTAGAAATCAATAACAGAATTACTAGAACACTTGAAAATTCAAAGCTAATGGCCAAGAAACACAGGAAAACATACTCAATGTCATCTATAATGAGGTACACAAATGAAATATACAATTTCATCTCTATCAGACCCGCAAAAATTTTTAAAAACTGACAGTTAAAGTGTTGGTGATAATGGGAAGCAGCCAAACCATTTATATACTGCAGAGAGGAGTATAAACTAACACAAATACTCTGGTAAAAAAAATTCAGGTTAACCTAGTATAGTTAAAGACACAGACACCCTATGACCCAGCTATTCTGCTCCCAGGAAGAGACACCTAGAAATGTGTACGCATGTGTATTAGGACACCTGTGCAAGAATATTCAAAACAGCAGTGTTTGCTGGGTAGGGTTAAGGGAGTAAGTGATGTTGAAGCACTCAGAAACTAAAAATAATGGAAAGCTGTTACCAACCCTAGGCTTGAGAGGACAAAGTAGGAGAAATTTGTAAGAAGTCACTGAAAGCAACGGCTGTGGATGAAAGGTCATCTAAGTGCTGCTCTGTAACATAAGTAGAAAATGCAGTCACTGCAAAATCTCAGCACATCAAGGAGAGGAAAAGTAAGTACTTCTACCTCTTTCTTACCCCAAATGGGAATCAACCTAAACAAACATCAATATTTAAACAGGTAAACAGTGGTGTAGTCATATAAAGAAGACTTTTAAGCATAAGACTCTTAAGCAGGGAAAATGAATGAAATACAACTATGCACATCTTTATGGGTAAATCTCAGTAAATTATGTTGAATAAGTTAAACAGGTTGAAAAAGAGTACATATACTAGTTTTCCATTTACACAATGTTTAAATACATGCAAATTTAACAATATATTGTTTAGAGATACACACATGCACTAAACTGCAAGGAAATCAAGGGAATGAAAAAATACAAATCCAGGCTAGTGATAATCACTTAGAGGGGAGGGAAGAGGAAGAGAACAGGTTCTTATTGTTTTGTTCTTCTCCATAAGGTATATAAATTTTATAAATGTTCTTTTTATCTACTTAATATCTTAGGGAAAGGAAAATATTTACAAACACATACATATAATATACACGCACATAAACAATCACATTTATAATACTCTGAGGCAAAATAAAATCACATATTATATCAACAGAAGTCCTCATCTTAATGATTTCTCCATGGCAACCACACTGTTGACCTCATTTCTTTACTTAAAAACACTGTCCTCCATGGGTTTTTATGATAATACACTTCACCAACTTTCCTCCTATATCTATGCCACACTTAGTCTTGTTTGTAGCCTTGTCTTTCCAAGCCACTAAATGTAATTCCTCTCTAGCTTGTTGTGCTACAACCTTGCTCTCTGAGGTCCAGCCATGCACATCTACCTTCAGTCCCATTAACACGATATGCTCTCTTCACCATGGAGCCTTTGTACATTCTAATTTGTCTCCACTCTCCAACTCATTTTCTAGCCTTCAACTTGAATCTTGGCTTCTTAGAAATCCCTTTTTAATTATCAGTCAGGGTTCTAACAGGAAAGAAAAAACTCAAAGGGGTAATTTGAAGAAGATCAAATGAAGGGACTAACTTATAATCATGTTAAGGTTAAGGGAACAAGTGATGTTGAAGCACTCAGACACTAAAAATAGTGGAGAACTGTTACCAACCCTAGGCTTGAGAGGATAAAGTAAGGCAAGTGTTGTAAGTAGTCATGGAAAGCAATGGCTGTGGATGAAAGGTCATCTGAGTGGAGCTAATGATATATGCAGACAAAGCAGTAACTGCAAACTCTCAGCACATAAAGGAGAGGGAGAGTGAATACCTCTACCTCTTTCTTCTCACCCTTCAATGTTCTGCTAGTGTCTCCAACTGGTCAAACCCAACCAGAAGCCAGAGAACAAGGGAGTTCATGTGATGCAGCCTCCAAGGATCAACCTCTAGGGGCACAGAGTAGGGCAGAAATGGGAAAGAACGGATCCGGAGAGACAGAGTCTACTTAGTTTGCATCTAAGCATCCATTTGTCTGTCTGTCTCTTCCTCTGAAAACAAAACAAAACAAAACAAAACTAACTCATGTCTGAAGCACAGGGAACACAAAGTTCTACAGCCACTATGTATCAGAGGGAGATTTCAATTTAGTGATACTCCCAACTAAATTTAAATATTAGATACCAGTAGTATGTGTCATATTAGGTATCAGGAAAAAGAGAGGAGAAAAAAAACAATTACTCAATATAAAACTTAGCTGCCATCGTTCTTCATTTTGTAGCTGGTTTTGAAGCCTACCTTGATTTGTTTATCATAGCTTCCTTCTCTCACCACCCATTCTGTTTACCTTACTGTCTGCCAACTCCTTTTACCTGGTAGAGTGACTAAAATCTTCATTCTCAAAAGATTCAAGACCATAGAAGCCCTCTTTTCATTGGCTTGCCACATTTTTCCAATGAACATTATTACTGGACACAGAAAAATTAAGTATGCCACTGAATGGTTTGCAGATGAAGTCTATCTTTTCTTTGTTGCATGATAACAATCTAATTGTTCCTTCATACTTGTGCTCAAACAACATGGTCAGTACAGTGACCCTTCCTGACTATTAACTCAGTGCTGATGAGCCCCAAATGGCAGTGGGTAGTCTCAGCTTCCAGTTTAATGGAAGTTTTGCCGGAGTTTCATGTAATATAGAGCCCCTTGTAGGAAAAGCACCCCAAACTCACAAGATGTTGTTTCTCAGCTGGAACCCATACTGAACCTTCAGCAGGCCATTCCACAAAACTATCAAGCTAGCTGGATAGTGCTGCACATGGTAAGAAGAGTGAATTCCATGAGTATGAGCTTATTCCTATACCTTTCTCATAATAAAATGAGTGTCTTGATCTAAGACACTCACTGTGTAAGACACCACAGTGACAAATAAAGCTTCTGCTGGCAGATACACTACAGGAAGAGAAGGCAAATCCTTTTCTGAAATATGTAGCTTTTCCCATGAGGACAAATTACTGCCCTACCCATGATGGAAAGGGTCCAATATAATCATTCTGTAACAGATACTCCCTGTTCACAAAATCCACTTAGCATCATGCCATCAATCTAATGGGCAATAGCTTTTGTGCAACAGCAAGACAATCAAGGTTCTTTGGGACTATATAATGCTAGAAAGCTGGAGAGCTAATGTAGGTCTGAAGCAAGACTGTGAAGGTATACTGTAACCCATATGATATCAAACGATCTCTGGCTATATTTATTAATAGAAATAAAAAAGAATACATCTGATATGTCAAGGAGCAGTAAACTATAGCCCTTGGGCCAAATCTGGCCCACTGCTTTTGTATGGCTTTCAAGCTAAGAATGGTTTCTACATATTTTAATGGCTGAGAAAACATCAAAAGAAGGATAATATATTGTGACATGTGAAAATTATGTAAAACTCAAATTTGTATCCATAAACAAGGTTTTATTAGAAAATAGTCACACTCGTTTGTTTATATATTGTCTTTCATGATACAGTGGCAAAGTTGTATGGCCCTTCTGAATGGCCCTCAAAGCTTAAAATATTTACTATCTGTCACTTTACAGAAAAATCAACCCCTAGGCTAGGTCAATAGCTGTCTCCCTCCTCCAACCATGGAGAATGTGTTGGTTTTCTCCAGCAAAGACACTACATCCAGAAAAGCAACTGTGACCTGTATCATCATCATCGGATCAAGTTTACTCTAATCTGTAGTCATTTTCCAAGATCATTGGCTTTTGTACCAAATAAGTAAGGTAAATGGAAATATAATAAAAAGCAGTATTCCTGCATCTTTCAGGTCTTTGATGCTGGCATTAATCTTTGCAATCCCCAGGTATTGCTTCTGGCATGGTATTTTATTAGCATGGACATTGGCAAGGGAGGGAGACAGTTCTAGGGTCTTCTACTTACATACTACCATAACAACCTTCATGCCACAGGTCAGACCATCAACACAGGCATTATTCCTGTTACTAAGTATATCCGTTTCCAAGAATCAAGACTGGAAAAATAACCACATAATGGTCCCACAGTTCCAATGCACTATGAGACAGAATAAAGACAAGATTCTATCTATCATTCCACTTCCATAAATCTCTAAGACTGACTGGTGGATTATGGTGGTACTTAGGGTCTCCAGGGTGTCTAACTGTCAGTTCAGACCCAGAATCTAATAACCCCTCTGAAGGTCTGGGCATTGCCTTTCCTCAGTGCATGTTTATCCTGGTAAATAGCCATAAATTCTGTAGTGAAAGCTTAGAGGAAGATTCATAGTGTACCCTGTGACCACACTACAAAATCCTGCAAAAGGACCCAGCCTCGACCTCAAGGGGCTTTAGATCTGTGGTGTGGCTTAGGGCTGAGAACTTTATAATAAACTCTGAATCCCCAGTATGGTAGCTCAAGTTGGGTCTCTGTGCGTCAGGATGGAAATTTTCTACTCAGATAGGAAAAACAGGAGTCTATACAAACTTTTTCATTCTTATGTACTCCAATTAGTACCACAGATCTCTGTGAACTGAAACAATCTAATTACTAGTCTTCCTTGCCCCTTATTTTGGTAATTTTTCCACTATAACTTTGATAATGATATGCCAACATCTGGCCTCTACTATTCCAGGTTTCCATGATTCCTTTGAAATCAGGCAGTTCAATTCCATTTAAGCATCTTTATCCACAATCTTCAGCCTATAGAGGAAAGCTACAACATATCAGTTCTTCTATTATTTTTAAATACTATGTCTTCAAAGTGGACAATCAAAAAGGTATTTCTATAGAAGACTTAATCCTTTTCAGAGTAAAAAAGTAAAAAATACATCAAAATGTGAAAGCACAAATAAAAGAGCACATAAAATAACATAGTCAATGAGAGTTATGTTGATGTACATGCTAAAACAGGGTATACAAATAAAGTCTTGGAAGTATTAACAAAATTGATGTATCATGAACAAATGTAGGAAAAATATTTGAAAGAGAGAACATTATTTAGTAAAAAATCAGATTTTATTTGGGAATAAGGTGTGTGATATCTTGACATTAGGAATTACACTATGTTACAAAAGAGGACTAATCAGGAGAGGTCCTTCACTGGGAAAAAAATGAAATAAAAATCATAAAATTGAATGCTGTCAACTAAGTTACATGATTTAAGTTTATTATCTGATACTTTATTTTTAATGAAAAGCAATTGGAAGCCTCAACAAGATTCTGAGTAATAAAATTAATAAATTGAATACTTCTAAAGGTATGATTTCCCTCAAAAGGTACTGGGAAACAAAGAGAAGACACTGTACACTTCGGTCATCCAGATCTTCAATGTCTAGAATATGGGCGTGAAAATTACCAAGGAAAAATAAAAACAAATATTTCTTCAAAAAGAAAGAAAAACAAAAGACAAATTAATTATCCCCCTGAACTTCACAGCAGTCCCTGAAATATATTTCTCAAGACACATACAAGAAAATTCTCTATTCCTCTCATCTCATAGATCGTCCTGTTTTATGTGTTGTAATTACAGTTCAATATAGGAATAGTTGTTCTGACAAAACTTTCTGCTAGAAGAGGAGCTGAGAGAATCGAATTCTCTATTCATTTGACAGCCTGAATTTACGTAGGAAACAAAGGCAAATATATCCCCAATGCCCAATTCAGGGGGTTATAAATATTAAACCACTAAACCAATGGTCATAGAGTGACTACTCCTTTGAAGAGTTATATCAAACTACTATCCCAATGTTTCAGTGTTTCTGAACACTGCATTTATATTCATGGAGAATGGAGATAAAATAAATTCAGCTTTATTTTAAAGCATTCATTTTATTTAAAAAAAAAAAAAGCGGTACCTGGTTTTGCTGCATGTAACTTCTGTTTCTCATTGTCATCATGATGCCCAGTTCTCCATTGCTTTAGAACTTCTTGAAAGGATTGGGCAGAAGCTTGTTCAACAAATGGCCCTTCACACAAGGGCCTATCTCCTGTATTTGTACATTCTTCTTTTTTTGTTGTTGAAAGTTCTACCTAAAACAATTAATAGTGTATCTAAGTATGCTTTACTAAATGTTTTCTATCTTACAATACAGGTAGCATTAATTACTGAGCACTGTGAATCACACATTATTTTTAAACTTAGAATAGAATGTTTTTAAGTTGTACTTATTTATGTGCTTTACTGATTTCTTTAAAACTATAGACAGTTTTAAACGGTCTCTTCAGAAAGTACTAAAACTAGAGCCTACAGGACTGAGGGTTTATCATTAAGTTATCCACCAGTGTTTTCCCTGGAAAGCAGTGATAACCTTGTATCTAATCCTATTTCTCCAGTCGCCTGTTCCCTGCAACCTCCCCACAGCAGAAAGAACAGTTTCTTAACATGTAAATCTGATGTCACTTCTCTGCTCCAAACCCTCCAATGACTCCCTGTGAAACCCTCAGTTCCTACTAGGACTTACAAGGCTGTACACAACCTTGCACGCCCCTGCCTTTCACTTCACTTCCTTTAATTCTCCCCTTCATTCACTCTGCTCCAGCTAAACTTATCTTCTTTCAGCTCTAGGAACTCATCAAGCATATTCCACTCGAGGGCCTTGTGCTAGCTATATCCAGAGTCTGGAATGGTCCCTCTTCATATCTTCACACAGCCATTCCACTCATTTAACTCGGTCTTGGCTCAAACATCACCTACTCAGAGAATAGGTGATGACGCTACTGATGACCCTAAAAACAAAGCCCCTTTCTCCCCAACTTTCCAATCTCTTATCTGCTTTATTTTTCTCTCAATAACCTATCTCCATGGGAATTTACTCTACATGTTTGTTTATTGCTGGTCTCTCCCCATTAGAATGTTAATAGGATCAGGAATGTTGTCTGTTTCCTCAGTGCCAAGAGTAGTGCCTGGCACAAAGTAGGTGCTCATTAAAAGTTAGCTGAATGAATGGACAAATTAATGAATGCAGATGAAACACTGCCTGCTTCTCAATGTAATGACGGGGGGAAAGGATGAATTCCGTACAAAATATAGATCCACTGTGAACACACAGAAGAAAATAAAGGTAGGAATTGGCAGTTATCCAGTGAATCAGAGAAAACAGCCAAATTAGGAAACTAAAGCAAAATAAGTTCCTCACCAATGCTGAATTATCAAATGTGGATTACCTACACTGATGAAATTGCTAAATCTCCATGTGTATCTTCTAGATACAACAGTAGAATCCTCTGTGTTCAGCCCTTAATTGCAAAAAACCAGGCAGATTGTCAGAGGACAATTGAGAGAAAATCGTTAAATGTATGCATATATAAAATTCAGTATAAACAAAAAGCATCTGGAACCTACAGACACTATGCTAGTCGTTGACACAGAAACACAGAAATAGAAATAGAAGCAAAGAGCAGGAATTTAACTCAGATAAACAAGAATCCTATGGACAAAAAAGTGGCAGGGTCAGTACTCCAGAGTGAGAGAATGGTATATATGTTAAGGCATGGAGTTAAAGAACACAGTGGCATGGAACTGTATGCAGTTGTGTTGCTATAGCAAAAAGTGGGATATGAGAAAATATAAAGGGTGGAAAGACAAGTAGGGGCAGATTGTAAAGGATCCTGCCTGCCATCCAGAGAAAATTACACTTAAACATATTGGAAATGCAAACCTACTGAAGAGTCCCACCCAGTAGCTACTGAAGAGTCCCACACAGTAGTGTGGGAGAGAAAGAAATTGGAGAACAGTGAGTTTGGATGCAAGGAAACCAATTAAAATTTACATCCATTTCTCAATATCTATCAACATTACAAATGCATAACCCTCTTCACCTAAGAATTTTAGGATTTTATCATATGGATATACTCATATATATGCAAAACAATATTTTTCAGAATTATTTTTATACTATAGTTTATACTGGCAAAAGACAAAACAGTATAAATGCTTATCAGAGAAAACATAGTTTAAAGGTTATTTTATATCCAATACATGGAGTATTTTACAACCACTATATAGAATGAGAAGGCTGTGGAATACACTTATATGGAGAGCAAAACTACTGTTTAGTGTAAAAAGCATGTTTGCAGAGCAGTATGCAACATACTAATATTTGTGTTAAGAAATACATACATACAAAAGTAGAATAATCATTAGCTTCTAGAAGGGGAGAGAAGAAAATGCACTTTTCACTTAATAGACCTTCTGCACTTTAAGCAAAAGCTAATTTCAGTATTTGGAATAACAATAAGAATAGAAGTGACCAAATATTCAAGAGTTTTCCGACGGTTTTAAGATGAGATGTGGTAACTGATTGGATATGCAAAGGAGAAAGAGAAATGACTGTAGAAAATAAATGTTCCTGGGCTTCCTTGGTGGCACAGTGGTTGAGAGTCTGCCTGCCGATGCAGGGGACGCGGGTTCGTCGTGCCCCAGGAAGGGAAGATCCCACATGCCGCGGAGCGGCTGGGCCCGTGAGCCATGGCCGCTGGGCCTGCGCATCCGGAGCCTGTGCTCCGCAACGGGAGAGGCCACAACAGTGAGAGGCCTGCGTACCAAAAAAAAAAAAAAGAAAGAAAAAGAAAAGAAAAGAAATGTTCCTGCTGGCTTGGAAAGCTAGAAGAGAGGCTGCCACCAACAGTAACATCCATAGGTTTTGGAGAAGACATGATGAATTTCGTTTGGAAATACCTCTGTCTTAGAAGTAGGTGGGAAGGTATTTACAGGTACTCAGTAAGCAATATGTGAATGCGTGTGTATATGTATGCTGCACTCGTGAAGATGCACTGAAAACTCAGTGCTTAATACAAAATGAGTTAAGTATTCTGGTGATTCTAGCAGCTTTCCAGGGCAGCTCCTTTCCAAGCAATGAATCAGAGACATTTGCATTTTACAGCTATGCCTATGGAATACTTGGCTTCCACGCAGCGGTGGCAGGATAGGAAAAAGCCAGAGGATAGTACATTGGCTCTTAAATGTTTCAGCTCAGAACTGTCATATTTCACTTCCATTCAGAGCACATCAGGACCCTGCCCGATTCTACAGGGGCTAGGAAATTTGAAGGAGCATATGGAATCCAATGCTGTGCATCCATTACCCCTCTAGGCTACATGATACCCCACAAAATACGTTTTAATATCCCCACTTTCCAGAAAAGGAAACAGAGGATCAAAAGGCTAAAGTAAACTGCCCGATGTTACAAAGCTAGAAAACCAGAGTCAGGATTTCAAACCCAGGTTTCAGTCTCTAAAATGAAAGTTCTTTCATGAACTGCACCCATTTCCAAGGATATCCACTGGCTTGAATCCATAAGAAAAGTCCTAAGACAGATACCAGGCTTTAGCACCATTTTGACTCTTCCAGGCATGCTAATTGCTTGGTAAGCCAATTAAAAATCAGATTCCTGGGCCCAACCTAGATGTAAAAAAAATCGAAGTTTGAGTGGCAGGCCAGGAATGCACATTTTTTACAAACTTACCCAGTGATTCGGATGCTTATTGCAGTTGGAGAACCTCTGCTCTTCAGCACAGAGTACTACCAAGCATATGAGGGGGATACTTCTTTAGTGCGTGCACTGTGTACAGGTGCACACCTGAGGGTCAACAGCAGGGATGCCCAACCAGGACCACTCACCAGAATGACTGAGCAGGTGTTAAAACCACACGTCTGGACCCACCCAGAGACATGCTAAACTCAGTCATGTGTGTTTCTCTAATGTTTCTCCAGTTGATTATAATGTGCATTCCTGGATGAAACCACTGAATTAATGGCTTTAAGTTAAGACCAGGGGTGGAGGGTCTATACAGCATACACAGTTACCAATGGGGACAAGAGGCAGCATTTATTTTAGGGATTAAAAGAGCAGGCAAAAGAGTAGCTCTATAGCTTTCTAGTAGAGCTAGTTACTTAAATCTTCTCTGGCTTTCTCATCTGTTAAGTGAGATAATAATGTAAAACTTATATGGTTATTTTGATTATTGGATAAGATAAAGCAATTAAAGGATTAAGCCTAGCATACAGTGTTTAATAAATGTTAGCTGTTGATTTATCACTATTTTTATTGGTAGGATAAATTAGATAAAATGAAAAAAAAATTAGATAAAATGGCAGGCATGAAGGAGAAACCCTTAAACCACAGCCTCTGGGTAATGGTTAAAAGCAGGTAATTTGGGGTCATAAGGCCTGGGTTCAAGCTGAAGTTCCACTATCAATGATATCTTGGGCAATTAAAAAAAACGCTTTGCCACTATTTTCTCATCTGAAAAAAAATTTAAAAGGGTAAAAAGAGATAATACACGTAAAATATGTAGGATGCTGTCTGGCACATAGTCGGTCCTCAGTACATTATTATTCTAATAAGACTGTAACTCATTCAGTGATTATTCACAAGCACCCTTGGCAGGTCTATTAGTGAAATTCATGCCAAACTGCTAACCTTCCTGGACAATTCAAGTATAGTTTCTCCGCTGTAAAGAGGGCCTACTACCATAGAGCCTGTTTTCTTTCATTTTCTCTGAGCAAAGGTTAGGAACTCACGGGACTGAAGTTCAAGTCTGATTCTGTCACAAAGTAACAAGCTGTGTGACTCTGACCAAGTTACTATTTCTGAACTACAGTGAAAAGGCGAGTGGCATCTAAAAGAATGAGGATTATTAATTACAAGGATCAAAATTTGAGGAAGTTTCTTTCTTGCTAAAGAATCAATACAACAAGTCTATTATTAAAACACAAACATGAGCTGATGAAAGCTTATCATCATAGGATCAGTAATCAATCTGAATGACCACACAATTTGGTATAAATCTGATTTTAAATAACTGTGAAATTGCCTGTCACCTAAAACACTTGGCAAGGTTTTGTATTTTTAGCCTCTCTGAGATCCTGATTAATATAAAATTGTTATATTGCATTGTGGGTTTTTTTTTATATTTCTCCCAAATATTCATTTCCTGATGTGGTGAAAATGCCTGGAAAGCAATATGATCAAAGGATCATTCATCAAAAAACTAGTAGCCAGAGAACTCAAAGCAATCTCTTTAAAAGGATTTTTACAGTGAAAGTGTTTCTGATTAATAAAAAAACAAATTCATATTAACCAACAATGTGATCAAATAATCTCCAAAACTCTACAGCTCTAGCTGAGTATATGAATGACAGTTTCCATGATCATGTATGACAGCAAATGTCTACTATATTTTCCTCAGCTTACCTCAGAGCTGCTCCCCTGAAGAAGAAGAGATTTGGTTTTATGCTGACTTTCACTAATCCCTTTTGTAGAATGATTCTCCCCTTTGGGTTCATCCGGATTAACCTTCTTTATAAACTGATGGGCAACATCCAATACATTGGATAATATTTGAGATTTTGCCTATAAGTAAACAAAATAGGAATAAAAAGCCTAATATGTCAGCTTAACTAATTTAGATATATTAAATCCTGTTTTCATTATTCTATGACTAATAAAATTCAATGCATTTTATTTAGTATTTAAAAATACAAATTGCCATTTACATCAACCATATAATAGTGACAGCTGCCATCTACTGAAGGGCTAGTTTGAGCTCATACTATCCTAAGTATCTTAAAAACATGTCATTTAATCCTCAACTCTAAAGCATAACTATTTTTATCATTGTTTTAGGGATAAAGAAAGGAAAGTTTTGAGGGTTTAAATAACTTGCCCTTGGTCACATGGTGAGTGGGTGGCAGAGCTGGGAAGTGACCCCAGGTGTGTATAATTCTAATGACTCCTAGCCTTTCCACTATATCGACCCTAAATAGGTAGGTGTGCTATTTTGCGCACATCCCGCTAAAGAACTAAATATAATCTAGCGGGAGCCTGAATAAGCCGTAATGAGTATTTTGTTGGTGATAAAACATCTTTAGAAGGTATCAACTACTCAAAAGTGCACATCCAGAAGTGCCCTAGCAAACTCCAAGTTGTTCTTCTCGCCATGCCTTTGCTCATGAGTTTCACTTACCAAGAAGGCCCTCCCTCCTCTATTATCTTCTTTGCTGGGCACACTCCTACCTCTCCTTCTAGATTCACCCCAAGTTACTCCCATGGGTCCAGGCACCTCTCCCTGCCGCCCTCCCACAGATGCATGAGGCGCCCATTCTCTGCACCCTCTTTCTACACTGAGGAGATCCCTACCAGCCCACACAGTATTGATTTTATATCATCTTTTGATGTCTGTCTACACCATAAAAGTTCACAGAAGGAAAACATCATGTCTTCTTCAATCTTTGTGTGGTTACCACAGTGCCTGGTAAATAGCATATGGCAAAATAACATAAAAATAAGGTGTTGGGGGAGGGAGAGGGAGAATTACAGAATTAAAATAAATAACTGGGAAACAAGAATTCAAAAAGCCTTTTCAAGTGCCTTCAGAGTAGCCGGAAAAGAACAGGCAAATCTCAGGAAGGCCCTATTCTCTAAAGGACTTCCCATCAGCAATAAGCCTGGTTTGCCCAAGGAGACCCTGCAGGATTCTGGATCCCATCTGAGCTTGAACCAAACAAACTCCAGAGGGAAGATGCAGACACTTCGGAGACTCTCTGAAAACCTGACATTAGGAACACAAGTAATAGGTCTTACTTCTTAGCAAATGTTCTCAAGATAGAGCAAAACTTCAGCAGGGATCAGAAATGATTATTTTATACTCTCCCATGAAAATGTGCCTATTTTAAAATTTTCATCTAGCTACCTATTTAAATAGCTAAGACTACTTTCCAGTTATGATCTTTAGTAAATCTATTAAGATTCACTGCAATCTGATTCTGGAATAAATCAGTGAACACCAAATTAACTAGTGTTACTTCATACTGAATTAATAAATTTATCTATGAAAAGTGACTAAAGTGACCTATGCACACATATTGCTGTCCATATACAAACCGATGGCATCTGCTCCAAATTTTCCCAAAGAGCATCAAAAAGCCTTTACAGACCTAAGCAGTCCTTATTTTTAAAAGAAATTCATATTTATAATACAAAATTGTTGTCTATACTCATTATACTGTGCATTAGATCTCCATGGCTTATTTACCACTTGTTGCAAGTGTGTACCCTTAAACATCAGTCTTATCCCCTTCGTGGCCCCATCCCCTGTAAACACCATTTTGCTGTTTTTTATGAGTCTGACATTTTGGATTCCACATATAAGGGATATCATACAGTATTTGTCTTTCTCTGTCTGACATATCTCACTTAGCATAATGTGTTCAAGGTCGATCCATGTTGTCACAAATGGCAAGAGGATATCCTCTTTCTCATGGCTGAATGATATTTCATTGTGCATATATACCACATCTTTTTTATCCATTCACCTATTGATGGGCATTTAGGTTGTTTCCATATCTTAGATATTGTGAACGATGCTATATAGGAGTGTATCTATCTCTTCAAAATCCTGTTTTAATTTCCTTTGGCTATATATCCAGAACTGGAACTGCTGAATCGTATGGTAGATCTATTTTTAATTTCTTGAGGAAACTCCATATTATTTTCCATAGTGGCTGCACCAATTTACATCCCCACCAACAGTGTACGAGGGTTCCCTTTCCACTACATCCTTGCCAGCACCTGTTGTTTTCTTGAGGACATTACTTGGTTTGGGGTTAGTGGAGATTATAAAGAGACACAAAGGAACATTTGGGGGGTGATAGAAATACTGTGTATTTATTTATACTGAAGGTTACACAAGTGTATTGTAATGTATTTTCAGAACTAATCAACCTGCACACTTCAAAGGAGTGCATTTTACACAACAATGTGAACATACTTATCATTGCTGAACTTAAAAATGGTTAAGATGGTTATGTTTACATTTTTTGTATTTTACCACAATTTTTAAACAATGTGGACACAGAAATAATGTGTGATTTTATTGTTCATAAATTAAACCTGAATAAACTTGATTTATCAAGAAAAAAAAGGAAATTAAGCCAACGGTAATGTTTCATTTTTCCAGAAACATCTGCATTTTAACAAATATTTTTTTAAGAGAAGTAATCCAATTTAACCTGATTTTAAATTCCCTAGAATAAAGTACTATTGACTTCAAAGGTGGTTAAAACTTCTAGTTTATATTTTATATTTTTAAAAGTATCAAAAAACAATAGTATTTTATATAAAATTATCAAGATAGAATTAACATTCAAATATATATATACATATTTAAATAGCACAGAACAAAGATTATTTCTGTCCTAAAATGAATCTTGCTATCAATGATTCTGTAATTTTTATAACAGTTTTAGGTAGCATATTAAGAGACCCTTAAATGGCCAAAAAAATGATTTTATTCTTAAATTAAATTTAGTGGGCTTCCCTGGTGGTGCAGTGGTTAAGAATCTGCCTGCCAATAGATACAAAATTAAAGAAATAGGAAAAAATTTTTTCCTTATGATGAGAACTCTTATGATTTACTCTCTTAACAACTTTCATATATAACATTGATATATACAACGACACAGGTTCGAGCCCTGGCCCGGGAAGATCCCACATGTCGCGGAGCAACTAAGTCCGTGCGCCACAACTACTGAGCCTGTGCTCAAGAGCCTGCAAGCCACAACTACTGAGTCCACATGCCACAACTACAGAAGCCTGAGCGTCTAGAACCCACGCTCTGCAACAAGAGAAGCCACGACAATGAGAAGCCCGCGCACCGCAAGGAAGAGTAGCCCCGGCACACCACAACCAGAGAAGGCCCGTGCTCAGCAACAAAGACCCAACACAGCCAAAAACAAAAACAAACAAATAAATAAATTTAGTGCTAAAAAATAAGATAAATATCATGAATAACTGATAAATTGGAACGCTATATCTAAATGTCTTAAGATTCCATTAATTCAACATAAATAAAATGCCAATAAATGTGAATTTTTTTTTCCCACGACATTTAAATATTACTCTTCTTGGTTGTTAGAGTATATATGTATACTCTATTTTTCTCATTCTTAAAAGAATTTTACAAGGAAAGTGAACAGAACTGTGATTCCCATTACTGTGGATACAAAACGCTGCGGCCTGAGTTAGAATCAAGGTCTTCCTTCTTCCAGCCTAATCCCTTTTCCCTACCAAATTATGTTAACACAGAAAATGTGGTTTACTTTTGACTTTCTGCAACTTAAAATTATTCAATTGTATCTCTAATAATGGATATGAACATTGTTCCTTCCATTTAAAAAAACTATATATATCGTGAAATGTTTACCACAATAAGTTTAGTGAACATCCATTTCTCATATAGATACAAAATTAAATAGGAAAAAGAATTTTCCTTATAATGAGAACTCTTATGATTTACTCTCTTAACAACTTTCATATATAACATTGATATATACAACTGCTTGTGCAGAGATTAGATTGTTGAGTTCTTGTTTTTAATTACATTTATTGTGCTTATTTATTTTCATGTTTGACCAAGCACTAGCACATTGAAGGGAGGAATAGAGATACTCCTTTCACTCATCTCACCGACATATTGCAGGAGAGAGGGGAATTGGAGGGCTACATGAACTTTGAGAAAACAAAACTTCTGAGCAACAAAGTTAAAAGTATTCTATAAGAGTAGAATTATACAACAAACTTAAGCCATCTATCCCCTAAGAGGTATAAAATTTAACAGAATCATTAAGATTAGAAATTCACCACAATACTATTACATGCTATTTTATCATACTTAAAAGTTCCTACATATGTGAAAAATATATCACTCATATGTTATTTTTAACAATGTTAATTCTTCCAATGATTGCAGAATATCTTTCCATTTGTTTGTGTCTTCTTCAATTTCTTTCAGCACTATTGTTAATAGTTTTCATGCACAAGACTTTCACCTCCTTGGGTTAAATTTATTCCTAGATATTTTATTTTTTTATTGCAATGGTAAATGAATTGTTTCCTTAATATCTCTCTCTTCTAATTTGTTGCTAGTGTATAGAAACACAACCTTTTTCATATTGATTGCAAATCTATGGTTATTGTTTATTATTCTAATATCTTTTCAATGAAGTCTTTATGGTTTTCTGTAAATAAAATCATGTCATCCACAAATAGTGACAGTTTAACTTCTTCCTTTCCAATTTAGATGCTTTTTATTTCTTTTTCTTACCTAATTGTTCTGGCTAGGACTTCCAATACTATATTAAATAAGAGTAGTAAGAGTGGGCATCCTTGTCTTGTTCCTGATCTTAGAGGGATAGCTTTCAGGTTTTCATCATTGAGTATGATGTTAGCTGTGAATCTGTCATATATGGCCTTTATTACTTTGAAGTATATTACTTATCTACATATTTTATTGAGAGTTTTTATCATAAATGGGTGTTGAATATTGTCAAGTCCTTTTTCTGCATCTTTTGAGATGATTACTTGATTTTCTCCTTCATTTTGTTAATGTGGTGTATCATGTTGATTGATTTGTGACTGTTGAATCATTTTTGCATCCCTGGAATAAATGCCACCTGATCATTGTGCATGATCCTTTAAATGTATTATATCTGGTTTGCTAATATTTTGTTGTGAATTTTCACATCTACGTTCATCAGAGATATTGGCCTGTAATTTTATTTTTTTGTGCTGTCCTTGTTTGGTTTTTGGTAACAAGGTAATGTTGGTCTTGTAAAATAAACATTCCCACCTCTTCAAATATTTGGAAGAGTTTGAGAAGGATAGGTATTAAATCTTCTCTGAATGTTTGGTAGAATTCACTCATGAAGCTGTCTAGGCCTGGACTTTTGCTTTTTGGAGGGTTTGTGATTACTGTTACAATCTCCTTACTAGTGATTGGTCTATTCAGATTTTCTATTTTTTCATGATTCAGTCTTGGAAGATTGTTTGATTCTAAGAATTTGTCCATTTCTGCTAGGTTGTCCTATTGTTGGTGTATATCTATTTGTAACATTCTCTTACGATCCTTTGTATTTCTGTAGTATCCATTGTAATTTTTAGTCTTTTGTTTCTAATTTTATTTATCTGAACCTCCTCTTTTCTTAGTGAATCTAGCTAAAAGTGTGTCAACTGTATCTTTTCAAAGAATGACCTCTGTTTAATTGATCTTTTCTATTGCCTAAAGTCTCTATTTCATTTATTTCCACTCTGATTTTTATTATTTCCTTTCTTCTACTGACTTTGGGCTTCATTTGTTCTTCTTTTGCTAGTTCCTTTAAGTGTAAGGTTAGAATGTTTGAGAGGTTTTTTGTTTCTCTAGTCAGGCCTGTAATGCTACAAACTTCTCTCATAGTACCACTTTTGCTGCATCCCATAGATTTTGGTAGGTTGTATTTTCATTTTTGTCTTCAGGTATTTTTTTATTTCTCCTTTGACTTCTTCATTGACCCAACAGTTGTTCATTGGCAAGCTGTTTAGTCTTCATACATTTGTGACTTTTCCAGCTTTCTTCTTATAATTAATTTCTATTTTCATATCACTGTCATCAGAAAAGGTGCTTGACATGATTTCAATTGTCTTAAATTTATTGATATTTGTTTTGTGCTGAAACGTATGGTCTATTCTTGAGAAAGTTCCATGTGCATTTGAGAAGAATGTGTACTCTGCTGCAATTGGATGGAATGTTCTGTATAAATTTATCAAATTTGTCTGGTCTAATGTTTCATTTAAGGTTGCTGTTTCCTTGTTGACTTTCTGACTGGGATGATCTATTCACTGATGTAAGCAGGGTGTTAAAGTTCCCTACTATTAACTATTTTTGTGTTGCTGTCAATTCCTCCCTTTAGGTCTATTAATAATTGCTTTATATATTTTGGTGCTCCTATGTTAGGTGCAAATATATTAATAAATGTTATATATTCTTGATAAATTGTTCCCTTTATCATTATATAATGTCCATATTTGTCTCTTGTTACTTTTTTAGCTTGAGGTTTATTTTAACTGATATGAGTATGTTTACAATTACTTTCCTGTGGCTACCATTTTCTTAGAATATCATCTCCCATCCCTTTACTTTAAGCTTATGTCTGCTTTTAGAGCTGAGATGAGTCTCCTGAGGCAACATGGAGTTGGTTCTTGTTTTTTAATCCATCCAGCCATTCTGTGTCTTTTGACTGGTGAGTTCAATCTATTCACATTTAGGATGATTATTGACAGATGAGGACTTAGTACTGCCATTTTATCTTGTTTTCTGGTTTCTCTATATCTCCATTGTTTCTTTTTCCTTGTGTTTCTGTCTGCCACTTTACTTTGGTAGTTTCCTACAATGTTTTTCAGTTTCCTCTTGTTTTATATTTTATGCCTCTGCTCTAGATTTATGTTTTGTGGTTACCATGAGGTTTATATAAAAGTCTCATAGATAAAATAGTCCTTTTTCTATTGATGGCATATTATCTTCATTTGCTTGTCCTCTTCCCCTTTATATGTTTTTGTTGTCTCAAATTATCCATTTTTATGTTGTGAGTTTGTAACCAAATTGAAGTGTCTATACTTATTTTTACTGCTTTTTCCTCTTTAACCTCTATGCTATAATTGTTTAACAACCTAATTAATTTATCATTTTTGGTAAGGCAGGTCTAATGGTGATGAACTTCCTCAGCTTTTGTTTGTCTGGTAAATGCTTTATTTCTCCTTCATATCTGAAAAATAACTTTGCTGGGTAGAGTATTCTTGACTGACAGATTTTATCTTTCAATATTTTGAGAATGTCATTCCACTCTCTTCTGGCATGTAGAGTTTCTGCTGATAGCCTGATGGGGTTCCTTTGTAAGTTACTATCTTTTTTCTCCTGGTTGCCTTAGAAATTCTTTATCATTGCCTTTTGACAGTTCTAATATAATGTGTCTTAGGAAGGTCTTTTTGCACTGAGATAATAATAATGTGTTCTCTTAATTTCCTGGACTGGTATCTCCAGATCCTTCAGATTTGGGAAGTTCTCAGCTATTATTTCTTTAAATAAACTCTCTGCTCCCTTCTCCCTCTTTTCTCCTTCTAGGATACCCATTATCCTTATGCTGCCTTTCCTAATGGAGCTGGATAGTTCTCATAGAATTTCTTCATTTTTAAAAGGTCTTAGTTCTCTCTTCTCTTCTACCTGAATCACTTCTATATTTATATCTTTGAGTTCACTAATTCTTTTTTCCATATGGTCTCTATTTCCAGTGCTTTCTAATGCCTTCTTCATCTCATTTATTGAGTTCTTCAGCTCTAGATTTTGTTTGTTCTGTTTTTCAGAGTTTCGGTTTTGCTAAAGTATTCCCTCTGTTCATTAATTTTATTCCTGAGCTCATTTGAATGGTCTTTCTGAGTTTCCTTGTAACTCACTGACTTTCATCATGACAGCTATTTTGAATTCTCTATCAGTTAGATTGTATTATTCTATGACTTTAAGTTCGATTTCTAGAGAATTGTCATTTTCTTTTTATGATACTGTGTTATCATGGTTTTTCATGGTGCTTGAGGAGTTGTTCCTCTGCCAGCGCATTTGAAGTAGCAAACACCTGTCTTATTTAGATAAAGCTTTATAGCTTTGATTCTAACAGTTAAACAAGTTGGTATATATTAAAAGCCTTTCTTTTGTTTTTCAGTAGGTGGCACTACAGCACAAGTTTTTGGTTTCTCTTACCTGAGCTGCCTCTGGCTATATTTGAGAATGGGCATTTCCCACCCTCCACTGCCTCTGTCAGAGGTGAACTCAGTATCCAAGTTGTCACTGTTTGGGTCTCCGGGGTTGCTGGTGCCTTGCTATGCCAGTGTCACTGCTGTTGCTAGCATTGCCACTGGGGACACCAGGGTAGTGGACACCCCACCGCATCCAAGGTCACCCGGATTGTGGGGAAAGTAGCATGGGTCAAGAGTACCCCTGCTGCATCTGGGGTTGTCAGGTTCAAGGATGCCACTGCCAAAGGTAAGGGGAGGCCAGAATCACAGGCACCCACCAAGGATGGAGGGACCACGGTTGTGGGCCCTTGCCGCCAGCACTGCTGCCTGGTCCCCTGTGACCATGGGTGCCACTGCAGTTGGGATTCTGGAGTTATGTGCTCTGCTACTGGGTTCTCTGGGGCTGTGGGATCACCTGCCATGGTCAGCAGGCTGGGATCATGGGTACCACCTCCAATGCTCCAACAGTTCTGCCTCTTCTTTGTGTTCCAGTCCACTCACTTCCAGATGTACAGATGTGTGGAACTCTCTGGCATCCTAGTGTGTTGGACAGAGGAAGCTTTGCTGAGTTATGGATGTTTTACTAGTTGTAGACTGAAGGAGAGAGACAGAGCATCTCATGTTACCATGATGTTGACATCACTCCAAGAGCAAACTGTTTATCCTTTTGAGATGATGTTTTCTTCCTTAACTAACCACAACAAAAAAACCTCATGTCTTCTGGGTGCTCTTATAACTCCCAGCTTACATCTATGCTGGAGCTTTGCTTTTCAGTGTGATCCATATATCAACAGTATCATCGTCACCCGAAAGCTTGCTAAAAATATGAAATCTATGTCCCGCTCAGACTCACTGAATCAGAATCTGCAGTTTAATATGTAATTTAACATACATTAAGGTTTGAGAATCACTGTGTCAGAACACTTAGTCAGCTGTGTTACAGTTGTTTGAAAATATCTATCTTCTCTTTTGTGATGATGAATTCCTTGATTCCTTGAGAGGGGGGACCATGTCATATATATAAATGTGTACACACACACATATATATAAAATTCTCCCTGCAGCCCTGTCCTTCATGCTTTGCAACTAGAACATTGTTTGATGCTGGTAAGTACTTGAGAAATATTGGTTGAATCTAATTTAACTGACTTACTGAGATAAAAATGACTAAAAATTCCATTTGAACATTCATTCCTTATACCCAAGCTGAGTCAATGTCAACACAGGCAAAATAAGTGGCACTATTAATAACAGCACAAAAGGGCAAATCATTTACCTCTCTAAGCCTAAATGTTTACACCTGTAAAATGAAGACAATCTCTACCTTGCAGGGCTGTTGTGAATACATATCTTTTAAGAAAAACACCTAGCAGAGTGATGACATAAAGAAATGCATTCAGATGACTGCTATCATTTTATCTAGATCATGATAGCATACTATTTCTCTGTAAATAAGGTAAATAGTTTAAATATCCAGAAAATAGAATTCCTGCCAAATTCAATAGACCTCTGACGACGGTATAATGAAGAGGTCAGTAAATAATTCTATCACCATAAAACAAATGCTAAACTGGATAAATTTGTTAAAAACCATTTCAGAACTCTGGAAACCAACCAAAAGCAAACAAATTAAGAAATATTTATTCAAGAAAAACTACGCTGAAATTAATGAAGAACAGTAAAAGTGTAAGGCTTCCCTGCATGGGGCTACTCCTATACTAAATGTCCCTTCCCAAGTCTGTCAATTACTAAGGCAACACTGGCCTTGCTGAACAGGGAGTATGCCTGATTGCCAGGGGAGGACAGAGTCTTGAAGTTACATTGGCATTATCAGTGAACTAGAAAATTTGGTTATAAATGAATGGGGAAAACCTTCGGTTCTGACAGTCTGAGGTTTTGGTCCCAGTTGGGAAGAGCAGTGGACCAGACAAACACTTAATGGAATGATCCTGAAAATGAGATCTATATAAGCGCTGATTAAAAAATGGAAATCACAGAAAAAACCCAAGTGAAAATTCTTGAGTGTGACTTATATAAACTAACAATAGATTTGAAATGAAAGGAAGAAGATTCAATCAACTTGAAGACAGACCAAGATAAATCATCTAAATTGAAAAGAAAAATGTAAAAGATTAAAGAAAAAGAACACAGCTTTAAAGACTTATGGGACGGCATCAAGCATCCAACATACATTTAGTGGGAATATCAGAGGAAGAGAAATGAGCATAAAAATTTTAAGAAATGAGGGCCCCAAATATTCATATTTGATGAAAAATTATCACTTCAAAAATCCACAAAGATCAACAGGTCCCAAGAAAGATAAACATAGAGAGATCCACACCAAAACATATCGTAATCAAATTACTGAAAGCCAAAGACAAATAGAAAAATTTGAAAGGAAAAAGGGAAAAATGACTCACTACATATAAGGCTACATCAGTATGAATAACAAGCTGATTTCACATCTGAAAAAATAGAGACCCGGAAGGTAATGGAATGATACAAAGTGCTGAAAGGAAAAACTGCCAAAGATAATTTTATAGTCAGAAAGAGGATCATTCATTTCTAGCATATCAGCCTTACAAGAAATACTAAAGAAAGGTTTTAAGGCTGAAAGGTATTAAATCTACCAGAAGAAAGATAGAGGCCTGGAAGCATAAATACATGAGTAAACAGAAAAGATGCTTAAGTATTTATTTTCTCTTTTATTTTCTTAATTTCTTTTAGAAGCATAAAATCATATATAGCAACATCATTAGCATTATCATTAACACTATGGCCTTACTGATTTTCTGCCTAGCTGTTCCATTAGAAATTTCAATACCTCCTTCTCAGAAATTAATGAAACAGCTAGGCAGAAAATCAGTAAGGCCATGGAAAACTTTAACGACATCAAGTAACTTGACCTAAATAACATTTAAAGAACCCTCAACCTCACAACATCAGATTACGAATTCTTTTCAAGATCACATGGAACATTCTCCAAGACAGACATATGCTCCACATAAAATAAGTATTAATAAATTCATAAGAATTGAAATCATAGAAAGTATGCTCTCTGATCTCAACAAAAATATATAAATCGGGAACAAACAGTTTTGGGAAATAATAAAATATTTAGAAGTTGAACAACCCATTTCTAAATCACCTTTGGATGAAAAATAAGTCACAAAGAAAATCAGAAAATTGACTGGAAATAAAAACACAACATATAGAAATGTACGGTATACAGTAAAAGCAGTGGTTAAAGTGACAGTTATAGCTTTCAGTGCTATTTTGGAAAGGAAGAAAAATCTAAAATCATAATCTAAGCTTCACTTCAAGAAGGTAGAAAAAGAAAAGAAAAAAGTTCAAAAGGAGGTAGAATTAACAAAATAAGGATCAGAGTAGAATCAATGAAATAAAAACAACTGCAAAAAAATCAAGGCAACTAAAATTGGAAAGACTTAAAAATTTATAAACTTTTAGCTAAACTGACCAAGAAAAAAAGCAGAGTAAAATACAAATTAACAAATCAATAATGAAATAAGAAACATCGCTATAGACCTACAGTAATTTCTGGATTATAGTGGAATTTGAAACATTTACGCCAACAAATGGACAACTTAGACTGAATGGACAAATTCAATGAAAGACATAAATTACCAAAATTGACTCAAGAAAAAGAAGAAAAGTAGAATAATAAGGTAAAGAAATTGAATTAGTAATTGAACATTTTCCCATGAAAAAAATCCCAGACTCAGATTGCTTCACTGGCAAATTATATCCAACATTTAAGGAAGAAATTAAACCAACCCAATACAAACACTTACAGAAAACAGACAAGGAAATACCTCTAAATGAATTTTATAAGGCTAATACAACCCTGATACCAAAGAAGATAACCATATTTCAGGAAAACAAATCTACAGCTTAATATGCCACATGAATGTAGACACAGAGTTCCTTCCCAAAATATTAACAAATTCAATCCACCAACATGTAAATTATGCATCATGACCAAGTGAAATTATACCCCAGTAATGCAATCAAACATCTGAAGATCACGTACTGTAATAAGCCATGTTAATAAAGGACAAACAGCATGATTATTTCAGTAAGAGCAGGAAACACACACAACAAACAGGAAATACAAAGGAACTTCCTCAAACTGATAAAAGCGTCTACGATAAAACCTATAACTAACATCAGAATTAATGGTGAAAGACTATATGCTTTGCCCTTAATCAGAAAAAAAGCCAGGAAGTAAACACTCACTACTTCTTTTTAACATTTACTGGCAGCTCTAGGTAACACATTAAGACAAGCAAAAGAAATAAAAGGCATCTAGGTTGGAAAGGAAAAAGTAAAACTACTTTTATTTGTAGAAGATACAATCCTTTACGTAGAAAATCCCAAGGTACCTAAAAAAAAAACTATTATAATAAGTGAGTTCATCAAGGTCACAGAACTCAGGATCAACATTCAAAAATCTATTTTATTTCTATATACTAGCATTGAACAACCTGAAAATAAAATTAAGAAAAGAATTACATACACAGTAACTTCAAAATGAATAAAATACTTGGGAAAACATTTAACAGAAAAGCACAAGAACTTAAGACTAAAAACCACAAAACATTGACAAAGGAAATTAAATGAGATCTAAATAAATGAAACAAAATCATGTTCATAGACTGAAAGACAATATTGTTAAGTGGCAATTTTCCCCAAATTGATTTGTGGACTCCATAAAATCCTTAGCAAAATCCCATGAAGGGGCTTCCCTGGTGGCGCAGTGGTTGAGAGTCCGCCTGCCGATGCAGGGGACACGGGTTCATGCCCTGGTCTGGGAGGATCCCACGTGCCGCGGAGCAGCTGGGCCCGTGAGCCGTGGCCGCTGGGCCTGCACGTCCAGAGCCTGTGCTCCGCAACAGGAGAGGCCACAACAGTGAGAGGCCCGCATACCGCAAAAAAAAAAAAAAAAAAAAAAAAACATGACCCATGAAAGAAAGATAAATAGAGGCTTTGTTATGAAATTTGATCAATGAAACTTGATCTGAGAATGTCATATATTCTATACCAAAATTCCATCAAGTTTTGTGTTTGTTTGTTTTTGTAGTAATTGACAACCTTATCCTAAAATTGACAATCTTATTCTAAAATGTATATGGAAATGTAAAAGACCTAGAATTTGAATTTTTCAATTTGTATTAAAAAATAAAGTTGAGCCATAAACTAGGAGAATATATTTGAAAATCATATATCTGATAAAGACATATATCTAGAATACATAAAGAACTCAAACCTCAATAAACAAAGACAAATAACCCAATTTTAAAATGGTCAAAAGATATGAATAAACATTTCACCAAAGATATATAAATGGCTAATAAGAAAATAAAAAGATGTTCAACTTCATTAGAGAAATGCAAATTAAAACCACAATAAGATATCATTACACACATAGTAGAACAGCTATAATGCAAAATACTGACAGTACCAAGCTTTGGCAAAAATGTGGAGAAAATAAAACCCTCACATGTTACTGGTGAGAAATGTAAAATGGCAGACTTCCCCTGTTGTGCAGTGATTAAGAATCCACCTGCCAATGCAAGGGACACTGTTTGAGCCCTGGTCCGGGAAGATCCCACATGCCATGGAGCAACTAAGCCCATACACCACAACTACTAAGCCTGTGCTATAAAGCCCGCAAGCCACAATTACTGAGCCCACGTCCCACAACTACTGAAGCCTGCGTGCCCTAGAGCCCGTGCTCCACAACAAGAAAAGCCACTGCAATGAGAAGCCCGCACACTGCAATGAAGAGTAGCCCCCGCTCGCCGCAACTAGAGAAAGCCCGCATGCAGCAATGAAAACCCAACACAGCACCCCCCAAAAAACAAAAAAGAAATGTTAAATGGCACAGACACTTTGGAAAATAGTTTGATAGTTTGTTGAAAAGTTAACAAGTACTAACCTTGGGACTCAACAATTCCACCCCTAGGTACCTACACAAGAGCAGTAAAAATATGTCTTCACAAGCACCTGTACACAAAGAAATACCCCTAGCATCATTATCCTAACAGCCAAAAGTCTAAAAAAAAAAACTATATGTCCATCAATTGATGATTGAATAAACAAAATATGATATATCCATACAATGGAATATTATTCATCATTGGAAAGCAATGAACATGCAACACTGTGGAAGAACCTCAGGAATCTTATGCTAAGTGAAATAAGTCAGACACAAAAGATTGCATAGGAATGATTCCATTTAAATGAAATTTCTAGAAAAGACAAATCTATAGCAACAGATAACGGACCAGTGGTTGCCCGGGGCTGAAAGTGGTAGCAAGGATTGAATGCAAAAAAGTACCAGGAAATTTTTGGTGTGATAGAAATGTTCTAAAACTCAATTGTAGTGATTATTGCACAGGTTTGTAAATTTACTTTAAAAATCATTGAATTGGTATTTCCCTGGTGGCGCAGCGGTTAAGAATCCGCCTGCCAATGCAGGGGACACAGGTTCGAGCTCTGGTGCAGGAAGATCCCACATGCCGCGGAGCAACTAAACCCGTGCACCACAACTACTGAGCCTGCGGTCTAGAGCCCACTAGCCACAACTACTGAGCCTGAATGCCACAACTACTGAAGCCCGTGCGCCTAGAGCCTGTGCTCCACAGCAAGAGAAGCCACCGCAATGAGAAGCCTTCGCACTGCAATGAAGAGTAGCCCTCGCTAACAGCAACTAGAGAAAGCCCGTGTGCAGCAATGAAAAACAAACCCAGCGCAGCCAAAAAAATAAATAAATCTATTTTTTTTAAATCATCAAATTGTACAGTTATAATGTGAATTTCAGAGTACGTAAATTAAACCTCAATAAAAGGAATTTAGACTAAACAATAAAACAATAGACAAGACTAGGCTGACTGCAGCAGAGACTTGTATTAGGGTGAATGTTCAGTCTCTTGTCATGTCCCCTTCTATCATAATTTCTTCCTGACCCACAGCAGTGCTCATCCTCACCAGCCCCACCATGGAAAATACAACTGCTCAACATATTTCTGCTCTCTGGGCCACGGTTCACTGGACAATAAGTGGGCACCAGGTTGAGCTCATGAAGATTTAGATTTGAAATCAAGAAAGCAACATTGGTCTCTCTGTCATTGATCCTCTATTATGTATCTTCATAATTTGTTAATTACAAGAAAAAAAATAGATATACAGGAAAAAATAATAAAAAGTGGAAGAAGGAGTCTGCCTAGTCTTTCAACAATTTCCAAAATCCAGTCCTGGTTCTTACCATGATTCAGCTACATGACCCCTACTCTCATACAATGAGACATCTGTGAGGTCTTTAATAACAAGAAAAAACTCTTTTTGACCAAGTTAGTGTAAAAAGTCCTAACTAATGCAAGGATCAGTGCTTCCCAATTGAGGCAAGGAAACCTGAAGAGTGGGGAGGTGTTTTGGGTTTTCACAAGCATTGGAGAGCATTACTAACATTTAATGGATGATAACCAGGTTTACAGGTTACATATTCTGAAATGTGAGAAATGGTCCACCTCAAGAAAAGTTCCTGCCCCAAACACTCAAGAGATTCCCATTGAGGAATAGTAACACAGACCTAGACTTACACTAGCAACATTTAAAAAAAAATTACAGAAACCCAGTGAAAATAAATCATCATGCCATCATACTAAAAAGTAAGAAATAGAGGTTCCTTCCAATTCATGAATACTACTTCTCAAGGGTAACCACTATTAACAGTTTGGTGTATATCCCTGCAGCCTTTTGTCTTTCCTTAGAAGAACACATCTAGATTTTCAACACAAAACACATGATCTTTCACTTAAAAATATATCAACTATCACTTTAAGTAATAAGTAACCAATGAACAAGAATGTAAAGGTTATTGTTATAAAATATTTAAAATAGATAACTATAAATGTTGTGTCATAACACTGATATGTATTATAAGATATTTTCAAATTTTAAAACTTAAATATTTATGTCAAATACTGTTCTGCCTATGTTTTCCTCTAAGAGTTTTATAGTGTCTGTCCTTACATTTAGGTCTTTAATCCATTTTGAGTTTATTTTTGTGTATGGTGTTAGGGAGTGTCCTAATTTCATTCTTTCACATGTAGCTGTCCAGTTTTCCCAGCACCACTTACTGAAGAGACTGTCTTTTCTCCTTGTTCATTCTTGCTTCCTTTGTCATAGATTGGGTGACCGTAGGTGCATGGGTTTATCTCTGGGCTTTCTATCCTGTTCCATTGATCTATATTTCTGTTTTTGTGCCAGTACCATACTTTCTTGATTACTGTAGCTTTGTAGTATAGTCTGAAGTCAGGGAGCCTTATTCCTCCAGCTCCATTTTTCTTTCTCCAGATTGCTTTGGCCATTTGGGGTCTTTTGTGTTTCCATACAAATTATAAAACTTTTTGTTCTAGTTCTGTAAAGAATGCCATTGGTAATTAGGGATTGCACTGAATCTGTAGATTGCTTTGGGTAGTATACTCATTTTCACAATGCTGATTCTTCCAATCCAAGAACATAGTATATCTCTCCATCTATTTGTGTCATATTTGATTTCTTTCATCAGTGTCTTGTAGTTTTCTGCATATAGGTCTTTTGCCTCCTTAGGTAGGTTTATTCCTAGGTATTTTATTCTTTGGTTGCAATGGTAAATGTGTATAGCACAGGAAAAAAAAAAAAGAAGGTACAATCTGTTTGCAGGACATTTATTAAGTTAACCTTAGAAATACATTTCAATATACATTAGGTGCAGACAAATACTGTTGATTCCACTTATACGAGGTACCTAGAATAGTCAGATTCATAGAGTCAGAAAGTACACTGGTCAATGCCAGGGGCCGAGGGGTAGGGGTGGGGAGGGGTTGGGGAGGAAGAATGGGAAGTTAGTGTTTAAAGGGGACAGAGTTTCACTTTCAGGAAGGTTAAAAATTCGGGAGATGGATGATGGTGAGAGTTGCACAACAATGTGAATGTACTTAGTGCCACTGAACTGCACAGTTAAATATGGTTAAAATAGTATGTTTTATATTATGTGACTTTTACCACAATAAAAAAAAATTTTAAAAACTCCAAGATAATTTCATTTCCATCTTCATAAAAATTTACATATAGCAGTACTCATAGGTAGCAACTAATAGGAGGCAGAGGGGACTAAAATTGAATAAAATGACCTGTGCAACTTCTCTACATGCCAAAAATGTTTAAAAATCAAGACAAAACAGCCTTCAGGGCACATAGTAAATCATATATCTCACTGTAAGAGAGAGGCTTAAACTAAAGCCAAAGAATGTGATTTACTACCAGCATTTCCAGAGTTCCCCACAGCCTTCACTACACTGCATGATGGTAGGATTTCATCGGGTAACTGTTCTAACTTCTCGCCTGAACTTTTTTTTTCTCCCTAGAATGATATTATCTTTCAAATTACACTCTAGAAGAATTCATCACTCTGACAATGTATCATTAATCAAAGTAAAGAGGGTTGATATTTTATAGCATTTTGGAATGGATGGCACCTTATAGAAGTTAAGGTCCAACAGTAAAAGTTCTAGTTTAGTTAGAAAAATGATACACTTTATGGTAGTGTCAGTGTTTCAAAACTCTAGCACCATCATCCCAAACCCTGGCTATCCAGCAACATTAATAATCATGTTGACATAACCATGCATCCTTATATGATCCAGAAGTTCCAGCTCAAAGAAGTTCACATGTGATTTAGACCGACGTTACTTCCTAAGTTTGAAACAAAATGTTGAAATGTCTCTTTTCATGGTCCTAACTTTCACTGATTTTCCAGTTGCAAAATTTTAGAAGAGATTTACTGCAACCACAGCCTTGTATTAAAAATGGAAAACTCTACTGATGTGTATAAAATGGATGACTAATAAAAAAATAAATAAATAGATAAATAAACATTTAAAAAAATGGAAAACTCTAATTCCTGTAGAAGAGTTTTGTTATTTTATTGGTACTTGCTAGGCAAATAGATAATAGAGGTAGAGACAGAGGTGTACACATATACACATACACAGAAAAAATTGTGTTACATATACACAGAACCCAAGAAACATTATGAATTCACTGGTTACAATGACTGTTGAACACAGTTGGAATTTGGATAGCTTTTAACTATAAAAATCATTTCAGGAAGATGAAATTATGCACTAATGGAATTTTTAAAAAAGGAAAAAATATATATATATATATGTATATATATATATGTGTAGGTATATAGGGTTTTTTGGCCTTACTTTTGAGAAAACACTTCCCTCCCATATAGAGAATATTTTCCCAAGTACAGTTTTTTCTGGTTTCTTTGATGTGAATTAACTCATATGCAATTGGTAAATAAGGGAATGATGTCAGCATAAAACTATGGAGTTTTATTGATTCTTAAGTTTTTCTTTTCCAGCACATTACTGTTTTGAGGCAATCGGGGGCAAGCTGTCTCACAATTAAAGCCAAAATCTTAGCAATTTATAAAGATCTTAGGGGGAAAAAAAAGCTGAAAATCTATAAAAATGCCTCCCCACAGTGCAAGTACAGACTACTTTAATGACTTTAATGACCATGCATTCCACTAAGTTAAGCTATCTGGAAAAAATGTGAGTGCAGATAAAGAAGTAATAAAGATACTCTCTGATTTAAAACACTGGATTAAGAAAGGAGGCAACAGTTTGATTCAGAGTTTTCATTTTGACAAAAATGATGTCATTAGAAGTGAATTACTACCAGGACCTATATCACAGAGAAGGAAACACAAGTCCTCAAGGAACATGTGCCAGTGGTTTTATAAGGACGGTTAACTGTTTTTCTTAGGGCTCTGATTACAAAGTGCCATGGGATTTGAGTGGCCTTCCCCAAACCCTAATTTTTCCTGGAGCCCTATTAGATAGGTAGGGGATTATCCAGAATGGGAAGTTTTTCAGAAATTGTATATTGCTACGGCAGTAATACATGTATACTAAAGAACTGTGCTTTAATTTATAGTAAAATATACTTTTTTATTAAAATTCATCAAAACATTTGCTCAAGGTATATTTATCCAAAGAAACCTCCACAGATTATTTTGCTAGCATATTTCTATTTATATATTTTATATATATATATATATATATATATATATATATAAAATACAGTGCATGATGATAATGTAAGGATCCCGTTAACTAAAATCAACAATAACAAACAAGACTAAATCTCTCGGAGTTGGAAGCTACATAGAAAAGAAGGAATACTAAACATACCAAGCAGATAAATTTTCTCAAATTATCATGTATCTATGATAAGATGCAATAAGCCCATGAAATTTCCACCTAGTAAAACTATCTTTGCAGAGTAAAAATTATTTATAAAAATACATAACTATGAACATCCTAACCCAATAAACAAGAATGAAAAAGACTGAGGTAAGAGATGGATGGGCCCCTGGGCTGGACAGATGGTATTTGTCAAGCGGAGTAAAATTGGAGCTTTGTTTTCCCTAGACACTTCAAGGACCAAGTTAATGACAGGAGCTGAGCTCTGCTGGAGTAAAGAGATAAGATGACCACTCTTGAGGTCAAGGAGACCTCCCCGACTGCACATGTGCAGAAAGGCTCCTTGGGGGTCAAAAGGGAGGGGCGCCACCCCATAATAGGTGCTGTCAAACCTCCCACTAGCCTCTGTGCTGGAATCCATCTTGGTAAAACTCAACATGCTCAGGCATGTTGAGGAGTGTCCTAGAACAGGTCAGATGTGGGAAGAGAAGTGAGATAATTGGTCAAAGGTAAACAAAGACCCGGACTAACTGCCCTGTACAAATGATTTAATCATCTCTTTACTACACTCTTCCTCATTAGGGAGGACGCCCACACCCTTTCTCTCCAGGTGTGTATTTCTGTCTTGCTTCTGTCTTAAATAAAAAAACAGTTTCTCTGTGTTCTTCCCCACATGTTGCACTGTGTCTCTAATAATAAACTTTGTACCTGTTTTTACAGTGTTTGCCTCCTTAAGAAATTGATTTTTCAAATGGGGCAAGAGTCGGGGGAACTTTGCTTCTAGCCTCTAGCCCCTGGTAGCTAGGATTCTGCTCAGGTAGCTCAGGTAGCTGAGCCCTGGTTTTCATTGAGGCTACCCAGGTTCGATTCCTGGGCAGGGAACTAAGACCCTGCTGCCGTCTCTCTCAGATCAAGATGGAGCCTCATCTCTCAATTTTTTCACATTATTAAAATATATACTCTATTCTTAGAGCAAATTGTTATTTTGCTTTTCTGATGAACCCACCTTTACAGATAGTCTTAGTACAAATTTATTCCCTAAAAATAGGCTTTACCATAGGGTCAACTCTGAATTTTCCATGAAAGTTGAAGTAAAAGGTATCCATAAATAAAGGACTTGACCAAAGTTTTCGTCTACTGTTAGGATCAAAAGAAAGAAAGAAAAAAGTCAACTTCAGGCCAGCTGAAAGGTAAAGAAACAAAGGACAGGAATTTCCATATAGCAGACACCAGAAAGAAAAACAGAGTTTGACTAAAAGTCCCCATATAAATACATGAAGAAACAGGAGAAAACTAAATATTTATAGGATGAAAGAAAATTGCAACAGAGAAACTCACAACAGAATCATGTTTCAAATCCAGTTCTGCTCATCATATTTCTAAAAACAGATATGAAATTTGCATGAGTAGTACAAAAATGTCAATGGTATAAAGAACTACTTATTGCAAGCTAGTTAGGAATCAAATCCTGGAAGTGTGAAATTCATTTGACTGAAGTTTATTGCTTATTCCAGCATCATTTCAATATAACTTTAAGTAGAACTTAAAGGACCCTTAGATTTACCTTTCCTCCAAAGATCTAATGGAAACCACAGGTTTTATTAATCAAAGATTTATGTGTTATTATTCCTTCTTGACACATAAGGGATAATAAAAAAAAAGCAAGTACCTGGACACAGGCCTCAGATAATAAATGCAATTTACTATTCAATAGACAGTAAATGTCAAATAAAAGTAATCTGGACTCAATATTTAGTACTATCATAAAGTAACGTGAGAGTAACAAAATAAAACACACTTAATGCCATTAAACTATTTAAAAATAAGACAATATGGCATATAAATGTAATAGCTAAAAAATAATATATTGTCAAAATTTTTAAATCACTTGCTATTAAGAAAAATAAAATGTGATCTCAGCCTTTCAAATTTTATTGCAACATTAAAAATTCTATTTAGAGAGCATTCTTAAAAGTGAGCCAGAATAGCAACAAGAAAACAACCTAGGAAATTCACACCTGCAATCTGCTTTCTATTTGCAGTTTTGATGCCATATAATTATACACTATATTAATTATCTTAGCAAGTACTTACTACTGTTTTCAACTAATATTACATGTATAACGTATCCAGATGAGTTAGCTGCTTTTAGCAATTACACATATTTGAGATACATGAAGAACAAATGATTTAATATGCAATGATTTGAATTACAGATTTTTAGGCATAGCAGAATAAACTCACTAATAAATAACAATCAATAGTTTTTCATTCGTTTTCTTATACATAGTAATGCTACTACTATGTATAAATAGTACATCACAATTGACAATTTTTATCCCATAAATACCAATGAACATAAAATATAGTAAAAAAGAAAAAACTACTGTAAAATTTGTCAGACTCCATGAAAAACCTGTAAGATAATATGGGTAGCACCTGTAAATTATAAAGACTCCTCAAATAATCAGCATCAATGTGATTGATTAAAGGGTCAGACATGTGGTTAGACTAATGATTTTTTTTTAATCAACACACATTTATTATCTCATGAGTTCCATGAGTCAGAGTCTAGTTCCAGCTTAACTGGATGCTCTGCTCAAGATCTTAGAAGGCTGCAGGCAAGGTGTGGGCCAGGCTGCATTCCTTCCTGAGTTTGGGGTTCTCTTCCAAGCTCACAGGGTTGTTGACGGAATTCAGTTCCTGAGGCTACAGGACTGAAGTTCCGGTTTTCTTGCTTGCTGCCAGCCTGAGGCTGCTCTCAGTTCCTAGAGGCTGCCCACACTTTCTTGCTATGTGGCCCTCTCCCTCTCCCAGGCCCTCTCACTACAGGGCAGGTTACTTCTTTAAAGCCAACTAGAGGATCTCTCTGACCTCAGGGAGGGCCTCGGTCTCCCTTTTAAGAGCTTTCATGTGATTAAGCCAGGTCCACCCAGAATCAACTCCTTTTTGATAACTCAAAATCAATTTATTTGAAACCATAATTACATCTGCAAACCCACTTGACCTTTGTCACATTCTATTGGCAAGTCACAGGTTCTCAGACTAATGATCTTTATGGTCCCCTCTAATATTGAGCTTCTATTATTTTCTATTTGGATAAGGAAGAGGTCTGTATTTTTCTAAAATTTTACCTCACTGTATTTTCACAAAAGTCTTCCAAAATATGTATTACTATAACACTTTTTAAAACTCCCTAAAACCAAAAGTAACCATTTCATTCTTTAGAGTCATTATCATTAAAATACTTTGTTTTCTAGACTCTAAATTTAGATGGTCTAAGAACTGCATTGAATTTCTACAAATACTATATCCTGACTAATAAAACCTAATGCATGGAGCACCTGCTATGAGCAGAATACTTTTATATTTGTTGTCATTTAATCAGATCCTCACAACATCTCTGCAAGCTTCTGAGCTTGCATATATGAGTTTTATCTTAAAGATTCTTTTAGCATAAATATTACAGAAACACCCTCTTTTCCCTTTGAGATGAATTCAGGCCACCTCTGCATTAAACCCTAGCACTGCAAAATGGTCACAAGCACATGAAAAGATGTTCAACATAATTAGTAATCGGGAAAATGCAAATGAAAACCGTAATGAGATACTACTTCACGCCCACTAGGTCAAAAAGTGAGATTAATAACTGTTGGCTAGGGCACAGAGAAATCAGAACTTTCATATTGTGTTGATAGGTATGAAATGGAGCAGCCACTTTGGAAAACACTCTGGCAGTTCCTCAAACAATTAAATACTAGAGTTACCATACAACCCAGCAAGTCCACTACTAGAGATATAGCAACGAAAAATTAAAACATATGCCCACAAAAACCTGTCCATAAATATTCACAGCAGCATTATTCATAATGGCCGAAAGGTAGAAACAGCCAAATGTCCATCAGACAATGAATGGATAAATAAAATGTGATATATCCGTACAATGGAATGTTATTTGGCCATAAATAAATGAAGCACAGATACATGCCACAACATGGATGAAACTTGAAAACATTATACTAAGTAAAGGCAGCTAGTCAAAAAGACCACATATTGTATGATTCAATTTATATTAAACATCTAGAATGGGCTAATCCATAGAGACAGAAAGTAGATAAGTCGTTGCCAGGGGATTACAGGGAGGATGGTAGGGGGGATGGGAATAGTAGCAAAATGGTACAGCTTTCTTTTTGAAGTGATAAAAATGTTCTACAATTAACTGTGGTGATAGTTGCACATACCCGTGAATGTACTAAAATCTATTGAATTATAAACTTTAAATGGATAAGTTGTATAGTATGTGAGTTATATCTTAATAAAACTGTTTTTAAAAAATTCTTGTCTATGATGCCTCTATAAGTGCTCTTGATCTATCTTTTGGGTAAGCCATCATTCTGTCTTTAGAAATTTTGGTTAATCAAAGACTTAACTGCAATGCCCTCCAAGGAGTCTACCTGGGTAAACTAAACTTTCAGACTCACCAGGCTGTCAGTAAACCACTCTTGGCAACAGTCTGCTTACAAGGATAAGAACAGGAACAACAGTTTACCAATGAGACGGCATCAGTTGTTATTCTTGGGAGTCTTGCAATAGTTCACGCAGAAGTACAGCTCAGATAGATGAGGGACAGACCTGTTTTAGAAGCCTTATTTCCCACCAGAGTCAATCCCCATCTGCAGGTTTCCAGAGCCCCACAGCCCACGTGTCAGCTACAAAGCTTGCCATGTTCAGGGAGCTGTGGCTTACCCCAAGTATTTATAGCCCTCCCATTAGATGCAATTTGCCAATGAGGAGTCACGTTTACCGTGAATATGTTGTCTAGGAACATAGGTGACATTACGACCTTTATCTGTTTCCCAGGAAAAGAGCTAGAAAGTTAACTAAAGGTCAAATTCTCAGACACAAGAGGAAAAGCTTTTCTTAACCCTTCACCAACATAACATATTAACATACCATACATTCTTTTAATTGTCCCATCTTTGGTTTTCAAAATTTAGAGAGAAATAAACTTTGCCATTTAAAATGTAATTTTAAATTATTTCACGAGCTTGATCATATCATTCAGGATTTATTCATGCTTTCACTCATTCAAAAATGAGATTTTTACATGCCAGGTACAATGTTAAGCACTAAGAATACAGTGATGAACATGACAGAAATAGTTCCTCTCCTTACAAGATTTGAAATTTATCAGAAGAGATAAAAGAGTAAAAAGTCAGTAACAATATAGTTTAAAAAATCCTTTGACAGAAGTTCTAAGTTATAATCATATTGAATCATACAGAATTATTTATATTTAAGAAAGAAAAGCATGCCAATACTCAGTTGTTTATATATATTTTAAATACTTATTTTTTCTTATGTGTAACACTAATATTTATAAATAGCAAATTTATAAATTTTTTAGGATATTGACATTACCTGGACTCTAAAATCATGTGAATTTACGATAATTCCTTTTTGAGGGAACATTTACTCCCCATGCTTTATATTTCTATCTTATTTGTGAGACTTTGGGAGAAGAAAGTGAGTGTGCTGACCTCTGCCCTTTCTGGGTTCTCCAAGGGCTACCTGTCCAGAGAGGGATGTATTCCAGTCTAGATCTCCATTAAGGAGTTTTTCTGGGTAGGTCCTGCCCTGTCTATAACACTGGGGCAGGGGGGAGGGCAAAAAGTTCAGTTCCAGGAAATATCAGGAAGCTGATCTGTCTGAACACCCATGCTACAACCACCAATTCTGATTGTATCGATAATAAAACTGATATTTTGATTTCTACCCTCTGACTCTAACACCTGTTTCTCAATTGGTTTAGAACATGGAAAGTGAAGAAAGAGATGTTATATATTGCCCTTCAAAAATTGCAGTACACTCTGAAACTGGCCAACAATTATCTATACTGTAATCTCATTCTGAATTACATATTGTCACAAGTCAGGTTGGCCAAGAAACCAATTCTGAGATTTGCCTGCCTGACTTTTACTGGGGAGTTCTCTGAGAAGAACACCTGTGGGTGAGTGAAGGAAGCAGAACTGGGCAAAGAAGAGAGTTGAATTTGATGCAACTGCCAATCCCAAGGGAGGAGCTGTGATGGCCCATCGGAGTTGTCCCCAATTGAGGCAAGAGGTAGCTGGGAATTTGTACCCTAACACAGACCAGATATTGGCCCAGAGGATTGGCTGCCTCCAGGGATGGAGTGTAGGCTTGGAGGTGGCAGTTCTCTTTGGGCAAAGGCAATTCCAGGGGAGAGGCTCAACTATGATACAAATGCAGGCAACATTCCAGGCAGCTAGGGTAGTGTCTCATTTCTAAAGAGGAAGATCTGGGTGGCACACATAGCATCTACATTATGTGTGTACACAGCATTTAAAACGGGTACATTAGGATCATCCAAGTAAGCAACCACGATATTATCCAAAGGACCAGCTATGGCCTAAAATTACTGTATTATCCTGAACATTAACAGAATAACGGTAGTGTGAGCCTAAAAGCTGATACTGGTCATTGTCAAATGAAAGAAAAAAAATCGAACATTTTTCTACCAAAGTCGGAAAGCATAAATAGTATTATGATAACTGAGGTTCTGCCTGGTAATTATTTTCCTGTAGGTATGTTCAAGCAAACAAATACTCCCACTTATAATCCATATTTATGTAGGTATACCTTACTTCGTAGTTAAAAAAGTGAAGAGGCTGCATATAGATGCCTCATATTAGAAAACATAGAAAGTCTACCTCAGTTATCTCTTCTCTCATTACTAACCACCCCTCTTCCCAAGGTCTCTCCTTTCCAGTTAAGAAAATCTCCATTCTAATTAAGAAAATATATATACCAGAATCTATTAATGATTTTCTTAATCCAGCCTCCCCTTGCGCATGTCACACTTCACAATGAAATGCCTTTTGTGTGTTTTTCCCCCTGTTTTTCCTTATCTCTGATTAACCTTGTCTCTTCTTTGATCTTTTGTTGTTGAAAGGAAATAGGAATTCCTGATATATTGAGGCCTTATTTTTCACCAATGTGAGGCTTACCAAGTGAAAAAACCTTTTGTTTTAACCCTTAGTGTTGAAAATCATTCTAAATACAGAAGTAGAATTTTCATCCTTGGTAATTCCCCTCATGAATTTACACATCATTTTGCAGATCATTAACTATTTCACAGAGGTTAGAGAAGGTTAAAAAAAAAAAAAAAAACTTGTGCTGAAATCACTTCCAAGTATTAATCAATCGTAAATCAAAAGAAAGACCCTTTGAAATTATGTTAGTCAACATTGAAATGGTAATAGTTTGTCTTCAATTTTTCAGGGATTTATCTCTTAAGTGAAACAAAATATGCCAGGACAAAATGGTCCCTACTGACTGTGAACTTTGTAAAGACTCACTGGTATGTAGGCTGGGGGCTGAAATGATTAACAACACTCAAAATAAGCTATTCTTCATAATAACCAGAAATGCCAACATAGGTTAAATAATATAAAGTATAGCAGTCATTAGCCTAGAATGCCTGCTTTTTATATAGTAATGCTTAATATTCAGATATAAGATGTCTGCTCTAACTTCTCAGATTAGGTATGAATTCAACAGTCAACAAAAAAAAATCTCATGACTTCTTTTTCTTTGTCTTCACAGTTTGCATATTTTTAAAATTGAGATACAGTTGCTGTACAATATTATATAAGTTACAGGTGTACAAAAAAAAATCTCATGACTTTGACAGTTACCAAAGTGGTGGAAAACTAAAAATGCTATGGCTGGTTAATGAGGGCTAAACAGAAAGAGGTATCCACTCGCTGCTGAACAATGGCCATCAGGCCAAGACACAACAGCATCAAGAACCTTACCTTAATGCACAGGGAACAATGATGGAAACAAGAAGAAAAAAGCAAGATGACTGAAAAAAGAAAAAGGGCTAAATAGTGCACAGAAATAATAAGAAAATGGCAGATAGCTAACGGGACAATGGATTAAATTCACGATGGGATGGCAGAGAATGGGTAAGGCCATGATAGAGGAGCAAAAATAAAGTACTAACCGGAAAAGCAAATCTCTGAGGATGAATGTGTAGTGACACATATTACATCAGCTAGTTGAGACCTCCTATTAACTGTTATAACAGCTACTGGTCAACGTAATGGGTAGGAGTCACCAATATATAGTGAGACTCTGTCCACTGTACACTTTACTAAGATTGGAGGGAGTAGGTTATATATTCTGAAATAGCTTCCTTTAAAAAAACTTTTTTTAATTTTAAAATTTTAGTTGAATAAAATAAAGGCTCAAATTTTACTTGAATTACCTAAAAAAAGATAGCTCCTTCAAAGTATTTCATTACTTAGCAATCTGGGTACATAAAATGATGTTATATACAAAGAGAGTAGTAACCATGTATGTTTAGCTCCCAATACAGGTGGTCTCTGTTTGCTCTTTTCCAAGGGTCAGCCTCACAATCTGACTTCCCCAGCAGACAATGAACTTCCCAGGAAAATCCTCAAGATAGCACCAAGTAGCAACTTTGGTCTCCACAGACTAGAGGGCAATCCAGAAGAGTAACATAAATATAGAAGATATATAGCTATTTATCATTATTTAACTTTAAAATATATACATAAGAGAATCCCTGTGTTTGAAAAAAAACTCTCAAGGATTCATTATTACTTGCTATGTTCTTTGATTTGTATACATATTATGAAATTCATTTATGTTAATTTCTAGAGATGAATGCATCTTCTACAATTAGAAATTCACTAGGAACCTAAATACCATTCTGCTATTTCTGGCTTACCAACCTTTCCTCCCCTGCAACCAAAACTAGAAAATGTGATGCTGGGATGAGATGAAGCTTACACTCAGTTAGTATTAATTCTCTCACTTCAGCATCAATTCCACATTTAGAATTTTATAAGAATATAATTTACAAAAATCATCTTCTATGTTATCTAATATATCCATTTTAATGACATTAACATGGAATAGAAAAATACTCAATGTTTACTATACATATGCTATGTCACATAACTTTTAGTAAGCACGATTTGACCCATGTCATATCTGCCTCTGGATTACAATAAACCATATCATGGCAAAGTCTGACTGTGTTTTGAAATTGAATGTGGGGGGTGGGGGAGGACTGAGAGAGAGAAGCAGAAAGGGACAGAGGTCTGGAAGAGAGAGGGGAAGGAAGGGAGAGAGAAAAGAGAATCAGACTTAGATAAACCTTGAAGGTCAAATACTGAAGTTGAGGGAAGGAGCCATGTCTGATTCTTCTTTGTACCCTCCACACCATCTAGCACAGTGCCTAAATTCACTGAGCGGTAATTCAGAAAATGTGCTGAATGAATCATTGAATGGAAAATTCTAACAAGAATTCAGAGTGGGAAATTACACTCCTTACCCCTACAGTGGAGTACCTTTAGTTAAATTCTATATTATTTGCATATTAACAATTACACTCACTTTTGTATACATTAATTTTCATTTCCTGTGACTGTCCAGTCTTAGGATACTTCCTGAGGCAGGGGAGTAGTTGGTGGATTTCCTTTTGTTTTCCCTCCATCACTTCTGCCAGAAGGCTCTCAACACTGACTAGCCACTCAAAAGTTAATAGACTTCGGTAAATACTGATAAAAAAGTAAGGTCAGTTTTATGCTTTGTGGTTATCATGACGTGGGTCATCAGCATCTGTGAGAGCTACCAATATTTATATATGTTGAAGCAACATGTAAAGATTGAAGTCTACCAGTGACCTTTCTAAATACAGATATCAATATTAAAATTTACAAGATAATATTTAACCCTTCAATCCATTATACAAGGTACTCAACTCTCACTTTTATTTCCAGGTCCTTAAGAGGAGGATCCTAGTGTTATTCATCTGTGTAGGGTCACTGCCTAGCACTGACCCTGCACAATGAATGAAATCTATGACAAAACAATGCATCATCAAACGTAACTGGTATAATGTTATATCAATATTTAACCATAATTATTGTCTAAGTATTAGAATCTTAAAGCCATCTGACAGGGTTTGAGTTTAGGCATTTCAAAAAACAACTATATGAGGATAAATAAAAGTTTGTGATATGTAGGAGGAAAAGTAGAAACCTGAGAGATAAGCGTATTTAAAAAATAGTGGGGGGCTTCCCTAGTGGCACAGTGGTTGAGAGTCCGCCTGCCGATGCAGGGGATGCGGGTTCGTGCCCCGGTCTAAGAGGATCCCACATGCCACAGAACGGCTGGGCCCGTGAGCCATGGCCGCTGAGCCTGTGCGTCCGGAGCCTGTGCTCCGCAACGGGAGAGGCCACAACAGTGAGAGGCCTGCGTACCGCAAAAAAAAAATAATAATAAATAAATAAAATAAATAAAAAAATAAAAAATAGTGGGGGAGGACAAATAAAAGACAAATTTTTAAAAAATAAACATGAGAAGAAAACAAGAGATTTCTATTTATAAACTAGATAGAAGTAATACTTAAAACAAATCATGTGTTCATTTGAAACCACGATAGATAAAAATATTGTCTAATTTTTAAATGTCAAGTTCACAGATAGAATGTGTAATGTAAAAACTCTATTCAAGCTAAGTGTTCCAGGAGCTATATTAAAGCACAGTTTAAACAGCAAAATAAAATCCAGATTAGCATTCAGTAAAATAATTTTAAGTTATATGTAAAGACTGTAGATAATAGAATTTTACAAATTAATGCAAAGCATCCTAAATTCTAGATAATTAAACATGTTTTATATGTCTTTGTGTGGAAACATTTTATAAATACACTACAAGTAAAGAGTTTTAAACAGTCATACCTGCAAAAGAGTTGTTCTATGGAGTTTCAGTGCCCCCTTTTGATGAATTTTAGCAAAGCATCCTGAACAATAATCTTCTCCACATTCAAGGCATACCTTAAAAGATATTGAAAAATCATACAATCTTATAAAATATGACTTTGAGAAAACACTTGCATAAAAAATTCATTGCTCTCATCTTTACTTCTCCAATTACACACCTAGATGTCGGCCGAACTGAGAAGCCCAAGGAAACGGGACAACATTTGTCTCAGTTAAGATGTAACTTTGAGAAAAATTAACTTATAAACTTTAACTACTCTCATAGCAAAATAAATATAACAGCTGTAAGTAGGTTTTAGATATATGTGTTAGGTGCATGTATGTATGTACAATTTCTGAATAAATCACTAAAAAAACGGCAACCTCAGATCAAACTTCTTAACCTGGTAAAAATTAACAGCAATATCTCTGGGTCAAAACTATTTCATTATGAGTTCTTTTATCTTTCTGTATTGATTTACATGACACAATTAGTTGCAAAGGATGTGTATACTATTTGTCTCCAAAATTCCCCACAGTCTTCTTTGAACGGCACTGCTTCACTGGTGATTCTCAAAATGTTGTTTTAAAAGCATTCTTAGGAGATTCCTCAAAGGAAAAAAAGTGTAAGAAAAAAAACTGGATGGATCTTCATCAACATGTCAGCGATGTTTATGACTGGTGAAATGATTACAGACAAGTGTATATTTGTCTTGCAAGGTCTCTATGGTGCTAAAATGTCATTCTTTAAATTTGCGGATAAGTTGGAAAATGTGATATATCTCTACCTATGATGGTGCCAAGCAAGGGTGAAAGTGAGAAAAGGAAATGGAATTTTTACTGCAAGAGTAATTACTACTGTGCAGACGTACAGCCACTCTAACACCCTTTACAGTATGATAAAAAAAAAATAGTGCAAATGGCTAGTAGCCCCCCTTTTCTTGAGTTTGGCCTAGGTTGAGAACATCCAGTAGTACAAATAAGAAAGCATGAGGCCTGGAGAGACAGTGTCAGAAAGTCTGTGCCAAGGAGCTCACACTCCCTTTAGCTCTCTTTCATTTCCTCTCCCTTTAGGGTGTCCACCACCCTTCTCCCCCTCCTTCCTCTCCCCTCTCTCAGGGTATAATAAGCATAAAGCAGCTGGGGCAGACTGGGGAGAGACAGACCAGGTTCTTCTGCCTTGTACGGGTCACTGGTGACCTGATGCGCAATTCAGTGACACTTCTCAAACTGTACCATGCATACAAATCTCCTGGGATTTCCTTACAGTGCACACGCTGGTTTGGGAAGTCTGGAATGGGACCCAAGATCCTGCATTCTAATAAGATCCCAGGTGATGCCCATGCAGCTGCTGGGTGCAGACCACACAGGGAGTAAGAAGGCACTAGAGTGTATTGGATGAAGAAAAGGAGACTAAATTTAGGGGGGTATAAATTAGGAGTTTGGGATTAACAGATACACACTACTATATATAAAACAGATAACCAACAAGGACCTACTGTATAGCACAGAGAACTATTCTCAATATTTTTTTATAACCTATAAGGGAAAAGAATCTGAAAAAGAATATATATACAGGGCTTCCCTGGTGGCGCAGTGGTTGAGAATCTGCCTGCCAATGCAGGGGACACGGGTTCGAGCCCTGGTCTGGGAAGATCCCACATGCCGCGGAGCAACTGGGCCCGTGAGCCACAACTACTGAGCCTGCGCGTCTGGAGCCTGTGCTCCGCAACGGTAGAGGCCGCGATAGTGAGAGGCCCGCGCACCGCGATGAAGAGTGGTCCCCACTTGCCGCAACTAGAGAAAGCCCTCGCACAGAAACGAAGACCCAACACAGCCAAAAATAAATTAATTAATTATTTTTTAAAAAAAGAATATATATAATATATATATCACTTTGCTGTATACCTGAAATTAACACAACATTGTAATTCAACTATACTTCAATAAAAATTAAATAAAACCCAATAAGAGTCCATTAATTTTTTAAAATTGTATTGCAAGTTCCCACATGATGATGCAGTTACCTACAATAATGTAGCCATGTTTATTAAATATGAAATGATTAGGACAACACTCCAAAAATAGGTTAAAAGAGTAGGAAGTTGTATATAACTAAAATGAAACTAAAAAGGAAGGGTCAAATAACAGTAACAATATCCACAACATTCAGGGAGCACTTACTCATTGTTCTAAGGGCTTTGTATGTTCCATCTCATTTAATTCTCACAATAACCCCATAAGGTTAGCATGACCATTGTACCTCCATTGTGAAGATGAGGCAACAAAGGAACATAATGATTGAGAATTTGTCCAGTCATACAGCTAATGGAGCCAGGATTTCAACCCCAGAGTCTGGTTCAAAGCTTAAGCTCTTACCCAAGACCCACATTACTAATAATCATTGACCATTAATTTCAGTATTAATCATTTATTAGAAAACCTTCATAAAATCTGCAACAAAATAAATCCAAAATGTCAAATGATTGCATGGTCTGGTATTTATCAAAATCCAAATGTATTTTTCAAATGTGATTATAGCTACACAGAACCGGATTTATAATTTTAGTGGAAGAAAAATAAATACTATCCCTAGTATGGGAACTAATCCTAGCCTTTCAATTCCTGTTTCAAGAGCTATAGTCTCTTAGAGAAATGATGATACAAATATTATCTAAATCCATAACTTTTAAGTGAAAAATTAAAAGCTATAATTTCACATACACATATGGAAGTATTACTGTATTAACATAGACTTCAAAATGTATTCTACAACATGTCAGCTAATATTTTAATGAATTTCTCATAAATGTTCGGCACCATTTTTACAATGTAATATAGAGGACTGAGAGTCAGTTTCAGCATATAATTCTAAGCCAAATATTTGCTAACAATAGACTTTCAATGAAAGTAGCCAATCAGATGTTATACTGGAAGATCAAAGCTGCAGTCACAGAGTAAGCTTATATATTTTGTTATACAAGCATATTTGGATTTAAATTGGGTTAAAATGACCACCAACTGGAAAATCTTTTTAGGTAGTTTGTATAACTGGCAGGAACATACTAAAAATGTGGATAAGGACGCCATTCCACCACAGATGCTTCTTTGACGATGGAGTACTAAAGTGCTGTTTTAGCAAATATCTTTTTAATTTGTTCAAGGCTAGATCACTTACACTAAGCCTTCAGAATCCATTTGAGTTTAATTAAATTATCCACATTTGCCAAATTAATATATAATTTTTAACTATCCATTTCACTTTTGTTATGTAGAAACAGCCTAAAGCCACTGGAATTTCTTTTAAAAATAAGAAATCTGCAAATTTGGGGTTTTATTTTTACCACCAACATATATGAATGCAACATATATAAAATGTGCCAACAACAAAAGGCATACAATTTACTATCTCTTCTCAATGTGCTAGGCACAATGCTAAATACTTCACATGCATTAACCATTATCCTCAATAACTCTGAGGTCGTTATACTACTGTTACCCGTTTTGTCCCATTTTACAAAGGAGAAGACAGAAACAAAAGAATTAAGTCATTTGCTGAAGTTTACATAGCTAACAACAGGTAAAGTTGAGATTCAAACCCCCAAAATGCAAGCTCTTACTCCCTACCTCCCATCCCTGTACAATTTTCCCTGATTAAGGTCCTGTCATAAGATATAGAAAGGTTGACTCTGATTATCCAGTCAGCATGACCATCTAGAATGATGGAAGCTAAGAACACAAGGTAACCTCAGAGTTCAACACTATAGAGTTCATTACATCTACCGAGCTTGAATTTTTAAATAATTTTTGTGCTTTTAACAAGTATCATGGGATATTATTTTCATTTCAAATCAAAGAACATCTTTTCTTAAAATTTTAGTAAATTCTTTAAGCATGGTTAGGGCCTAAACCCTCACTTCTATTTACAACAGTTTTCAGGCAAATCAGTTTTGTAATCACTGCACACTTCATCACTCTCATCTGCTTTCCAGCCAAGGCACGTGCCATTTATACTGTCCAGGAATGTCCTTTGCTTGCTTTTCCTTCTCTCTGGAAAAACAGATCCTTTATTTCCAAGTCAAATCTTATCTACATATGCCATATTGTTTGAATTCCATGGCCTTTAAAAAGTGCTCAACATAGAAGAGGATTAATAAGAAATATTGACTCATAGCTCCTATGCAAATACTTTTTCAGATCATGAACAGTGGAATCCAACAATTCAATTCTGCCATAAGACCCTTTTAGCTTTCATACTTCAAACTTCAGGAATATTAGCGTTTGTTTATATTTTCTTAACTTTTCTGGATAGGTATAACTTGTTAAAATTCCACCATCATATCAAGTAAGGAGAAAAATAGTATGATGTATGATGTAAAAGTAAGAGCATTATACCAAGAGCCAAGGTTTTACATTTAATATTATTAGTGCTTTATTAGACTTAAAGCACTCTGACTCTCTGAGCTCAGTTAAAACTGCCATGAAATACGGCTAGTAATACAATCTTAAACCAGAAGTGATTATAACTAAATTCTCTGAAATTTAATAAATATTAGTTATAGTGATCCACAAACATTAGTTATAATCAAATTCTTTGGGGGAAAACTGCTTCCTAGGTATGTATAATATTTTAATTGCAAAATATATTGGATATCTTCCTTTCAGTTAGCTTCAATGATAACAGTGTTTCCAATAACAGAAACGCTTTAAAGAAATGACTCATTAACAAACATTTGCTGAGTACCTATTAAATTGCAGGCATAATTCAAGGTGGTAAGCACACAGCAGGGAACAAAAGTAAATCCCTACTCTCATGAAATTTACATTGTGGGTGAGTGGACAATAAACAAATAAACATACACTAAAGGGTGATAAATGTTATGTAGATGAATGAGGCAGCTTCACAAAACTATAGAGAGTCATCTCAGCTGTTGCTATTTTATAAAGAGCTGTTAGGACAGGCAATGTTTGAGTTGACCTTTACTGATATGAGGAGACCTTGGGGGGAGAAAATTTGATGGGGAAATATTAAGAGTTGAATTTTGAACACACTAAATTAGTGATTTTGGTTAGAAATCCAAGTAGAAGTGTTGATTAGGCAGTCTGAGTTGAAAGTTCAGGGGAGAGATATGAGTTAAAGATGTAAATTTGGGAACCATCAAAATAAAGATGGGCTTTAAAGCCAAGAGAGTAGATGAAACTACCTAAAGAACAAGTATAAACAGACTAGAGAAGAGGCCTGAGGACTAAGCCCTGTGGCACTCCAATGTTAAGGGGTCAAGAATACAGAAAAACAACAAAGCCCTACACAGAAAAATACATACCATACGATTCCATTTATATAAATTTCAATAGGTTTAGCACCACTACATGTATGCTGCTAAAAATCAGAATAGTAGTTGGTTTTGTAGTGGGAGTTAATTGGAAAAGGCACAAGGGAACCTTCTGGGGTATTCTATTATCTTGATGGGGGTGTATACATTTAAGATTTGTCCATTTCACAGTAGGTAAATTATACCTCAATAAAAAAAAGAGAGAGAGAGAGACAATGGGAGGAGATAATGTGATGACAACAAGTGTAGACAACTCTTTAGAAATGTTACTAAAAGGGGTACAGGGGGAGATGTGGGGATCAAAGAAGAATTTCTGTTCCAGTTTTGGTTCGAGAAATACTGCATGTTCTTGTGCTGATAGGCACGATCCAAGGGAGAGAGGACAAAAGTTAGGTGGTGTCTTTAAACAAGAATGAGAGGATGAGATTCAGGGCATCATGTAGCATTGGCCTTTCCTGGCAGCCTGCACACTTCACCCTTAGTAATGATCATGAAGAAAAAGACATGGCTACCAAGCAGGTTAAGTCGGGACAGGTGTATGAGCCCGTGTGAAAGTCTGATCTTACTCCAGTGTACATACTAGCAGAGCGGCTTTGTTCTCACACTGCCCACAAACCTTCCCTTTTATCTTGGGTTTTTCATATTCAGAAGAATTTGCCATTTTATAATTAGATGGTTTTTTCACTGGCTCTGAAAGGGAAAAACAAGACCAATCACATTAAAATACGATGTTCAGTTTTCTGATTGATAAAGGAAATTATGCACATTTCTAAATTCTCAAACTGTATATAAATATTAGTTGCCCAATAAGAATGGCATGTAGCCAAGTCTAATCTTCCCAGTAGACTAGGGAGCCCACAGTCCCCCTCCCACCCACTGTGACCACAGGGCCACACATATCCACCCATATCCATTCTGCTGTAAACTCAGTTGAACTAGACATGTAAAATTACAGAATGTTAAAAACTATGCTTTGGATAGAATTCCCATAGTGTTCTGCCCCATCTCTGGATCAAACTAAAGCCCACACAGAACAACTTCTATAATAAATGTTATATATATTTCTATAATTTGTTCTATCAAATTATCTTAACTATCCAAATTAAATGTTTATCCTCTATTTTAAAAATCTTATTTCTTTTAGAAGTACTGTAAATTCAAATTTTATTTTTGGTTTTTGCTATTTTCAAATAATGTATTAAAATATAAAGCAATTTTCAATATTCTTTTAATTTCCCAGAGTAAAATTTCAATCTATAATTTTATACTGCTAAAATTTTCTTCCTAGAGTTTAAGGAACAATGCTATGAAAGTCCTCACTTTTCAAAAATACTATTATTATGATCATATCCTAAGTTGATTTTTGACATAAAATAAGCACACCTCCCCAAAATACAGATAAAATATATTTTGAGTATCAAAGATAAAGAGTCACCATTTTGGGGTTTAGAATCTTTATGCTGCATGAACATTTCTAGCACTTAAATTTTCTATGTAATTCAAATGTAAAAAAAAGAAATTATACCTTGAGCATCTAATAATACAAGGTAAACTGTTTACCTTGAAGCTGCTCCTTCAGTAATTTTAATTTCACTTTTCCAGCAGAAAGCTGTATTAATAAAATAGATATTGTATGTCAGGTATACAAACTGACAGGTATACAATAGATATTGTATGTCAGGTATACAAACTTAAAGTTTAAGTTACTAATAAAAATATTATAAAGCCATAACATTTTGGTGCATCTTGAACAAAACAAACATTTTGAAAGAATAATATGAGATCTTTAATGCATATATAGGAATTTTAATTAAATCAAGAGAAAATTCATAAAAGAAAAATATATTTTGGAAATATATATAAACCAGTTTTTTTTTAATGTCACAAATTATCTTTAAACAAAAATTACATATCATCATGAAATGATTTTAGGAAAGCACTAGCATTCAGATGTTGTAAAGGCTCAGTAAGCCTTTTCTATCTCTGATCTTTCTGAAACACACAAAGCCTAATATTTGTGTAGACTGAATCTAAGCTGAATTCTAACTAAGCTATTCTGCTCACATAACTGTAGAAGCTAATATTATTATCTTAATTGCCCAAATCAGAGAACCACATGTTTAACCATCATAGGCATAACCTTCAAATATATTATTTGTGATCCCTGACTTTCCCAAGTTGTAGCCAAAAAAATCGAGTAAGTAACAATTATGGATAGGTATTTCAAATAAATAATCACTTAAAATCCTTGGATCTTAAGAGTTTAAGAAACAAAACAGACTCTCCAATTGCACATACTTGCCTTGGTCTTATTAAAACCAACGTCTGAAGTACACAGACATTCACGGAGCATGGCGCACACTTATACACACACTGTCAATTCATGCCTCATTTTCAATTTTCAATTTGCATGCTCAATTGCCCAATTTGTACATGAGAATATGAGAATAATGGTTGCCTCTATGTCTATAGCTGTACCAACTGCAGTCATCTTTGAAAATTTAGGCCTAATTATTTTCAGTGAATCTAGTGCTTTTGCTTCAAAAGGGCATTTGTTTGTTCCCATTCTTTAAGGAGCTGCTCAAATGCTATGTACCAAACACAGCAGACAAGAGAATAGAATTGAAATAATCAATTTTTATGTGAACCACACTTTTATTTTTAAACTGGCAGTGTTGTACAAGTTACAGATAATTTAATCCTATTTTTTATAACCAAATTATCCAATACTATTACCTTAATGATACATCTGAATTGCAACATGATCTATGTGTTTATAGGCTACCTGGGCAGAATGCATATACCAAAGCAAAATGAATTCATTATTAGGGACATGTTATACTTTGTTCTTGTTACTGTGAATAATATTTTTCTGCTCTATGAATATAGCCATATTTACTTCATATGAATCAAACTGTATACAAATATTTCAATGAACAAACTGCTAGCTTACTATTTTTAGGCAAATAGAATTTCCTCCTAAGTCTGATTTTTATCTGTTGGGGAAAGAGATGAGGGTGGAGTAGGGTTGGACCAGGGATACACACACACACAGGCAAACACCATAAAGATATATGGATATTCATATGTGTGTATATATAAAACATCAGGAATTCAATATACTGAAGCCTATACCTTATTAACCCACTTATGACTCCACCAGGAGATGCTGAAGGGGTCCTATCAGGAGTCAGGGCAGCTTAGTGTCTCTAACACACAGACATATCATCTGGGCCCTTGGGGTCAGACTACGTTGTATTCATCGGCCTCCCTGGCATTCACAAATGCCTCCATCCTGCCACTAATGTCCTAATCCACCATGCTGGGCCCACACTCCTTCCACAAGCCACCTTTTCAAATATCCTCATTCTTAATCCAATTAGCTATTCAACCTTTGCCATTCTCCACTACTTGTCCTTCCGTCCAGGCTGCTCTGCCCTTCCATGAAGCCCTTATTAAAGAGTCCTTTAACTCTCTTATGCCTTAAAAATTTCCTTAAAGTATCTCTTCCAAAAGTTCACAGTAACTGGACCCACCTTTCCTCACACTCAACCTTCTCCACAGAACTCTCCAGAGGAAAGAGCTCCATTTCTACCCCCTTTCACTCACCAGGAGAGAAGGAAAATGTTCTCCCTGTTTGCTCCCCAGTGCTGCTTCCAGAATACTGGTCCGCTTTCACCAATACGCGAAGTTGCCTCTACTGAAGGTCCCCACCATCCATTTACCACCTTTATCAATATCCAGGATCCTGTTCCACCTGAAACCTCAGCAGTCTGTTCAGTATTTCTCTCCAGCACATTTCTGGGTGATGATCGTGGAGACTTTACTGTCCATGTTCACCTAATATCCTGATGCTGAAAACCCTCCGACATGCTGACTACTATGAACATCTATCTAAGTGCCTCCTCAGCCACCTGACCATTATGACCAAACCTTGGACCTAAGCAACAATCTGAATGGCCACACTTTCAAAATCCCAAACTCAGAGTTTCTCAGTGCAAACTGCAATCTCTTTACCTCCTTCCTCTTAGACCTCCCATTATCTACCAACCATTGTGATGAAATAATAGCAACTGGGTCCCCTATAAATCCATGCTGAATAAGCCCCGTGGGCTCTTATGGCTCTTCAGCAATCCATTCATCCATTTGCTACTAAACCTCAAACATGATTCTCACATGATCTGGCTACTCCAAATCTTCTCCATTCCAAAAACCTCAGATCCACCCCATTTCCTTTCCTTAATCTGAACAGATGATCTTGCCTTCAAATTTACTAAGAATGTCAAGGTCTTCCTATTAATATTTTTCCACAGCTTCCTGCCTTACCGCCTGTCAAAAACAACCTCTAAAAATGTACCTTTACTGCCACCTGTTTTCTCTTCCATTTTTCTTGTCTCAGAGAAAATGTGCCCTCCTTCCCTTGGCCAGGCCCTCCTCAAGGAGCTACCTCTTCAAAGCCCTCAGCAACTGGCACCTCTCTCATTTGAATCTTCAATCTTTCTTCCACTAGTGAATCTATCCCTCAGCTACAAATTGGCTCACATCTTCCCCCGATTCTAAATATATATATATACACACACATATATATATATATACATACACAGTATTTATATATATAGTATTTGTTTATATATTTTTGTATTATATATATAAAGTCTCCTTGATCCTATTAAAGCCTTGAGAGATCACCCTCTGTTCTCATGTTTACTGAAACTTTAGCCTTTACTCATTGCCACCTGCCTTTCTTTTTCAACCACTTGAAATATATTTTTACATCTGATAACAATCCAACCATAAAATCAAATTTATTGTTTTTAAAAATTCTCATTCTCCGTAAACATTTTAATGTGATTTTCAGTTAATATTACAATTGGTTTCACACGTATTATCTCACACCTTGCTCAAAACTCTGTGAAGTAGTCAGCAAGTACTGTTATGCATGTTTACAAATATGGTAACAGTAGCCCAAGAAAGGTTACATCATTTGTTTAAAATCACAAAGCTAATGAGATGAGTCACGATTTTAATCTATATAGTCTACCAAAGGGTTTCTTGTCTTGGTACCACTGACATTTTAGGCCAAATAATTCTTTGTTGTGGGGTCTGCCCAGTGCATTGTAGAATGTTCAGCAGCACCCCTGGCTTGTAGCCACTACACACCATTAGCCAAAAAAATCCCTCTCAGTGGTGATAACTAAAAATGTGTCCAGACATTGCCAAATGTCTCCTGGGGGACAAAATTGCCACCTGTTGAGAAACACTGCTAAAACTAAACCCAACTTTTTCATTACAAATACATCAATCAAGGTTGACTTCTCCATTTTTTTTCTAAAAATGTCCTCCTTTACTTTCATCTCCTATGAAATTACATTACTTTGACTCTATTTCTCCCATTATTTCTCTTCTCAGGCTCCCTTTACTGGAGAGCTGGCAAATTATCTTAGAACTAGCCTGAAAGCCTGCATTTCAAATCTTGGCCCTGACCCTTGATGTGAGCAAGTTATTTAACTTTTTTGATGTTAAATTACTTCATTTGTGGAACTGGAAAAAATAACAACTGCCTCTTATGAGTGATATAAGCACTTAGTGAGATATAACAGGAAAAGCACTGTTGACTGGTATAAAACAGATAGTGAATAAATATTCAAGTTCTCTTTGCCTCCATATTCTCTGGGCTTTATCCTTCATACCTGCCCTTTATCCTTTACACCTTTCTTATCCTTTTTATAAATTCTTAGAGAGCACATTTACCCTCTCAGCTTCAATTAACACATGAGAATGCAAACAAAACTCTGAAATCTTTGAAATTTGCTAAGAGAGTAGAACTTAAATGTTTTTATTTAAAAAAACAAGGTAAATATGGATGTGTTAATTAACTCGATAGAGGGAATTCACTCACAATGTATATGTATATCAAATCACCGTGTTGTACACTTTAAATATCTTACAATTTTACTTGCCAATTATACAATAAAGCTGGGAAAAGAAAGTAAGAGAAGGAGGGTAGAAGGGAGGGAGAGAAGGAGGAAGCCAACTATCTAGCTCTAAATCTAAACACCAGAACTTTTCTTTCCAGCTCCTTCATTTTTCTATCTCCTAGGCAATTCATCCTGGAATACCAGTTATATATTTGACTTCTTCTTTTCCTTTCTCACTGTGTTTTGGGTCCATGTTTCCTTTATATTTCTTCTGCTACGTTCTCATTCAGACTCTTCTCATCTGACCTTTTAATAGACTTATAAATAGTCTCTCTGCTTCTATATCAGTGGCCTCCAAAGTAGCATGTATGCATGCCTGAGGGAGCTCGGAAAGGATCAAAGAGAAGAAAAGAAGCATCTATTCATGTTTATATCATCCTTGATTAATTTCCATATTTTGTTTTACAATGAACATGACATATTAGTATGTATATAAATAAATTATATTTATAAGTAGATAAAAAATTCATGGATAGAAAGTCCATTCTCAAAATATATTCTTTTTTTTTTTTTTTTTTTTTTTTTTTGCGGTACGCGGGCCTCTCACTGTTGTGGCCTCTCCCCTTGCGGAGCGCAGGCTCAGCGGCCATGGCTCACAGGCCCAGCCGCTCCGCGGCATGTGGGATCTTCCCAGACCGGGGCACGAACCCATGTCCCTTGCATCAGCAGGAGGACTCTCAACCACTGCACCACCAGGGAAGCCCTCAAAATACATTCTTTATTGCTGTGGTACATGATCAAAAGAGTTTGAATATCATTTGCTCTAAACTCTACTTATATAAACTTCAAATGCGCTGGATATTAACAAGATCAACCATCATACATCATTACCTTAAACTTGCTACTCTCCTGCTTCAAAGTTGTCAGGGAATTCTATTCACCCAGTGAAAAAGTCAACACTCCTGAGTCTGGTATTCAGGGCTCCTACCCTCCTGCCCAATCTTATTTCTACTCCCACCTTCTGTAACTCCCCAACCCCTCATGCTTTCATCATCAATTATGAGGTTTATGGGAATAGGCACTATGACTTATTCATCACTTTTCCTTATAAATATATCTAGTACACTCTCAAATATTTGTAGAGCTAAACTATTACTTCCCAAGCACAAATACACTACATGGCAAAAATGACATAGTGAGTTTTCCTATAAATATTTTCATATGTGCATCATCTTTTACATTAGGTAAGGATATCCTTGAGAACAAGGATAATTCAGTATAAGACAAAGAAGCATTAATAAATGCTATTAGTAAATAGCAGGGCTTCCCTGGTGGTGCAGTGGTTGAGAGTCCGCCTGCCAATGCAGGGGACATGGGTTCGTGCCCCAGTACGGGAAGATCCCACATGCCGCGGAGCAGCTGGGCCTGTGAGCCATGGCCGCTGAGCCTGCGCACCCGGAGCCTGCTGCTCCTCAACGGGAGAGGCCACAACAGTGAGAGGCCCGCATACCGCAAAAAAAAAAATAATAAATAAATAGCATTAATAAATGCTATTGAATAAATAAATCAATAATCACAGAGTCAGCACTTTTAATATATTATATTTACAACAACATCTAAAGTATGGAACACTGTCTCAGAAAGATAATGAAAAATGCAAAGTGGATTATAAAACTTTTAATGCAAAAATTAAAGAAACATATCTCAGTAAGAGAATGACACTAAAGAATAAAATGCCTTTTCTAAGCCAAAAATGTTAGAAGTGCCAAGATGTCTGTAGATGCCAACTGACCCAATGAAAGTTTAATGACAGGTATATAAAAAAGAAAAAGCTATAGAAGTTAAAACTTACAAAGTCACAGATTTTGTACTAAAGAATCCAGAAACAAAACAGTTTTCTTTACATAAGGACACTCATTTGCCTTTAACCTTAAATATAATGTAATGTTATATTTTACAATACACAGTAAAGATAAAGCAATTCTATGGCTGGGGAATTTTAAAGCATTTTCCCTTGGGTATCTTCACATATGGAATCAACAGTTTATGAATAATTATTATTCCAGCAGAACATAAATACATTAAATAAATGTGATATAACAAAAAGGCAGAAAAAAGTCTGTCCTTTGTTATATCAAATAAGTTTGCTTTCACCTTAATACAGAACTACATAGTTCTATTTCACATACTAAAAACCAGAACTGAACTGAATGGAAAAATTCAGTTTAGAAAATTCACCTGAAGATGAATTTTTAAAAATCAACTTTCAGATGAAAAACAAAAACATATCTGAATAGTGAAAGTTGCATATTAGCCCATAAAATATAATTGAAATCCAATAACATGCAAACTTGTTAAAACAAGAATAGGAGGTTCTTAAGTATGGAAGGGAATGCAAGATCTGAAAAAATAATTTATATCTTCTCAGCAAACTGCCTAAGAATCAAATGGTATTTTCTTACCTTAATAACATTTCCTTTATTTCGTGACATCATGCATGATTGATTACCCAATCTGCCCACTTGTGCAGATTTCCAGTGACATCCACTTGACCTTCAATATATATGAACAGAAGACAAAATGTAATTACTAAATATATTTCTCCTTTTAATGAAAACAAATATATTTTCCCTGTTTCAGAAAATGGAAATTCAGTTGTTAACATTTAACAGACCACCACAAAATGAAAATGAAATATCAAGAATGCCACAATATCCTCAGTAATTCTAAAATATAGCTCTGTTATATTTGGAACTTTTGAGACGAAATGAATAAAAGTGAAATGTCCAAACACAAATGAAGAATTTCATTTTTTAGACATTTACAATGACTAAAGATAGCTTTACTGATTTATAGGAAATGTTACAGATTGTCATGCAGTTTTAAAAGCTACGTGTTCACAAATGCAAAGAGAAAAAGGAAGCAAAACAAGACCCCCCAAAATTCAGCAGATCTACTATGTGATGAATTCCTATTAAGACTTCAAATTAGCTCCCACAGCAAAAGGTAACAGAGCTTGCAAAGAAGGCAAACTGTTTCGTTTTACAGTTTTCAAAGTACTTTTATTTGAGCCTCACAAAATCTTTTGAAGTCAACAGAGCAGGGAGGCCAATTCCCATTTTAAATAATAATGAGAGAAAAACTTGCCCAAAGCCACAGAAATAATAAATCATAAAACCAAGATTGGATAACCGGACTTTCCGTCTTCCTGACCAGTGACTAGCAGGTTCTCATTCTGGCTGTGACATTTACTATCTGTGTTACCTTAGAAAAGCATTTAACTATTCTGAAAACCCAGTCAAGCTTTAGAACATTTTTGAAAACATCTAGAAAAGGTTCCTCAACTAATGAAAATTTACTCCTGGGGGCTGATTTCAGGAACTCTGATTCACAGATATATTCATGATCCACTGAGAAGCCCAAACTAAATCCAAATTAGTGAAGGTTTAAAAAAATAAGAAAGAGGGCTTCCCTGGTGGCACAGTGGTTGGGGGTCTGCCTGCCGATGCAGGCGACGCGGGTTCGTGCCCCGGTCCAGGAGGGTCCCACATGCCGCGGAGCCGCTGGGCCTGTGGGCCGTGGCCGCTGGGCCTGCGTGTCTGGAGCCTGTGCTCCGCGGTGGGAGAGGCCACAGCAGTGAGAGGCCCGCGTGCCACAAAAAAAAAAAAAAAAAAAAAAATCTTTAAAAATATAAGAAAGAAAATGAAAAACCAAAAAAAACAATAAAAAAAGAGAACTGGCCATTGGATCATTAGGATAAGAGCAGCAAGATACAGAATAAACTTTGTCACCTGGGATGTACTACATTGAGATGACTTTGATTAAACCAATACTCTGGTTATTAGAAAGGTTGTGTGTATAGCTCATGAATACTTTTTCACAGAGTTAATCTCTAAAGATAAACACTACTAAAACTATAATAAACCTTTGAATTTTCTTTAATGGTTCAGAAGGTACTTTATAGATATTTGATGATCATCATTTTGAATACTAAACAAAAGCAAATTTAATACACAAAGAGTCTGGTAATATTTAGTACCACCAAAAGCATATGAAATATGCCCACTCATTCTCTGTAGGAGAAAGTTATACACTTTTGAAGCCTATTTGAAAGGAGTTCTCCAATGTCTACCAAAATGTAAACTGCCATATACTTTGACCTAAAATTACATGGGTGGAAATTTATCCCATAGACACTGTTATAGATGTAAGCAAAAATATATGTAGAAGCATATTCATGGCAGCATATATAATCACAAAATACTGAAAACTTAATAAAGATATGAGAAATAAATGCTATTATAGCCACACAAAGAAATATTATGCAGCCACTAAAAGAATGAGATCACTGTGCACTGACATGGCAAGAGCACTAAGATATATCAAGTAGAAAAGTAGAATGTGAATCCATCCACAGACTTTTATAGATGAACTCATTTGAAAAATGTAAAAGACATGTCAGATACAAACCTACACACACACACACACACACACACACACACACACACACACACACACACACACATTCAAACACATATATACATAGGCTTGAACAAAGACAAGACATTTGTGGGAAGAAACATTTTAATTGTTAAAAGTGGTACTACACAATGGGCTGGGAGTCAGCCTAAAGTGAAGAAGAGATAATTTTCATTATATAACTATCAGTTATACTTGATTTTAATTATATTTATGTATTATTTTTACAACAAAGCAAAATGCTCAGTAAAATTAGTACAGATATGCAAGCATAATATTAGAGAAGTCTCATTAATAAAATTTCAGCTAAAGCACATTTGCTAAAAATATTTCAAACATACGTGAGGGTCTGAATGATTCTTATCTGTGTGCGTGTTAACCCCTGCCCCCCAAAAGTCTTTTAATAAATAAAAATGCCCTACACATAAACTGGCAGTCTCCTATTCATGGCAATTTTATGGGAGCAAAGGGCAAGTTCTGCATTGCTGTCCTCAACATTCCAGACTATAACTGGTTCAGAAGAGGAATGTAAGAAGAGAAATAAGAACATGTAAGACCAAATAAGGTTCAGAGGAAAGGGACACAAATAGAAAAAGTAGGGGAAATTTAATATTGCTTGTTCATCAGGAAAAGCCAGAAATGATTCATTCAGGACAGTCATTGGAATGACAATAATATATAAAATAGTTCTTGACATAAGGACTTCAGTTTATAATAAAATTCATTTTATTCCTCTAAAATCCTCTAAAAATGTCACCCACCTTCTTTCTTCCTTTTCTTTGCTCCTTGTTGCTTGGAATTCTTGTAGTTTCTTTTCCATCTCTTGGTTCTCCAACTCTAACTGCACTTTCTCCATTCTCAGTTCTTGAGCATTTCTGGATAAGATTTAAATGCAAAATGTTCATTTGGGGTAAACAAACAAACCCCCCAAAAAGAAAAAAAAAGGCAAAGTAAGTTTATATTATGGTTTGCCCTTAATTAAAATTATGAATAATAAATATGTGAACAACTATTTTAACTACTTCCTTTGTAGTCTTTGAAATACGGTTTCTAAAGTTAGCATTTGCCTTCAATTAATATTCTCCTGAAGCAAGGTATCGCTCCAAATCTTAGACTTTTGTTTTATTACATTGTTAGAGGTCTCAAATCATAATTCATGTTATACATGAGCTACGTCTTTATATATGTACAAATATCCATGACACACAAATAGAAAATAAAATAAAAATTATTTTCTAATTTTCATACTGTCCTTAAAGGATTCAAGTATTAATACTTTGAATCATAGTGTTTAAAATAACTATTCTGTATGGGCAGAATACACATTTTTGCTAAATTAATCATCTTGGAAAACTTCGATAAATTTCTACCTTTATGCCATGTATGTATAATACAAAAAGAGAAAGAGAGAGAGAGAAAGAGAGAGAAGGGCCTGCTTGGAGCCTATTAGGAAGAAAACACCTATCAAGGGTTTTGGAACAGGGGCCATCAAAGGGATAAATGGGAACTGAGCCAAGCATCACCTATTGTTTCCACTGAAGGAAAGCAACAAGAAGAAAAGTTTCTGAGGACAGAGCAGAGCCCCCTTACAGAATCCTGTACAAGAGCTTTCGTAATAATATCTGAAGTTCATCAAGCTTTTGACACAAGCTATTTTCTTTCTACAATTCTGGTCCCTTGTCAGCATTAGTCACTGAGTCTCTGTTTCAAGAAGTAAACCAACCTAGTTCTCTAGCTTTCATTCTCTATCATGAGTTTAAATCTCTTCCTTCGTTATTTCATTAGTGTCTTATTATAATCAAGTAGTGTGGGCTACTTGGGTATGTGTGCCATGGCAAGGAACCAGAATAAGAATAATGAAGATAAGAGAGGGAAATAATTGAGAGGTGGTGAGCAATCCACCAAAGAGCAAGCGGGCCAAAGATATGTCCCCAAGTGGACAGTCCAGGAAGATGGAAAGCGACAGGAGGCGAAAACTGTCTAGAGCCTTCAGAGAAGCTGGTGAAGATATTGAGAGAGAGAGGCATTATTTTCATTATATCTGTTCCCCAAGGAGTAATTCAGCCCCTACTACAAACAAGCACTGTCATAAGTGATAGGATGTGAGACCCAATGGAGCTTCCATTATAGACAGGAACATAGACAAATGTGAAGGTAATTGAAGTATAGTATAATGGTGTTTTCATTGGAGAAGTACAGGGAGATACCTGAGCACACAGAAAGGGCACATACCCAGCCCCTGGGGCCGTAGGAACAGTACCTGGTGGAAGTGAAGACTAAGCTGAGTCCCAAGGGATGAAAGGACTTAGCCGGTCAAAGGGAAGTGGTGAGAGCAGTGTTCCAGGAAGAAAGAAAAGTGTGGGTACAGGTAGAAAAGAGTGATGTGTGGGTCCAGGAACTAGAAGTTCCATGTGCCCAGGCATTAAGTGCAGGACGGGGAGAGTGGCAAGAAATGGAACTGCTGAGGTGGACAGTGGCCAGATTATGAAGAGCTGTGTAGGCCATTATGAGGAATTGGGATTTGTATTCTATTAGCAATAAGAATTTTTAAAAGGTTTTGAGAGAATTGAGACTTGATAATACTTGCACTTTAGAAAGTTCACTCTGGCTGTATAATGGAATATTAATCAGAGGGTGTAAGGCTGAGAGCAAGGCAGCCAGTTAGGAGACTATCTCAGTAATCCTAATAACAGAGAGACTGTGCTGGTCTGACTGGACAGAGACAGTGGAGAGAAAAATGGGAACATTTGAGAAATATAAGAAAATAGAATTAACTGGAGTTGGAGACTGACCAGAAGTAGGTGACTGACCAAGGAAGGGACAAGGAAGGAACCTGAGATAATCTCAAGAGCAACCAGGAGGCCAGTGATGCCACTTCCTGAACTAATTCACTCTGGGGTGGGCTGGGGACACAGTTCAGGATTAGTGGCCCAAAGTCTCAGTGGTCCACAACACTTTCCACATGGCCTCCAGAGGAAGAGTTCAAAAGCACACATGTGATTGTGTCACTTGTTTGCTTACAAAACTTTTGATGTTTTGAAAGTCCCCACTACGGTAGAGGAAGGGGGTGCGACTGAAGAAAAGCAACTGGCCTACTGACCAAGTGGTCAAGTTGATGGTGCAATTCTGTGGGTCTGGAGCAAGACAAAAGATTCTTCCTGGAGACATCCTTAGACACAGAGCCAGAAGGGCAACTAAAGTTGATCCCACAGGGACTGTGTCAACACAACAAATCCAAGAGGCAGAAACAGCCCACAGAAATGGTGTGGAGGCTGGAAAAGAGTAGAGAGGAATTGGAGAACACCAAAACGTAAGACAACATTAAGACAATTGCTGAGACAATGTCAAATAAGAAAGACTTGGAAGAAGGAAAGGGCAAGAAAAGAAACTCCAGAGCAATTACCATAGAATGGGTGTTCCCGCCCTAGTTTCTATGGGTTGTGGTTCATGGGTGGACCAGGGAGACATGCAGGCCAGGGAACAGTGATTCCCCCTCATCTCCAAGATAAATCCCAAACTCCTTAGTGTGGCATACAAGTTAATTTATTAGCTACATGACTTGCCATTCTCACCAATTTTGTTCTATAAATCTTAGTGAACTGGATATGTCTGAAAGTCCCCAGACTATGTGTCTGTGTGCCTTTGAACAAGTTTCACCCAGTAACCACCCAACTAACTGCATCTTTCAGGCAAAGCTTGGAGACCTCCTCACCCCTGGTCTAGCAGTTTGGGCCATGTTCTCATAGCTACCTGTGCTTTAATATCACACCATGTTTCACACTACTTTGTAAATGTAATTTTACTTATTCACATTCTCCAAAAGCTACCTGAGGGCAAAGATTGTGACTTTCTTCTTTTGTACCCATTGTTCCTTAGCACAGTGTATGGACTATGTGTACTTAACAAATGTTTGTTGGATGAATGTTTATAGATATATACACACAGACTTAAAACATATCACCAAAATGCATTGTCCCTTCTCTTTTTGCATTAAAAAAGTAAAATTAGTAATACCAGCAATTGGATAGCTCCCCTCCCTACCAAAAACTAGTAAACCTAATAATGATAATGCCATATAACTTTTTCCAGTTGACAAAATGCTTTTCCACACAGTATCTCAAAAGTAAAGGGAGAATTAGGAAAGCTCTGAAGACACTGAGTACCCACAGGACTATTTATCTGGATCAGGGAACTCAGAAACTAAAATTAAACATTGACAGTCTGCCCCCAACCCATGATGGCTGGCCCTGAATCATATTTGAGAGGAAGGCCTTGGGAATTCCCAGTAACTCTAGATGATCTAAAAGGGAAATGGTATATTGAAGCTTCTGGTACCCCTACCATGTCCTGAAATTTCCAGGATACCCAGAATTGCTTGAATCAGGCCAAATGCATCTCCAAGGCAATCTAGGACAGAAGATACCTGTCCTGGGAAAGGTGAATTCAACATAAAGTCCTTTAAAGATGCAAAGTGCAAGGGTAGTTAGTGATTTCTATTCCCTGTTTAAAGGTCTCGTCTCTCACTTTTACAGTCTCCCTAAATTTCAATTTCTTTCAGTTTCTTCAGGGTGATTCTTTTCTAATTTTGTATAAGTGTTACAAAAATATTTGTAACTTTCTGTTGTATTGCTTCAATAGTTGATGAACCCAAGTTGCATAGATTCTTGTGTCATAAGTATTTTTAGTCCTCATTTTTAAACCATTATAGATTTATAATATTTCAAACCTACTCTCTTAAAATAGAGCAATGTGAAGAAAATGGAGATGAGAATTCACAAAATTTTATTTCAACTCTAAACAGCCTCATATGAAAAGAATACTTTAAATTATAAAATACAGAAACTTTAGCAACTATTCTATTTAAGTAATAAACACATATGCACTTACTTATATTTTAGCTTTACAGAATTTCCAGCTTTTCCCCATGGAAGAACCACAAAATCTTTGGCGTTCATGATTACTATCTTAGTATTGTCTAAAAATTATTGTGATTTGCGGAAACTTCTGAAAAAGTAACAAAGGCAAAAGAATTATGTCAACATAAAGTGGTTAACGTTACAAATTTGAAAATACATATAACTCAGGAAAATTTTTAAACAAGAAAACATTATGAGGGAAAAAATCGAATCAATGGTTAAACAACAAGAAATTATTATAAATGATAAATGTATTATGTTATACAAATATTTATATGCTAATATAGTTATAACTATAACATATCTGATGGAACTAAAATTTTGCCAATAATTATATAGCAAAAGACTGTGGAAACTGAAAGTGAAGAATGAATTCCTTAAGACAAATAGAGCACATATTCTGGCTCTTTCTATGATTAAGATTATAACAATATATATCAGGTATTTGTTCCCAGCCAAAAATAATATCCAAAGCTAGGTAGGTAGTGAAAAGAACCTTAGAAACACAATCCAAACTCGAAAACCTTTTTTTTTTTTTTTTTTACATATACGGTAATGTAAAATGAGAACGAAGGTATGCAATAATTACCCAAAGGCATTCAAGTATACTCATTTATCAAAGAAAAATTTAATGATGCTCTTTGCCTAAGATCAAAAATTAGCATATTTAGAAAGAATTTTTCAACAAGAAATGAAACAAAAAAGATTTTTTGCCTAACTCCAAGTTAGCCAGAAAATTAAATTATTCAGAACACCCTATTTCCTGAGTATCCCAATTACTCACGGTTCTACAATAATTTACTCTGTAATGCTGAACTGCTGAATCACATGCACAACTATTAGATTTTTATATGAATAAAAATTCCTAAATTCCAAACACTCTTAAATATGAGGCAATATAATAGAGTCCATAGTCATAAATGCCCAAACCATTTGACACCGTCATTTTATATATGTGCTCCCATGTGCTCATAACCCCTATAAATATTTATTAAGGCTCTGCTATATGCACAGCACTGTACTGAGAGACATGAAGGAGTCAAGGCCCAAGGAGATCTGTTCTCTGGGCTCAAATAGTGTAGAGTCAAATACGGCAATATAAGACCTATATATCAAAGTCATAAAACAAGGTAGGAATTACAAAGGCTATAAAACTTACAGATATAAGAGGGGAGCAAAAGAAGAGAATTCAAGCTGGATAGCACTTAAAGTGGGGCTTTAAGGTGAAGGGGGTTAATATATATAAAGATATGGATGGGATGAACTTTCCTCACTGCTAGAAGAAAACAGCTCTTGAATGGAGGGGGAAAAGTAGGTGTAAACTTGTAGGCTGCGGCCCAATAATGGGTGACATTAAATCCCAAGTTAAAGCATTTGGAATGTGTTCTGTAGCTAATGAGAATCACTGAAACTTTTAGAAGAACAGGAAATAAGCCTAGAAGGTATGCTCAAAGACTTAAGCAGAGAAGACATCAGAACAGGAGTAATCAAGTGTAAGTCTACTGTGACATTAAAGTCAACACAATCGAATGAATCGAATCTCTGGGAGATTATTTTACAATTCCAATGATGCAACCACTGATCAAAACATTTTTGGAATGCCTCTTTTGAGACTGTCTGCAGAGTCCATCATATATCCAACAAACACACAAATCTACTTTGCTATACCTCATTCAAAACTAAAAATGATGGTGGCCAGCAGAAGCAACTACTTTGTTCACTCAAATCTAGTTTCAAATTACTCTACCTCCAGAAATCAGATTTAGCCTGAAAGGGTAGATTTTTAATTCCTTAGAGGAAATTCTAAGGGAATTTATTCTCTGAAGAGAATTCCAAAATGGAATTATACAAAATAATTTTATACTGTAAGTAATGTAATGGCTGCATCATAGGACAAAGTATATTTGTGCCTTCAGTCAACAGTTATTTAGCTGCTCCTTTGTGAGCCCTATTGTGGGTACTGAAGTTACAATGGTAAATAAGACATGGTGTCTTCCCTCAAAGGACTCACAGTCAAGGGGAAAACACACAAATAAAGACAATACCTTGCGACATTCTGAAAGAAGAAAGTACTTAGGGGAGATGTCTAACTCAGACTCATTTCTCAACCACCAAGTCCTGTCTCTCAAAGCTAAAATCAGTGTCAAAGAAAACCAAAGATACCACAGGAATGAAAAACAAAATTTGGTTTGCTTCTGCCCCTTCTCTGTAGATAAAACCTTTGTCTCATTTCTATCAGAGACTACAAAAGGCACCTTTTAAAAACTTCTAGGACATAGAGTAACAGAGAGTCTATGTATCCCTTTTTGATCTAAATCAGGAAATCCAACAGCTGGACACTCATCTACTGTCAGTAAGTTTTTCGTGAAAAGTTCCATAATGTTATCATTACCATTATCATCAAAAATTAAAATAGGGCTTCCCTGGTGGCGCAGTGGTTGAGAGTCCGCCTGCCGATGCAGGGGACGCGGGTTCGTGCCCCGGTCTGGGAAGATCCCACGTGCCGCGGAGCAGCTGGGCCCGTGAGCCATGGCCGCTGAGCCTGCGCGTCCAGAGCCTGTGCTCCGCAACGGGAGAGGCCACAACAGTGAGAGGCCCGCGTATCGCAAAAAAAAAAATTAAAATAAAAGAATCCCCAAAGTTAATATGTCTGACTAATTAAAATAACTTAAATTGCCTTAACTTCATTTATGCATTGAGCTATACAATTTTATATGTGTGTGTACATTATGCATAAAGCTGAACTGATACACAAGGACTGAAATGAATGAAAGAAAAATCTGTAAATTTCATTAGGATGAGATGATTCAGATTTATAGCTCTGCTGATAATGTGATTTAGCCAATAAATAGCCTTATTCAGGGGGCATTTCACTTCACTGAATGCAATTAGTAAGGCTTCTTCTCAATTAAATGTTTTATCAAGCCAAAAACAAAGGCCAATTTTCTTGCATGAAGAAAAAAAGGAAGATTATAATTGTGAGTCACGCTCTTCTGCCTGTTTCCTTTCCTGAAACCAACAGAGAATTAGTCACCGTTCTTGGGACAGCAAGGATATAACAATGTCAGCAGGAAAAATAGCAAGGCACAAAACTTTAGTCACTTAATGGAACCATGGAAATACAGATATACTCTCTGTTATGCAAACCTCATAATTCCATGTGTCCTTTGATCAATAAATTTCTTCTTATAATTGAATACCAAAAGTTCAGTAGTTATTTGGAAAATTTTCTAGTTACCTGATTTATTAGACTGCATCATTTTTGTCCCCAACCTTCTTCTTCCCCAGACACATACACACAATATGACCCAGAACTGCCCATGATGGTTTGAAAGATCCTTCTACATAAGTTCCCATTTTGGGAAAGCAACCCAAGCATCAAGGCCTGCCGCGACAGAATGGAAACAAGGAATTTATGCTCTATAAATCTACAAACTCAGAGTATTCAAGAGCTGCCCTAGGCTCAGAGAATTTATCATCACACCATTGGCAGAATGGGATATTTGGGAAACCACTGTTTTCATATAACTGAAAACTTATCTAAGGTTAGTTGATTCTTCTAACAACCCAGATCATCTTAGAGCTGAAAACTTAAAAGCCAATAAATAAGGATTTTTCTTTACTTTAGCACATACTTTCAAGGGGTCTAATAAGCAAGCTTTTGGGGATGGGTATTTACCATAGTATTTAGAAATCAAAGGCCTAAGCAAGAAATGTTAAATGAAAATGCATTTAATTAAAAATAGTTAAATTGACAAAAGAATTTTAACAGTTTCTCTGCCGGATATAATCCTTATTTTAAATATATATGTGTGTGTATATATATATATATATATTTTTTTTTTAATCTAAGGAAAGAACTAATCTAAGGACACATGGTCCTTAGCATAACATCTTATGCTTGAGTGCCCTACTAAATAAATATATGTCATTTTCTCCTACCATAGACCCTGAAAGTAAATCAGAGATTAACATCCAGGCTGCATTCAATCTTTCAACCAACCAAAATATCTGATAATTAAACACTGCTTCAGGGCACTAAATGGTACCCAAGTCACCCACTTTTTACCTTCTATGTGCCAGTTCCCTTGAGAACAACTGAAAAAGTTTGGCTTTAAATATCAAGGGGCAAGATATCCTTTTAAGATAATTTCTGACTAAAAATGATAAGCAGTTCCATGAAGAATAACAATGGAATATTACTCAGCCCTGAAAAAGAATGAAATAAGGCCATTTGCAGCAACACGGATCAACGTAGAGATTATCATACTAAGTGAAGTAAGTCAGAGAAAGACAAATATCATATGATACCGCTTATATATGGAATCTAAAAAATGACACAAATGAACTTATTTACAAAACAGAAATAGACTCACAGACATTGAAAACAAACTTGCGTTTACCAAAGGGGGAAGGGTGGGGGAAGGGATAAATTAGGAGTTTGGGATTAAAATATACACACTACTATATACAAAATAGATAACCAACAAGGATCTACCATATAGCACAGGGAACTATACTCAATATCTTGTAATAACCTATAATGGAAAAGAATATATATATATATAACTGAATTACTTTGCTGTACACCTGAAACCAAGACAACATTTTAAATGAACTATATTTCAATAAAAATTGTTTTAAATAAAATAAAAATGATAAGTGATATTAAAAGATGCTGGGTTTAAGTTCAGAAGACCTTTGTGTTAGAGGGTCTCTGAGCTTCAGTTTGTTTATCCAGTATAAAAAGGTAGGGATTTCCCCCTCCCTAATTTGCAGAATATTGAACAAAAGGTCTCTGATTCGTGGCCTATAAAGGGCTTCAGAGAGTTCAGGGCTAGAGAAGGGGGCAGGCTTAGAAACTACCTTGAGAAGCACATGAGGGGAGCATCAAGGCTCTGCTTTACCCACAGCTGCCCTGATTTCATCTATTTTTACATAATGAGCCTCTGGGTCAGACTTAAAGAAACTCTTCTAGAGCTTAAAAAAGTTTGAAAGGCACAATAATAAAGTAATATATAATTATTATTCTGTACCAACTAAAAACTTTATATGATTATAAAAATACAAGTTTTAAATTTATAAATCATACCTTTTAGAAACCTAAGTCCTTTTATATATTTATAGTTTATTTCTACCATCCATTCTCATACAATCTACTGTTATCCTGGGTGCTCTCTTGTGACTATTTTAGGCATGGGAAAATTAAGGCACCCATCCAAGATTGGTGACAAAGCCAGAAATTACAATTTTATTCTCAGTCCTGTTAGCTCCCCTTAGGATTTAAAATCTAAATTGTTCTACATACTTAAAATAACTAATTCATATCATTCAGATTCTCCCCCGCTTTCATACTCTTAACCTATCATAAAAAGGAAATTTAGAGTAAGAACTCTTTTACCAAAACTATTTTCTAAATTTTACAGCAATTTATTTAAACACCATTGAAACCCTTTTGAGTGTCAGATTGCTCTGTATTTTGCCTCTAAATAGTTCCCCCTAAACACAGGAAAAAAAATACCCAGCTACTCAGCTTGGTACTTAAGATTCTCCATTATCCATTATGCTTTATTTTCCAATTCTCAGCTCACCAAGTTTTATTCTATTCAGTGCCCAGTTCAAAGGCCACCTCTACCATGAAGGTTTCTTCCATCAGAAACGAGCTTCTCTCCTTTAAGGACATAATGTGTATTACACTCACTTGCTACTATATTCTGTCTTGTGTTATTTTTGCTGCTTTACTTATATAGATGTTATTTCCCCAAGTATCCCAGATATTTGAGGGTAGTCCTACCATTGATCTTTGAATCCCTAGCAATTAGTAGAGTGTCTACACATAGTGTACTGTCAATAATAGTGTTCTAGGTTTTAGCATTTAATAGTTTTCTACTGCTTTGAATTTACTGTATAATCAACTCCATGAAAAAAGAATTTAAAACAAACACACCCACTTCAACAAACCTTTTTGTTTTCTTTTTTCCATGTGCTAGGTATCAGGTTAAGCACTGAGGAACAAGGTGAACCAGACAGGTATAGTACTAATCCTCACTAAATTTACACTCTGGTGAAGAAGTAGGAAAAAATTTAAAAGCAAATAAAATAATTGTAGAAAGTATTAAATGTTTTGAAGGAAATAAAGGACCGAGATTCTTTCAAATAATTAATTTGTAATACAACTGGCAATATTATGGGAGGTCAGGGCAGACCTCTAGTAGCCTCTAAGATAAGGTGCTAGAGGGAAGTAGAGGTGTGTGCGTTGTGTGTGTTTTCTCATCTTCCATAAGCATACAGTTTACATAGTTTTAATCCTGGGTAGCGATCAACTTTATAGGATTTTTTTTAATGAGTCTTGATAACTCCACAAATAAAATATACATAACTGAACTTATACAGTATATCTAAGCTCCTCTAATGCTGATGGGAGGAAGAATAAAAAATTTCCACAGCTTCAGATTTCTCAGGAATCTGGCACCCCTCACCGTGACGTTTAGGGAGGAGTGGAATTCCAGAATGAAGTGTATGCATGTGGCCGCCCAGGCAGAAAGAAGGCTACAAAAGGTGTGATAATGGTTTGTCAGGGCACCCAATTTTTCAAATAAGACTCAAAAAGACTTCATTCGAGGGTTTCCCTGGTGGCGCAGTGGTTGAGAGTCCGCCTGCCAATGCAGGGGACGCGGGTTCGTGCCCCGGTCCGCGAGGATCCCACATGCCGCGGAGCGGCTGGGCCCATGAGCCATGGCTGCTGAGCCTGCGCGTCCGGAGCCTGTGCTCCGCAACGGGAGAGGCCACAACAGTGAGAGGCCCGCGTACCGCAAAAAAAAGGGGGAAAAAAAAAAAAAAAAGACTTAATTCGAAAAGGCTGGCTTGTAGAAGGGGTACAAGTGATGTGACGAAGACCCGGTTTCACTGTTTAGGGTTCACCCTCGTTCATGTCTCCATTAGCATTAAGGGCTGGGAAGTCTTTGCTTTGTAAAAAAGACGACTCCCAACTCCGGCAGTCCAGGCCGCTTCCTGCAGCCCGCAGGCCTGGTACTGTGTCGGGCACAAGGCAGGACCTCAACAAACACCCGCTGGGCCGGCGCCCCCAGCTCCCCTGGGGCCCAGTATCCTTTCCCGCCTTCCGGCCCGCTCCCCGCACCACGCAGACCCGGCGTGCTGCCCGCTACGCCGACTGCGAGGCCCGCCGCCACCGCAGACAGCCGACCCACCTGGAGCCGCCAGATGTATGCGTCACCATCGCCGCCGCATAGAGCTGTCTGGAGCTTCCGCCTTGGTCTCCTTGGTTACCGCGTTACCTCGGTACCCATAGCAACCAGAAGGCTTGGTACTGCGGCGCTCGGCCCGCAGAGGGAGCAAGGGAGCCCTGCAGAGAAGCAGGAAGAGGGAGAGGAGGAGAGGAAGAGAAGGAAAGGGCAGGTGCCGGAAGCTTTGTGCTGGAGTGGGTAACACTTGGCTAACACTTACTGAGCCCCTACCATATTTCAGAAAGTTTGAATAACAACCCAAAATTACAAAGCTAGCAAATGGCAGACGCAAGAATTAACCCAAGTAGTTCAGAACTCCCACATATATACTGTTCAGTCACTCATCAAAGGTCACAATAGGCAAAGTCAGGACTAGAATCTAAGTCTTTGACAAGCCTAGAACTCTCTTTTCCTTATATCAAATACAGGACCCATGGGGGTATGTGAGTTTAAGAGTTGAGAGAGAAAGAGATAAAGAGAGGGGGGAGAGAGAGAGAATATCAACTCACACTTCTCCAACTTTTCCAGAGTGTCACCTGTGGTGAACTTATTTTTGGCTTCCTAAATATGCTGTCGTTTTTAATCTCTGTTTATATATATGCTGCAAGTAGGATGTCTGGTTGGTTCTGCAGTCAGTCAGTCAAAAAAATTTCTATGCTTCTCCACACTGAATCTATCTTGTTACTGGACTAATAATCTCAAGTATTATAGTTATGACACTAACTCTTGCACCACTGCTTTCCACATTAATGTGCCTGCCAATACTCATTTAAGAACACATCAAATATTTTCCCTTGGCAGTCAGCTATATAAGATTATAACCAGCATGGATAAGAAAAGACAATGATAGTCATGTGGCTATGACTGGGCTTTGAAATGAAGGCAGACCTGAGTTCGAGTCCTGGTCCTGCCACAACTCACCTACTGTGCGACCTTGGGTAAGCTGTTAAGACCCAGTTTAATTGGTTAAATGAGGTAAGGATACGTTTAGTTCACACATGGTGTAACATGGAAGAGTAAATGAAACAATGTATGTTAAGTCTTTGGCACTAAGCCAGGGCAACAGTAGGTGCTAAATATTTGAAAAATATGGTAGTTTTGAGGCTATGGTGGTTACCTTACTGTTCATGGTATAAATTCACCAAGTCTTTCCTTTAAATCTAATACAATGACAACTTTCAAGTGGATGTGTAATACTACTAGAAGTTTCTTGTGCAAGACTGTGTTTCTCAGACAGCTGTGCTCTTTGAATGATCAGGAATGGTATTTCCAGTATGCATCCCTTGATTCATTTATTCAACAAATATTTATTGAGAGTCCACTGTTCCAGGTTCTGAAAATACTGCAGTGAAGAAAACATAGCCCCTCCTGCTGTCCATCTTACATTTTACTGCCAGCAGAAAGACAATAAACAAACATATAATTATAGGTCAGGGGCTTTGAAGAATAAGGATCAAGAAATAGAAAATAATTGAGCCCAAATTTAGGTTAGATGATCAGAGAGGTCTCTGAATGCAGGGATAGAGGAAGATGTGGGGCAGTCAGAGCAAGGAACATTCCAGACAGAGGGAACAGTAAACAAACTTCAATTCTGACTCAATCAAGAGCAGTATGTTGCATAAAAACTCTGATCACTTCTGTACAGCACTTTTTTTACTTCAAAAAAGAATTTTTACAATGCATTGACTGGCGCAATAGAAAATTAAACTCATAAAAATATTGTATAAATTATTCTGGCACTTTTCAGAAGCCTTAAATGGACATTATCATACTTATATTTAGGGAAATATCTTAGTTTATGCATACTTATGCAAAACAAAGCAGAGCCAAAAAATAATCCCATGCCAAGTTACATATTAAAGTGCAAAATATGAAGTGCTTGTTTTTCAAAACCATGATTAGTGACAAAATGAAATGAAACATGTAGAAACAGTAACACCTCTAGAGATAAAATATCCTTTCTGCTGAAGCAGAATGCATGTAACTGGCACACCAGCAATTGTGCAAACAGGTTACCACGTCTGTATCAGGAGGACAGTATTCCTGAGAGTTTGGGCAAATCCATGCTTCATTGTGTCAGTCTGAAGACAAGATCTGAATGCAAGTTTTCTGAACTAGAAATTCAATTTAAATAGATAAAAACTAACCATGAAGAAATTGAGAGCACAGACTTACTGTGTTAGACCTGCGCGGTCTCCTAGGAGTTTCGACTCGCCCAGGAAACAACAAGAGTCGGAAGTCGATGCAAAACGCAAGAGGTTTATTGAAGGCCGGTGCACCGGGGTTCCTTGGTCCTCACGCAGGAGGTCGAAGAAGGAACCCTTTTGGGCGCGAATATGTCAGTTTTATAGGTTCCCACTTCCCCGTATGTAAATTATAGATTTGGTTGTGTTCTCCTGCTGATTGGTCCCGGCTTAGGCTCGGACCAGAGAGGGAACTTGTCCCCAGCTGCCTGATTGGTCTTTGACAGACACCTTTTTTACATTTTGTTATCTCCCTCCTTCTCCCCAGCTGCCTGATTGGTCTTTGACAGACACCTTTTTTACATTTTGTTATCTCCCTCCTCGGAAGGGGGCCGGACATCCTGGAAATTCACCCATTGTCTAAGAAGCCCCTATTGTCTGGAGAGTTCTTAATCATTAGCTGGAACAATGTCCCTCGAGTCCCACAACTGAATTCAAAAAAATAACTGCAAGGTCATGCTTAAAAAGACACATTCTCTCTCTCATACACACACACACACACACACACACACACACACACACACACACACACACACACACACACACACACACACACACACACACACGCTTCCATTAAGTAAGCCCAGCTCATCAAGTAACCTTATTTTGTACTTGGTAGACACTACCTGGAGGAAAACTGTGGCTGGTCTCAGGACTTTTTAGTCACTCACAGGTAATAAAAGTTCTTAGATGAGTAATAAAAATGTCCAGTCCTGCATAATTGTCAAAACTCTGCATGTGACTTAACATTAAGGCTGTTCTGTTTCACAGTGATTGGGCCTCCTGAATGCAGGGAAGCCCGGAGTCAAGCAACCATTAAGAAAAGCTTGCGTTTTCATTCCTCATCATCCATTCATGTTTCAGTCTTATTGATTGCCTATGTTAGGATCACAGGAAAGGATGGGGGTTAAAACAGGACAGTCTTAACTTGCCTGGTATGCGCCTCCCAGGTGTTTAAAGCAGCCCATTCTCCAAAGACCAGTCCACTCCATCCAGTGGGGACTTCTTACCTGCATTGCTCTGGATGCAGGTGGCACGTTCTCCTCAGACCTTTGCTTATGAGCCCCTAGGCATCAAGTGATCATTCTCACTTCTCTCTGCAGGATATCAGTGGTCCTCCTGGAGAGAGTTATAAATGACCCACTTTCTCTTACGTTTTTGCATGTCCCATGTCAGACCTATAGAAACGCTCTTTCATCCTTTGCCCTGCCACGCTGTGGGAACGCAGGACAGCCACATGCTCACCTCTCTTTGGCTCAAACACCAGCAACCCACCAGCCTAACAATTGTACTTCTGACTCCTCAGATGGAGTAAAAAACCAGCCAACTGTGTTCCCAGCTGCAGGGACCCATTGATGTACATCTTACCAGGCTTGAAATGATAGTCAGGGACTGTCAACAGACATTATCCAAAACCTGGAAATAAGTTAAAGGAATAATTACATGTCTCTTCAGATACACTCTAAGAGCCCACTCAAAGGTTATCTTATCCTCTAGGAAAATGTACCTTTGTGTGATCATCTTTTACTAATCATAAGGCTCCGTTTCTGTGAAGTTACATGTTAATCGGTAGCGTTTTTTTCATCTACAATTTTCACATCATTTGCATCTAGATTTTTGAACCATCCTGGTAGTTCCATCCTCAATGAATAAAAGAAACGTGTAAATTCTATATTCATAGAACATCATATTCTTAACTCTTGAAATTATATTTTGATAGTAGGTACCAAGCCTTCTTCTTCTGAAGGGAGATGGGACACAAGGCAGACCAGAAACTGGCCAAAAGCACTCTTTCAATCTTCACTCCACTCTTGGCTTCTCAAACTTTTTTATAGTTAGAAGTTGATGGTCAGTTCAGGATTGTAAAACAGTTTTCCACCATCTCGCTTTTACACATCCTGAAATTTAGCTTTACTTTGAAATGGGGCATCTGCTTTCTTCATGCCCCGGCAGACACTGACTATGTGTCCTATTACATATGTAGGGGATTTTTCATATTGTCAAGGATAGCCAAGCTTTAGAGGCAGCATAAAATCACAAAAAGATTTCTCAAAAATGTAAATTAGTATGATATAAATATATTTAAATATATCTTAAGGACTAAACTTAAAAAGGAAAAAGAAGAAACTTGTAGTTAGGAGGTGAGATTGTCCTTTTATAATTTTTCTCAGCATTGTAATTTCTGGCTGTCACCTATGACACAGAATTCTTCAGCAAATAAATTTTCCATAACACAAGGCAATGATCACTGATGTTTCAAAAGTGGAGGAGAATCATCAGGGCATATGATAAATTCCTGCTTCCTGCAATGTGCAGTCCTTTCCCAGTTGAAAAATAAATGTATAAGCTTTTTTGGATGGGCATAGTGTTTTTAACCAGCATTTATTCAACACCAGCTCTATTGCAGACACTGCCCTTAAGAGGGACACAAATAGGAACAAAGGCTGTATCTCTGCCCTTGAGGAATCCATTGTCTATTGAGAGAAGTGAGAGATAACAAATAATTAATATGTAATGTAGCAAGTATTATATTCACAAAGTATGGGAGCAAGACGTGTGTGGCATGGCCAGAAGTTCTGGGTGGTTCAAACATACCATGTGTGGCAGGGAGATAGGATAAAAAGCTGTGCTGGGGTCAAATTTAAAAGCACCTCAGACATTACACTGTTCACAATGGAAATTACAAAATTGTTTTTAAAACAGAAATTAATCATCTCAGTATGCTTACAACGGCATCTTTTAAAGATAATTCCGGTGGTAATGTAAAAATAGAGCCAAAGGAGAAAATGGAGACAAAGAGACATGCTTAAAATATGGTTATATTAGTCTGAGATAGAAATGATGAGTCTGGAATAAATCAACGCAGAGGGCACAGGCCAAAGATAATAGATTCAAGGGGATTTCATAAACTCCAACAGGATTTGAAGACTGAAGAAACGTGGTTGTCGAAGAACAGGGAACAGTTCACAGAGTGCGGATTGAAGAGATGGCACAGAAATGAGTTCAGTTTTGAAGTTTTTACTTTTGAGATAGCAATTGGAAATAATAAAAAGTAAAATATAGGTCAAGTTGTTGGGAAAGTGATGGGGTTGGCCGTGTATATTAGAGTGTCATCAGCGTATATAGAGTAACCAAAGCTAAAGGAGGAGTTTTGAAAACGTCCCAGGAGCCTTCAAAAAACTATGGAGGAGGGCTTCCCTGGGGGCGCAGTGGTTGAGAGTCCGCCTGCCGATGCGGGGGACACGGGTTCGTGCCCCGGTCCGGGAAGATCCCACATGCCACGGAGCAGCTGGGCCCGTGAGCCATGGCCGCTGGGCCTGCGCATCCGGAGCCTGTGCTCCGCAACGGGAGAGGCCACAACAGTGAGAGGCCCGCGTACCGCAAAAAAAAGGGGGAAAAAAAAAAAAAAACTATGGAGGAGGTGGTTTTGAGAGAGACATTCATCCGACATTGCTAAAATAGACGGGTATGAAACTCATACTTGGCCTTTTTTATCCAGCAGTGTTCATTGCAAGGTCCTCACAAATGAGCATGACACCCTGAATGAATTTATTAATGTGATCCTCAGTTATTCTCACTGTCATTCATATATTTACCACTGAGAAGCATGGACTACATAAGTGGTAAAAAAAAAAAGAACTGGCATTGGTCCCTGAAACATGTGTTGCCAATACAAATACACCTACATACAACTTAGGTAAACAGGTTCAGAGTAGATGAAGATAGAACTCAGGTGAACTAGAAAGACACTTTATTTGAATATAACATTATGTTCTTTTTTTTTTTTTTACTATATCCTCTAATTTAATATGAGGTTAGTATTTCTTGGTTCCATCCAGAGATGAATAAACACCTATAGTGCACCAATAATCTGACCCTCGTTTCCCTCCCTTTGCTTGGCAACAATCTGTGAGCTTTGGCAGCCATGTTTTCCTTCACTACCCAGCCCACTCTTGTAATGATTTAGTGGACAGAGTCCATAAATAAGTGAATAAATTCAAACAGCATTTTTTCTCGTGAGAATGTATATTTGAGACTGAGAGAGTGATTCTTGGGTTAACAATACTCTGCCATGTCGACTAGAGAAAGAAAAAAAAAACGGAAGAAAGGACAAAATGAATTTTAAAAAGGAAGAAGGGAGGGAATTTTATGGAAGCTTTCCCTTTCCTGAGGACTAGCTACATTCTAGCCTTTGGGTTCCATGATATACTCTTACATCCTTAAAATAAATTTCCCTGTGTTACTTAAACTGGCATGGCTTGATTTCAGTTGTACAGAAAAAAGAATCTTGACTAAGACGACTGTCCGAATTGTAATACTAAAGTAACTTCCTTTATAAGGCAAGTCCAAAGTTAGATTCCCAGAGAATTATTTTAAACAATGGTTGAACATTAATCTATGTCTCTCATAATTTTAAATTAATATTCCTACATATACAAAGATAGGAAGGTCATTTGGCATTCTTTTGAAGCCATTCTATCAAAAAAAAGGTAAAATCTCTTGTTTATTTTTTAATCAGCTTAATTTCTTAGTTTATTTACTTTAAGTGTAGCTGTGCTAGTTTTGCTAGCAGGCAGTTATTTATAATTGATGTAGCTTTAGGGAAAAGCTAACCTTAAAAAGAAAAAGGCTGGCATTTCAGAGAAAAAGACATTCATTTTGATCCTTGACAAGTTTTAATAAGTGTATCATACTGTCTTCTTGAGATTTATGCACTGTTAGCTGTAGTTCATTTGGAAAATTTGCATTTTTTCTCTTATGCACTCAAGCTGGGAGGCACAAAACAAGAGTTATAAGGTTTGTTTGACATGAGATGTCTAACAGTAAATTTCTTTCATCAACTTTATTCTACAGCTCTGATCCCCAAGGGCATATTTTTCAGCATATTTTGTGAAATATTTTATAACAGTCTTACCTTTTGCAGAAGTTGCTCCCAAAGCATTCCAAAGGAGCTGTTACAACTCTCTCCACTATAGAACAAACTAGATTTACCATTCTTATGCCCACTGTGAGTTAACATGACCTATGTATCCATCTTCACATTAATTCAGAAAACCATACGCATCTAATGTAGCCAGCTTTCATGAAGGTGTAGACATTCACCAAATACTTCTTGAGGACCTATTATGTCCCAGTTACTTGGATAAATAATGGCTACAATGATGAACAAGACAGATTTGCATTCTGTCCTTGCAGAAAAGACAGTTTAGATGGGAGGTACAGACAAGAAACTCAGAATATTAACTACTAAAACTGTATGAGAAATAACAGTCTAGAAGCAAAGAGGAAGGAACCTAACCCAACAGCTGAGGTTCAAGAAAGGTTTCTTAGCCTAAGTGATGCCCTATCTGGTTTTGGCCCAGTTGTTGAGTAAGAGCTCCAGACTGGTTTGGAGAAATGGGTGAAATTAGGGGGTATTCTGGGTAGAAAAAAAAGCATAGGCAAACATCCCCACGATGAGTTAGAATATGGTTAAGTTTAGAGAATCTAAAAACGTCCAGCATTACTGAAACTTGAAAGGGACTTAGGAGAAGTGGGGAAGAGGGAGAAAAATAGTGACAGTCACACAACTTTGGCAAAGGGGAGAATAAAAGCCCATTGCTACAGTCAGGCAGATACTAGTGGCCTAGGACAAGATAGCACGATTAAAAGAAAGTTTAAGGATTCAATATTTATATGAAAAATTCATCAGTGGACTTGGAATTGATTAGATGAGAGGCTGAGGAATAAAGGGTGATCCTTAGTATCTATGGACCTGAAGATAGGATTTTTGTATTTATGTTCATGAGAGATATTGGTCTGTAGTTTTCTTTTCCTGTAATGTCTTTTTCTGGTTTTGTTATAAGGACAATGCTGACCTCATAGAACGAATTAGGAAGTATTCCCTCTGCTTCTATCTTCTGAAAATAATTGTACATGATTGATATAATTCCTTCCTTAAATGTTTGGTGGAATTCACCAGTGTATCCATTTGGGCCTGGTGCTTTCTGTTTTAAAAGCTTATTAATTATTGGTTCAGTTTATTTAATAGATATAGGCCTGTTCAGATAGTCTATCTCTTCATATGTGTTGGCAAATTGTGTCTTTCAAGAAATCAGTCAGTTTCATCTAGGTTATTAGATCTGTGGACACCGAGTTGTTCTCTCATTTTGCCTTAGGTGGCTTGGATAGAAGCTTATTGATTTTATTGATCATTTCAAAGAACCAGCTATTGGTTTCATTTATTTTCTCTATTGATTTCCTGTTTTCAATATTATTGATTTCTGCTCTAATTCTTATTTCTTTTCTTCTGCTAACTTTGGATTTAATTTTATCTTATTTTTCTAGTTTTCTAAGGTAGAAACTTAGGTGACTGATTTTAGATCTTTTCCCCTAATGTATGTATTCAATACTATAAATTTCTCACCTTAGCATTGCTTTCACTGTCCCACAAATATTGATAAATTGTGTCTTCTTTTTTATTTCGTTTAAAATATTTTTTCATTCCTCTTATATTTCTTCTTTGACCCTTGTGTTATTTAGAAGTGTGTTGTTTAATCTTCAAGTATTTGGAGACTTTCCAGCAATCATCCTGTTATTGATTTCTAGTTTAGTTTCATTATGATCTGAGAGCAGACACTATATGATTTCTATTATTTTTGTTACTGTGTGTTTTATGGCCTAGAATGTGCTCTATCTTGGTGAAAATCCATGTGAGCTTTATAAGAATGTATACTCGGCTCTTGTTGGATAAAGTAGTCTATTGATGTACTTTATATCCAGTTGATTGATGGCATTGATGACTTCAACTCTGTCCTTACTGATTTTCTGCCTGTTGGACTTGTCCATTTCCAATAGAGGAGTGTTGAAGTCTGCAACTATAATAATGAACTTACATATTTCTGCTTGCCATTCTTCCAGTTTTTGCCTCACATATTTGAACACTGTTGTTAAATATAATATATAAATATTAAGAATTGTTATGTCTTCTTGGAGAACTGATCCCTTTATCATAAGGCAATGTCCCTCTTTATTCCTGATAACTTTCCTTGCTCTGAAGTCTGCTCTGTCTGAAATTAATATTACTTCTGCTTTCTTTTGATTAGTGTTAGCATGGTTTATATTTTTCCATCCTTTTACTTTTTTGTATATGGGTCTTTATTTTAAGGTGAGTTTCTTTTAGACAATGTATAGTTGGATTTTGGTTTTTGATCCACGCTGACACTCTTTTAATTGGTCCATTTAGACCATTGGTATTCAAAGTAATTATTGATATAGTTAAATTAATGTCTACAAATTTGTTACTTTTTTCTTTTTTTTTTTTTGCTCTTGTTCTTTATTATTTTTATCTTCCACTTTTTTCTGGTTTTAATTGAGCACTTTACATGATTCCATTTTCTCTCTTCTCTTAGTATGTTAGTTTACCTTTCTTAAAATGCTTTTTAGTTGTTGTCCTAGTATTTATCATATACATTTAGAACTAATCCAAGTCCACCTTCAAATAACACTAAACTGCTTCACAGATAGTATGAGTATCTTATAATAACAAAATAATCCTAATTCTCCCCTCACCTCTATTATATCACTGCTATCATTCACTTCATTATATATACATATGAATATATATATATATATATATACAATATTGAATACATTGTTGCTATTATCATTTTGAACAAACTGTTGTCTGTTAGCTCAATTGAGAATAAGAAACATAAAAGTTTTTCTTTTATCTTCACTTATTCCTTCTCCAGTGTTCTTCCTTTCTTTGTGTAGATCTGTTTCTGACCTATACCTTTTTCCTTCTCTCTAAAGAACTTTTTTAAAACATTTATTTCAAGAAAGTCTACTAGAAACAAATTCCTCAATTTTTGTTTATCTGAAATATTCTTTACTCCTCCTTCCCTCCTGAAGGATAATTCTATGTTAACTCTTAAATTACAGAATTCTAGGTCAGTGGGATGTTTTTCTCAACACTTTAAATATTTCATTTCACTGTCTCCTGGCTCACATGGTTTCTAAGCAGAAATCTGTCTTTACTCCTCTCTAGGTAAGGTGTTTCACCCTCTGGCTTCTTTATCTTTGATTTTTTTTATAATTTGAGAATGATATGCCTAGGTAAAGTTTTTGGCATTTATTCTGCTTCATCCTCTCTGACCTTCCTAGATCTGTAGTTTGGTGTCTGACATTTATTTGGGCAAATTCTCAGTCATTATTGTTTCAAATATTTCTCTCTTTCTTCTCCTTTTGGTATTCCCAGTGCATGTATGTTACACCTTCTGTAGTTGTCCCATAGCACTTGGATATTCTGGGTTTTTTTAGGCTTTAATCTATTTGTTTTTCAGTTTTGGAGGTTCCTATTGAGATATCCTCCTGTTCAGAGACTCCTTCTTCAGCCATGTACAGTCCACTAATAAGTCTATCAAAGGCATTCTTCATTTCTGTCCCAGTGTTTTTGATTCCTTGATTCTCCTTGATTCTTTCTTAGAATATCCATCTCTCTGCTTACATTGCCCATCTGTTCTTGCATGATGTCTTTTTTATTCATTAAAGCTCTCAGCATATCAGTCATGCTTTAAATCCTCTGAACTGATAATTCCAACACCCCTGACATATCTGGGTCTGGTTCTGATGCTTGCTTTGTCTCCTTGAACTATGCTTTTTGCCTTTTAGTATGTCTTGTAATGTTTTTCCTGAGAGCAGGGCATGATGCACTTGGTAAAAGGAACTGGTGTAAGTAGGCCTTTAGTAATGTACTGAAAGGTGTGGGAAGAGGGGAAATGTTCATTTTATGACTAAGTCTCAGTCCTTTAGTGAGCCTGAGCCTCTGGACTGCGATCTTCCCATATGCTTCTCAGTTGTTCCACCTCCCCTTCAGCTGGGATAGAATGACTGAAGCAAGCTGGAGTTGGGTATTTCCCTTCCCCCAGGTCAGTTAGGCTCTGCTAAAACCCCAGCAGGTTAGACTCTGATTAAATAATTTTTGCTAAGGGTGAATCTTCTGAAGAAGAACAGAAAGCTCTGGTATATTTAAAAACAATTTTTTCCCCTCCCCTTGCCAAAAGCATAAAGGGTTTTCCTCCAATATTCACTGTGAGAACCTGGTAGAATTTCAGGAGACAAAACACACAAAAGTGTGCGGTCCCTCCAATGACTGGGTCCTTCTGGAGTTCTTAACTTTGTGAGTTGTCTACACTGCACCTCCTTCAATTCTTCAATTACAGTTCAGGTTTCTTGGCCCTGGCACTGGTTCCCAAGGACATTTCTGGTCCAGAAAGTTGTGATTCTCTGTATTTGCCTATGGGTCTCTATAATTTGGAGGCAGTGGTTGGCCCTGTGACCTCACTTCTCTTGCGGATCTAAGAAGCACTGCTGATTTTTTCAGTTTATTCAGCTTTTTACTTGTTGTTAGGACTGAATGGTGACTTCCAACCTTCTTGCCAGTAGAAGTTCACCAGACCAGAAACCAGAATCCTATGTTTGTTTTTTTAATAGTTCATATGAGACAATCATAAAAATTTGCAAATCTTAAACTTGCATTTACTTCATAGTGAGTTTAAACATTTTCTAATGGCCATTTGTATTTCTAGTTCTGCAAAGTGCTTCTTTTCAACATGATTGATTTTTAATTGTTACCATTTGGTCTCTACTGTAAATAAGGTCATCTTTTCTTTCACCCAAATTATTGAGATATATACTTAAAATGTAATACAATAGATTACACACATTTTAAGTTTACAGCCAATGAGTTTTAACAAATGTGTACATGTAACTACCACTAAAATCAAGATAGAGAAAATATATATCATCCCCAAAAAGTTCCTGCTTGCCTCTTTGCAGTTAATACCCCCAAACAATCACTGGTCTGCTATCTTCCACTGTGGAATAATTTTTCCTGTTCTAGAATTTATTATAAACATAAAGTTTGTTCTCTTTTGTGTAAATCTTCTTTCACTCAGCATAATGTTTTTGAAATTTTTCCATGTTGATGTGTATATCAGCAATTTGTTCCCTTCTGTTGCTGAGAACTATTTCACTGGATAGATATACCACAATCTGTTTATACACTCACCTTTTAATGGATATTTAATTGTATCTAGTTTTTGTCTCTTACAAATAAAGTTACTATAAATACTTATGTGAAAGCATGAGAGTTCAATTTGCCACCACTTCTTTTATGGGCATGACCTGGAAATTGTATGTATGCCTTCCGTCTATATCCCATTAAACAGGGCTTGGTCATGTGACAACACCTGGCTGTGAGGGAAGCTGGAAATATAGTCTGTATCTGGGAGACCAGGTATCTGTCTAAAACTCAGGGTTTCTATTACAATGGAAGAAAGTCAAGATGGAAATGTCAGGGATTGTCTTCATGCAAAGGGGAGAAGTCTAATCTGGCTTCTAGATTTTGGATGGGTGTTGGTGCCATTATCTGATTTGACATTTAAGTGGATGGATGAGTAAACTGTTCACTATAACACTCTGATATATTTCCAGCACTGATCAAAGCTGAGAATATAAATTTGGGCATCATCAACATATGGATGGAATTTAAAGCAATAGGATGAGATAAGAGTCCCTAGGGAGTAAGTGTAAGATATGGTTTCTATCTGATGATGCAATGATTTCACCAACTGCTTTCAGAGCCCAAAATATAACTATCGCTAGCAGAAGACTAGTTAGCCTAAAACAAAACAAAACAAAAAATCCTTTTACCTGGTAATATAGTAAACTACTTAAGGATTACATTTCCCAGACTCTCTAAAAGGTAGGTGTGGCTGTATGACTAAATTCTTACCAACAGAATGTGAGTGAATCTCCAGTCTGGATGCCCATCCCCAGACGGACTCTTCTATAAAAGGAAAAACTAACTTCTTTCCTATTTAAAGCCACTATATTTGAATTTATTTTTAGCAGCTTAAGTTTTTATTTTCAGGATCAGATGGCCAGATTTAATAAATAATATTAAAATTTGTCAAAGGCAACGAGTAAAAAAATTGGGATACTGACAAAAATTCACTATGAAGTCAGGAAGTTGTAGACCTGGTGTTTCTTTTATTAAGTTCTGAGGACCTTTTCCATCAGGATCACCACAGATCCTTCTTATTTTTTCCAATACAGATTTTGGGCGTCCACCTTGGATTTACTGAATCTGTCTCCTAGAATCTTCATTTTAATAAGTTCCATAACTGACTTGATATAAAATTTTTGAAAATCAGCTTTATAGAAGGACATTAGAGCACTATTTTCCTCCCTCCTCAAGTAAATTAAATATAACTTTGTAGTAAGGATTTGTCCTTGGGGTAGAAAATTTATTTTACTGTAACAATAGTCAGGAACTGGTCTATCAGATTACTGTAGCAGCTTAATTTTTAACTGATTCAAGAAGTATATCCAATTATTTCTTATGCTAAACTAAATGAATCTCCACTGCCACTCATTTTATTCATTCTTATTGATTTTATCACAATCTTGGGATTTTTTTTAGCATTATTTATTTGGGTTTAGTTTTCAAAAAGTATCAGGTTGCTAGTATTTCTAAACTGCTCCAAGAAATAAAGATACTACCTTAAAGAATATTAATGAATATTTTCTTCCTATACCTGCAATTCTTTCCAGTCATTGCCTCAATTAATTTTTGATGCTAAAGTTTAATAAATAATATTAAAATTTGTCAAAGGCAATTAGTTTAAAAAAAGATAGCTAATGTGGTTGTCCTCATTTCACTGAAGAGGAAACTGAAGTAGAGATATAATTTGCCTATAAGGAAACCAAATTAATGGAGAAGGTGGAAGTAAAATGCAATTACCTCACTTCTGTCTTTATTGAACTATTGAATTACAAGTCACAACCAATTAAAAACATGATGTAAGAGCTAAGCAGTATAACCTGTTTATCATGTAAACTATGGGCCCCAAAAAACTGCCCATTAGCAGTTTGTAAAATGTTTCTTTTAGTGAATTTTATTGACCTTTTTCACTATTAAGTTTACATAGATATACATAGATATAGACAGATAGGTGAAGATGTAGAAACTATTTTTAAAATAGAAAATATATTCACTCCAAATTTTCCACACTTATCAAATCTGTTTATATCTGGATGTATTTTTTCCAGCCCTTTCTCCATCCATATCACTAATCATTTAATTTTCACATAATTGTGATCAAATATAAATTCAGATGGCATCTAAAAAACATAGTGTTTCTCAGCACAAGTGAAATTCAACAGAAATCCATTGGGTGGAGTTGTACTATAGCTTAACATTTCGAAGTATTTCTCAACTGTGTCTTTTTAACTTTTTCTCCAGTCTTTATATAGCTTATGGCTAAGCAATATTTGCTATTTGAAGACCTAAAAAATATTTTATTCCAACCAGAAATTGTTTGGAGATTATTGGTTTAGGCATTATTCTCTTTTCTGATTGTGTCTAATACAAGTCACATGCAATTTAGAATTTAATAATCCTGTCAAAGAATATAGTTGCTTATTTTCCAAAAAATATGCAGATTAATGAGATTAAATAGAAAATAACAACTGCCTTGGTAAAAAAAAAAAAAATGCTGCTCTGTCTTTTCACCTCTCAAACTCATGTTTTTTCTGCCATCAAAAAAGACAGGTAGGGGCTTCCCTGGTGGCTCAGTGGTTGAGAGTCCGCCTGCCGATGCAGGGGACACAGGTTTGTGCCCCGGTCTGGGAGGATCCTACATGCCGCGGAGCGGCTGGGCCCGTGAGCCATGGCCGCTGAGCCTGCATGTCCGGAGCCTGTGCTCCGCAACGGGAGAGGCCACAACAGTGAGAGGCCCGCGTACCACAAAAAAAAAAAGGTAAGCATCTGATATTCCAGCTCCTCTGAGACAAAATGCTACGTACACCAAATAGGCAAGGTTTCATTAATGTTCATCCATTCTAATACATGCTACAGAAAGTTGCCAAAAGTTTTACATATTCTTGAGGAACAAGCTCTCAAAAAAGTTTTGTACCTGCATACACAATCAGGTTAATCTCTCTCTGGCAGAATTTCGGACTTAAGTGTGCATTAATATCAAGGACCCAATCTTAGAAATTCTGATTTAGCCATAAGAGGTGGATCTCAAGAATTTCACAGGTACCTGCAATAGTCCAAGGATCACATGTGAAAGCACCACCCTGAGGGAAGAACAAAGAAGATGGGGACTTGGCCTCAGTTAGTTCTCAGTCTTGAGCCATGGGAGGAAATAGAGGCATATTAAAACTGGCCTGTGACTCAATTAACCCTCCAATTCCGTTCATTCATCTTCTGAAGGAAGAAACAAAATTTTCTCACTTGCTCCCTAGGGTTCATTCCCCAACCCTCTCAAAAATGCACCAGCTACTTAAGTCATTTAGAAGAATGAAGGCCAAGATTGTAGTGGGAAAATGATGAGATATAGGAATTTACAGATTGTTCTAGATAAGCATTTTCTTTGATTCGTTAGGAATTACTAAAATTCTTTCTTAGGAAAAGATAATGTTCTTGAATATTCTGCTTTTTTTTCTCACAGTTTGTATATAATGGTTATCAATTTTGGTCCTAGCTGATTTCACAAGTAGTACTGGTCTTTTTATGCAGGAATAAGGTTGTGAATTTTCTTTTGCTGGGTATGCAGTAAGTATAGGCAGGATTACTAGTGTTAGAAAGCAGCCTGGCACCATGGAAAGATCATAAAGGATCCTGAGAACTGAATTTGAATCTTAATTCCATACGTAGTAGCTGAGTAAAAAAGGGGTAGGTTCTTGACACCCATGAGTTTCAGATTTGTAAAATATCAATAATAGTGCTTTAACAACTTCGTCATGATGGTTGTGATGAAGTTCTCAAGAGAGTAAATAATAAAAATACTTTGTAAGCTGTGAAATATTTTGAAAATGACAATAACCTTGTTTCTAACAACATATTCACACTTACAAGTCATTATCCAAAAGACCACTGGCTGTAAACTATGCATATGAATTGAAGGCTGGGAGTCTGTCAAAATGTTCATCAATGAACAAGTAAATCAACACTGAGCACCCTTTCTGTTTTCAGTGCAATGTCAACTCTGATACAGCCATTAAAGATATATTCCTCATGGGCTTTCCTGGTGGCGCACTGGTTGAGAGTCAGCTTGCCAATGCAGGGGACACAGGTTCGAGCCCTGGTATGGGAGGATCCCACATGCCGCGGAGCAACTAGCCCCGTGAGCCACAACTACTGAGCATGCGCGTCCGGAGCCTGTGCTCCGCAACAAGAGAAGCCGCGACAGTGAGAGGCCCGCGCACCGTGATGAAGAGTGGCCCCCGCTCGCCACAACTAGAGAAAGCCCACGCACAGAAACGAAGACCCAACACAGCCATAAATAAATAAATAAATAAGAACCTATTCTAAAAAAAAAAAAAAAAGATATATTCCTCATGGTCCAGGTGATTACAATAGAATTACAGAATATTAGAGTGAGAGACACCTTATAGGTGTGTTTCTTGATCATAAGACTCACTTGGGGTATTTGTTAAAATCTCCAGTTTCCTAGCCCCACATCAGATCTAGTGAATCAGAATCTCCAGGAGACCTGAGAATCTGCATTCTGTAATAAATACAAGGATATTGTTATGATCAGAAACAAAAACCTAGGAAACTGTTTCTAAGCCACTTTTCTCCGAACTCCTATACAATGTTAAGTATTGCTGAGACAATACCCTTTAACATTTTGTTGACTTAAAAAAAAATACATGCACTACGTGAGAGCTGCGAGTTAAGTTTTTTGGGGGCAAAATGAAGACTGCAGCCCTGGAGAGCACGTTTCAGATAACTCTGAAAAACTGCTCCAGGTGAGCGGTCGAGCCGGGATATATAGGAGGTTTTCAACAAAGGACAGGTAGTCGGGAACGTCAAAAATTATTGTTAATTGAAGAAAACCAGATATCTCAAGTTGAGGAATTTAGCGCTTTTCTATGTATGGGAAGATGCAAGAGTCTGGGCTCACTGAAATCATTCCTCTGATGTGCACCTCAGCTCTCTGGGGCCAGTATCCTGACACATCCTGAGTTTCCTCAGGGCCCACTACAGGGAGTGGCTGCAGTCTGATGGCTGTTAGATGGCAGGGATTCTTTTCAGCCCTGAGTTTCCTCGCCTCATGTTGGAGGGTTGCAATCATTGATGACTATGATATCCTTTGTTTATTGATATGGCAGGAAATATTTCATTTCTCGGTTTCAAAGGGTAATGTATTCTATCATTAGTCTTTCAGTCAAAGAGTTGGAAAGACAAGATCACATACATGAAACAGCAGCAAGCACTGTAAGTGGCAAGTTTTGTGATGAGACACACTGATGCTATGTGCTGGACACCTTTGCTCCAAGTAATGTGGACAAAGACATACCTAAAAAATAAAAGCATCTAATTTGGTCTGGAGAGCATGACATATGTGCTTCTACAGTCATAAATATTCAAAAGGAGTAAGGTTTTTACTTTCTTATTTTTATGACAACATCAATTAACCTATGAGTGACATCTTTAGAGCTCATACCACACCCACGCCAGACACTGTAGAAGGAAATAGGAAAAATTACATGTTGGTTTCCTCCATTCACATGTGGCCCTGAGCTTCCTCAGAGCAGGCACCATGCCTCATTTTTCTACCGGCCCCCTTTGCTCTGGGACGGAGAAAGAGCTGCACCTCCTTTCCCAACTCCAGCGTATAGAAGACCAACTTGGGTCATGTTTTAAGAGGCTTTGAAATAGCTAAAACGTCAACACCTTGCTTTACGTGCTCCCACCTTCTCCCTTCTCCTCCACTCAGTACAGGCTGGACGAGGAAAGCACCAGCGCCTGCCCCCTCACCATGACCCTGCCATCCTTCTCACCCTGCCTTGCCGACATAATTGTGAAGTTTACATGTACTGGTCCGGCCTGAGGCTCACCTAAGAGGCAACTTAAACCAGCTTCACCGTTATCAGGGTGCACACTTTTTTTCCTCTTCCTTATATCTCTCTCTATTTGATTCTGTCCCATTTTGCCTTTCTGCCCACACACATCATAAATTACCAGTTTGGAGGCGCGAAGGCAAAAGTATGGAATTAAGAGAGAAAGCCACGTGGCCTGCTTTGGTTTGAGGGTTTGGCTTACTTGGTATATAAGGAGGCTTATTGCTTTCTGAACCATCTGACATTGCTGCAACATCCAATCCCCACGATTAGTGAACTTGTCTCATTGTGCAGAGCATAGAACAAAAATGTCAGTCCTCCACAGATTAAGGAAAAAAAGGACCTTCATCACACAGAGTTTAGGAAGCCCTGATCTAGATAATTCTGATGCAGATAGATCACGCACCAAAATTTGAAAAAATATGCCATTAGGAAGTTCCATGAAAATCTTAATTCGGTCACATTTGAAATGTATTTTATGTGTATAGAAAAGAAATATTGTGTGTGTGTGTGTATTTATTTAGTTATTTATTTATATATCCAAGTGGTATCCAAATGGACTCATAGCTTTCAAAAGGTGGGTAAAATTGAGATTCACAAACCTAGAGATTTTTGTTATATTTTTATACCTAGATGTGACCTATCTTAAGAAGTAGCAGCTCATTTTGTTTTCTTTTTTTTTGTTGAAACAGGTCATGAATGCCTGGGCATGTTATAAATATTTATGATATATGACTGAGAGTGTGCAAATGACAAAGTCCTTGCAAAATAAACACAACGATCATGATACACTAAAGTCTAAAGGTTTTGTCAATGAACACTTTAATTGGAAAAATTGCATTAGCAAATTTTTTGTGTCCTTTTCTTTCGAAGAGCAAAAGGTAAGGAAGACTGAGATATATCAAAATGACCTCAGAGAACTTAAATGATCACGATTTGTCTCTGCTTTTCGTAGGACTTAAATAAAATACCACCACAATGTCAGATTTGGTTGTTGTCACTGGAGAGGAAAGACCAGGGAGAAAGGCGATGTGCCCTAGTCTCATATGGTAATCATGACACCGCCTACCTGTTTTTTTCTCTTTCTTAATCATTAAATCCTTTGAGTATCTCATTTATAAACATGCAGAACTCAGTTACTCGCCTGCAGAATTGTTGAGATATTCGTTAAGCACAGAGATTCTTGGTGGTAGAAGTCTGGCTCCTTTCCACAAACTCTTTTTCTACATCTCACTTGACTTCCCTCATTTCCATTTCTTTGCACTTTTCAGGTTTTTTTCTTCAGCCACCAGTTGAATTGCTAAGTTTCATTTGACTGAGGAAGAGCACTGCCCTAGGCTTGCAAAGATACACAAGTCACCTCATAGACACTGTATGGATGAGACATGAAAATAAATAAATTACTCCCTATCCCATTTCAACGTAAGTACGCACGCACATGAGTGCACACACACACACACACACACTTTTCCTCTTCCATGTCATGAGAAAATTATCAGATACATGTTATTTCCTTACTTTATCTTCCTTGAAACACTGCTTAGTCTCATATATTAATATTTCATTCCCAAATATAACATGTCAAAGTGGAGAGTTGTGTTGACCAGCAAGAAGTCAGAAGGTAAGAAATTGCCCTGCTACCAGAAAAACTATTGTTAGTACAGCAGACAATAAATAAAAGGGAAAGGCAGGAGGGAGCCTTTATGCTGAGAAAAATGCAGACGATGACAGAACTTATAAGGCTAAGAAAAAACAAATCATTTTTAGGAGAACTTTCACTCAAAATGGTTTTGCCTTTCAAAAGGAAAAATGCCCTGCTGAATCAGCAGCCTTTGGGGGGGAAAATCTTATGCGGTTTTCTAAATACTAAACTTAAACTCACTGGCAAAAAAGAAGGTTGTGTTTGTATGTAAAGTGAGAATGAGTTTAAGCTTGGCAAGTTTCAGATGAGGACAATCAAGCAGAGGGGTTGGGGAGAAAAGAAACAAAGCACTTTTGGGCTGGTGGCATCCTGACGTACAACAGAAAAATCCACATAGTTGGGAGTGGGCCCATTTCACCCTTGCACTTTGTTTCATGGGTGTGCTACAAGATAAAAAATGAATGAGTTCTAATTCTTGCTCAGTCATAGAGCCTTTCAGTGAAGCAAGAAAACAGATAATGGACCTCTACAATGGAAAATTGATTTGTGGGCTCTCAAATTCTTCATTTTGTTTATGTTTCAGAAATTTATAGATGTGTAAGGATGTCTTACTAGGTTTTTTTCCCCTTTTCAATATTTTATCACAGCAAAAAGGGATAATTTGACTATCACTGTGAAATGCAAATTTATTTTATCTTGAAATTTCAGATATACTACTGTCAATCTACAACAAACATAAAAAGGAATAAGATTCTCTGAAGGACTGGATAACATAGGCAATAATATGCTTTTACTGTGGAAAATAAAACCCCCCCTCCTTCAGAAAAATATTGTCTGGATTTTTATGAACTTTAAAATTACAGGCCATAAATTGTGATATGTATGTTGTATTAGCTAAGAAATATTTTCTATATCTAGTGAATTTATTATGTAATATGTACAAATCAAATATATAAAAATTTAATGAGTGTTTATAATCACTGCTGGTTGGTATTTACTCTAAATCCTTCTCTTTTTTGTCTAAAGAATTATGATAGCACATGAAAGAAAGTTTAGTTTTAGATATCTGATATTTGCAACCTTTTAGCAAAATTTAAGGACATGTGAGACACCAGAAATATATTGTTCTTAAATAGGGTATTATCGTAGGCCAATGTGGCTTCATTCCAAACCTTGTACAGGAGTAGGTAATTAAGAGCCATTGTTAAACTGATGAGAATGAGCAAATACCAGACACAAGAAAAGGTAATTTACAGAGATAATCCACGCAAAAGCTAAAGCTGCTGAAAGTTTGATTAAATCACGACAGCTGTTGTTCATTCACTCACTCAGGAACTCATTCATTCAGTCACTCACTCAATAAGTCTCTTGTGAATACTTCATCACAACAACTATTTTGTTAATACAGCACAGGGACAGTAACTGCCATTTATAGAGTACCAGTTATGTGTCTGGAGAACAGGAAAAAGATCAAGTTAGAGACAATGGCAGCGACTGAAGTCATTGGAATTGTTGAAATAACCCAATGAGAAAAGGTAGATGATACAGAAATCTTGAACTCTGTCATAGAAAAGGTAGACAAAGGATAAGCACCCTGAGAGGGAGACTGAGAAGGAAAGAATGAGACGATGACCAGAAAAACTATGTCACAAAAAAAAAAAAAAAACAAGGAAAGAGATTAATTCGAAATGAGGATAGTGTCCAAGGGAGCTAAATGCTGCAAGAGAATGTAGATTGAAGCACATTCATTGCACTTGGGGAATAGAAGATTGCTCCCGAACTCTAATAGGATATTTTCATGAAGAGGTGGGATGGAAAGCTGACTGCAACTGAATTGCAGACAGAATGAGAGATGAAGGTGAAGAAAAAATTAATATAGATTTTTCTTTCCTGAACTTCTAAACTGAATGGGAACTCCTGACCTGAAATTAGTAATTGAAGAGGATATTCCAGTGAGTCGTTGTCACCAACAATTAAAAAGCCTATGATGTAGCACAGGGAGATCAGCTCGGTGCTTTTTGCCCACCTAGAGGGGTGGGATAGGGAGGGTGGGAGGGAGACACAAGAGGGAGGAGCTATGGAGATATATGTTTACGTATAGCTGGTTCACTTTGTTATACAGCAGAAACTAACACACCATTGTAAAGCAATTACACTCCAATAAAGATGTTAAAAAAGAAAAAGCCTATGATGAGAAAGATGCAGTAAGCGCTTTCTCCAACTTATGCAACCAATAAATTCTTCCCAACTGGAAAAGAGATGATCATAGCTCCCTTTATGTTATGTTGATTTGCAACCTAAGTGACATCTTCAGAGATAATTAGCCCTTAATAATATGCTTTTATGAGCACCACTTCTGTGTGAAGGGTCTAGGTAGGGCATACATTTATAAAGAAGAATATCAATAAACGCTTAAAGGCAATTTGGGCAAAAGCCAACTTACATTTTTCCCAACAGTGGAAAAGTTTAACACATCTTTCTTAGTAATTTATACAATGGAGACACTTTCCAGGGAGCTCATGAGATTGAAAGTGTGTATGGAAAAGATGTAAATGTTAAGGGAAAACTAAACTATAGGCCCATTAATAAGATGTTTCTTAGGATGGTCCCCAATGTGAGCACCATGGATATATCTAGGAAAATGTTTTACTCTTCAGATTTCACTGCAGATTAGTGAGCTCTCTCAGTTTTTCTACTGTGATCTCTAGGAAGGAAGGAGAAGGGAGAGGGAAGGACCTTGAGGTGTGGTAACCAAGAACTAAGCCCTAACATTATTCCTGAAAAGAAGGCAAGGAATGGAAATTGTGGAAGGTGGAAAAGTTCTAATTTTGTGGGTAGGACTTAGCATTTGAAAAATAATAATCTAACTCAAGAGATCAGTTTTCTCCTAGTAGCTCCTCAGTGGCCTGTCTGCCTACTGACACAGGAACGGGGAGGACAGGCTATTGCTTGCGAAGCTGGAAGCTTTCCCATTCAGTCCACCACTAGGAGCGCCTTCTGCCTGTTTGCTCCACTCTCTGTCCTAAGTGGCCACTACGTCAATGTTTACTTGATCTGCTGGGTGGCGCCAGATCACCACATAACTACAGAATCCCAGCAGCATCAAGCATTTCAAAACTTCAAATGCATAAGTATAAATGTACAACTTTCACTATATTTAAAAAATGTTTCCAACAAAATCCAAATAACGATACCAGAAAGAAAGAGTATGAAATCTCTCAAGTGTAATACATTAATTTAAAATAGTTTTTTTCTAAAGTTAATGCTAAAACATTTTTATATAGAAGGAATGCCCAAAGGTAATGTCTGTATCTACATGACTTTTCCAATCAGAGAGGCAAATAGAGGTGCAATATGGTTTATGAAAACAATATCCGAGTGTTATAATTACTGATACGCTCTCAGACGGTTCTGGGAAGATCTTGACCTGGTCTTACCACCAGCTCAGTGTAACATCTCCACTGTGCCCCAGTCCCTCATAGTGCCTCCAAGTTTATCTTTGGCTACCATATTCTCCTCCAAACTTATTTTAGGCAACTGTAAACTCAACTCCATATCCAACTCATAATCAGGCCCAAGTAGCCTACAGAGAGGGCTTATTCACTCTCTCCCCATTAAAAATATTCTTGTCGTATGTCCCATACTTTCAAGTTTTCACTAAAGCAATAGTTACTTTATTGAATTAATTATGAAGAAAATGTTCTGAATGATTCTATGGTAGATACTGCTACTGGTCTATCAAAATCCATACTCCTGTTTTTCCATAGTAATAGGGTTCAAACTGGATATGTGGCTGTCTAGCTAGAGACTATGTTTTCCAGATTCCTTTGCAGCTGGGATGTGACTTAGTTATCATCAAGGAACTGTGCATGGAAGTGATAAGTGCAATTTCTACCTCACTGGTTTAAAATAAAATTGCCTGTCTTAGACTTCAGCCAGAACATGGACTTGTGGCAGTTCAGCTTTTATTGCAGAGATGAAGACATTTCCTAGGAACTGACAGATCTTTAAAGTCATTGTATTTAGGACCTACTTTTTTTAAATAGCAATTTAGCCGTTACTTAACTAATACAGATGTTAATAGAGCAGTTAGTTTCATCTCCCACGTTTGCATTTTTGACACAGGTGGCCCAGAGACCTATTTACTTAATGACAAATAGCACCTCTACTACAAGAATTCTCCACACCTAGCAAGTCAACCATGTCCGCTACTCTCCCAGCACTAATGATTCGAAGGAAAAAACTATGTCTTTCTAGCTTTAGCATTTAGCACAGGTTTTAGTACAATGGTAGGTATAGAATAGATGTTTGCATAGAATAGATGTTTAAAAATATTGGGAATAGGAAAGGTTTACAGCCTCTAAAGTCCTGCCACGCTGGCAGCCACTTAACCTACTTACACACAGGGTGAGCCCTGAAAAGGTTAGGCTTTATGAGAACTACTACTGCTACATTGATGGATATAATATCAAGCCAGAAAAAAGACCATATGGCTAATGCATCCACATTTTGACCTGCCAGAAAATGTGGCAGCTCATCAGAAGATCAGCAGTAATATTGACATTGCTAACTTTACTGACCTCTGAACTGTGCTTTAATATTAGGTGTCATAAAATTACAGGAATGGCGAGATACCTATAGGCTTAATTAAAAAAATACTGTGGAATTAATTTACCAGATGAAAGATAATAAGAAATTTGAATCTTTAGCATTCATGTCACTGTCTGGATGCTGTATTAAAGCAATCATGGCTCTCCCTGGTGCCCCATCAAAGGCTGTGTTTGGATAAGTTAGGGCACACCTGGGCAACACTGACCTCATTTAAGCATTATTCTCTAAAGGACACTGCTTAAGAGCATTTCTTAATCTGCTCTACACAATAATCTTAGCTTCAGTTGTAGATTTGGTCTGCCAAGTCTAGGTACCCATCTATAACAACCCTGGAAAGTGATTTTTGTTCTGGACTTGATAATAACAGCAAAATAAGTCATGGAAGAATGTACTCAACCTATAGTTTTTTGACTTAATATATGCCCAAGAAATACAAATAATATCTTGATGGTAATTTTCAATGCCTCTTCACTAAAATCAGAGCCAAGTGTAGACAGAGAAAATGTCTCTCAGGACCCAGGATAAGTCTAAGATACAGGATGGTCTTAGTCTACTGTTCTCTGAGTCTTAGAGTGAGCCCTTTCTCCTTCACTCTTCTTTGTCAGGCATTTTTTTAGATTCACCTTCCCTTGCTTTGGAAGATTGAATATAAAAGGGATGATAGGTAGCTCTGGGCTTGGGAGAGATATAAACAAGCTGCTCTGCCGGATCTGATTCCAGTTGAAGCTGCCCTATCATAAGCCAGAGGATTTCATTTTTGTCTCTTTCTGTCCAGTTCAGCCTATGAAAAAAATACTTTAGAGTTAAGGCTAAAGGTCACTATTAATAAAGCATTTGCATTTTCCTGGTCTGGAAACTCCTAAGAATCTGGGCATGCTGACCGCTAATATTTGCAAGTCCTTGGGAAGAGTCAAATGGAGGCCCACCTACCATATGTCCAAGTATTTAAAAGTTATAAATCCAGCCAAAAATTTAAAGGAAATATGTCTATTCTCTTACTTTAATAAATAAAACTTCAAAATAACCTGGAAGGCCAGATTTGAATTTAGAATTCTTGAATTAATTGGGTTCCTTTAGCAAAATAGGGCAGCATAAAGACAGCCAGCCCCTCATCCCCAAAAGGAAGTAACCCACACTTTTCTCTTTCACCCTGCCTCTGGCTCACTCTGGAAGGATTCTGGTTGCATGCCCATCCCAACCTGTAAGTCCAAGCTCCATCTACCACCCTGCAAATACCAGTCCTTTGGCCCTTTCTTGGGTCTCAAGATGGTCCCTCTAGCTGTGCAACAATTCTTAGAGGGAACAGACGCTTGGGAGTGCCCTACCCTAACGTTGAAAGAAGGCTTGGGACTGTTTGGGAAGTGAATTCTAGGATTTCAGGTATCCAAAGCATGATCTAAAAGATCTAAAAGAGAGAGTTCCAAGCTCTGGATGGACTCATTTCCTTGGTTTTGCAGATTTTTAGCTCCTTGGTCAAAGGAGGTTTATAACAGGGGATCCAAACTCTCTTGCCTGGGACTAATTGTGAATCTAGGGCAGCAGTAGGCAGTCAGGAGAAGATTTGGAAGTTGGGTGCTGGTCCTGTTTCCTAATACAGCCACCTGATTTCAACATTTGGGAAAGGATCCTTTTGAGTATATCAGTTGTGAGCTTTGTTATACAATGGCATGGGGATTGATCACATCAAATCACGTTCCCAAGATTGGTGAAAGACTAGGAAGAAATAATTTGAGGCAGAGCTATGATAAGCATTGGAAATGAGAATTTTAGAATTGTTTACAAAAAGAACTATTACTAAAGCATATGTCATATTGCCCTAGTTACTAAATTAGTCTAATTAAGATCTAACTCTCTAGTCCCAAGTGTAGAGCTATAGAAATGATTTTTTCCCCTTTAATTAAGTGGGTACTTACACAGGGACATGTGTAAGACAGTACTGATAAGACACAGGCAAGCCTGAATACCACTTCCAATTTCTCCCTTTAACTAGAGGAATCAAGGACAGTGCATGGCCAAGGAAGAGATTTGGGTGTTACATTTTTTCAGCATTCTCTAGGCAGGATTGAAGAGGAGTAGATCGCATTCGTAAACAGTGTTTTGGCTCTTCCAGGAGAAGCCCATGGTTGCATGTCAGACCAAATTGTTCGTGTCCTGCTGACTTAGGCTGTAAGGGTGGGATGGCATTTAGGCCTTCCATTTTATGAGTGCAATTGGGTGTAATTCTAACATCACCAACAGTGATGAGGCACTCTGACAAACAGCGTTCTGGACAGAGCACTTTAAAAAGGGATGCCAATGCTAAAAGTCAACCACAGGCTCCCATTTCAGACTTACAGATATCACGAGTTATTTTCTCAGGTTGCATCAGCCCCCATTTATATATAGGTTCTGATTAATTTAAGTGAGAGTCCGGTGCCCAAAGAGAGAAAGTTCATTATAACATAGCAATTGCTTAGGGAGGCCCAAACTTCATAAAGAGAACTGTCCAGGGGACTTAACACCAAAACAGATACCTACAATGATATGTAAAGAATGTGGTTTATGCCAGTTACTAAAACTGCAGTGATTACGTGCTGATATCATGATTGACTGAGACTCTGGGTAGGGTAACTAAGTTACTTAGATATAAGTAGAAATCTGTAGCATATAATTACATATCTCTTATTTCTAGTGAAAGGCAGTGTTTGTCCAGCTCTCAAGGCACTCCTCTGAGACCTAATTTATATTCCATCATGAACATCAGCCCCTAAATACCTGTAAGCAATAACTATGTTAATCAGGGCTGAACATATAACCCAAATTGGGCTAATCAGATTATTGCCAGCTGGAATAATCTGGAATCGGAATTCAGTGATGCTAGCCAGCCTCTGCTGGTGGGTTGGCTTGTAAATGTGGAAACTTACGTGGGAACTTACTTCATACTTAACCATATGCATAAAGCAGCAAAAAAGCTGATCTACAGAGACAAATGAATTTATCAGGATCCCAATGAGAAGCAAAGATGAGAAACCATAGTGTTCCAAAAAAAAAGGATAATGCTTTAATAACCTCCTGAACACTTGATGTTGGTTACTTCCAGTTTCTTGTCCTTCCTGAAACTTGGTTGCAGTTTCTCCCTTGGTAATCAAAATATCCCTATATCCTCAAATAAAACCTCTTTCCTGTTTCAGCATGGTAGGTTTCTGTAGCCAGAGAGCCTTGACTAAACATTACTTGAATTTCTAATTTACCCTGTAAAGAACTCTGCAAACACTGGGTAGATAAAGATGAGACTTGCTCTTCTTTTAATGCATGTTCTCTACAAAACAATTTCGATGATGTTTTATTTCCTCAGAGGAAAAAATACAAACACACACACACACACACACACACACACACACACGTAGTTTTTTTAATTGCCTTAACGCTCTGTTGCCCTTCCTATGCCTATATTCTGCTCTGTAGTCAGGCTCTGCAGTCCATCTGTCCTGCAGTCACGTAAAGGATTTTATAGCTATTCTGTTTCTTTTTCTGGTATGAGAAAAAATTGGGGAGCTGGGGCACAGTAGTACTTGAAATAGTTACCCACATTATGTAGATATCTCTATGATGTGCCTATCTCACATTACCATACACTCCTGGTTCCCAGACTTATGCTGCTACTTCTTCCACCCATCAGTCATCTCATTTTTTTGTTTTTGTTTTTGTAATCTTTAACCATCTCATATCAATGTGGCCTATGTAAATATATACTAGGGGTTTACAAGAATTTTGGTCTCAGTGTATCTTTCCACACTTAAAAATCACTGAGCATACCAGAGAGGTAAATATTTTTCATACTAAAGAATAAAACTGAGCAATTTTTTAAAATATTTATATTAGTTCATTTTAATATAGCAATAATAAACCTATGACATGTTAACATAAATTATGTATCTTTATTTTAAAAAACTACATTTTCCAAATTTTAAAACAATCACAGGGAAGAGTAGCAGGTGTTTATATTTTTCATATCTCCTTTTTATATCTCGTTTAATAGAAGACAGCTATAGTTTCGTATCTATCTGCATTCAATTTGTTGCAATATCATATATTTTGCATGTAGCCTATTGAAACTCCAGTCCACGCTCGTGAGAGACTGAGAGTGAAATGGGCAAATACCTTCATAATATTATTATGAAAATAGTTCAGACTCACAGAGTCTCAGATACTTTCAAGCGTTCCTAGACCATACTTCAAAAAGTGCTGCCATATACTAGAAAACCACAATATTAATCTAACAATCAAAAAATAAAATATTAAATATTTTACAAAACATAAATCTTTCTGTTTTGGCTTTTAACTAAACTAAAAAAATTCACATATTTGTGGCACCTTATACCACTAATTTCTGAAGGGAAAATTACTTTCCTGTTATAAATTTGCTAATGCATAAAATACTTTCGTGAAATTTAAATTGAATCTGGAAAAGCTTATATAATCTATCCATATAGTGGACTAGTTTGTTAACTTTTCATTGTCTGATAGATAGAATGAATAAATTAGTAACTTACTTTATTAAGTGTCTTAGAAGTCTAACATTACCTTTTTCCTTTGAATGCCCACATACAGAATTGGACTATTCTAGCATTTTTCAATTTGATATATTTTTTATCCTAACCTACTGGTACAATAAGTATATAAATAAATATACTAGTCAAAATCGAATTGCAGAATTCTATAAATCTCTAAAAGGAAAATGTATGCTGTGATTTGGTACATCTGAGAAAGCTCAAACACCTCAACTCCCAAATTATCTTTCTTCAATAATCTCTAGATAATTTGATCCAACACAATTTCCTCTCTTAACAGTCTTTTGAAAATGCACCAGAGTAGAACTCCCTTAAATATATTCTATCTGTTCTTAGATGATTAGTTCCATGTCAAATTCAATATTTATAAAGATATAGAAAGTTACCTCCTATTCTTTTCTCCACTCTGGGCAGGTACAGCACTTCAAGGTGATGTTAAGGGCTGGGAAATCAATTTAAGAAGTAGCTTACCTGGATTGCAGTGAAACATTGCACGAGACATGGAGGAAAATATGTATCTACTTTTTCCCTGTTGAATTCTAGATTTTTTTTCCAAGGTGGAGACAAGATGAGAAAATATGGATACTAAACTAAATAAGTAACTATTTATGTTGACTTTAACAATCAGCAGGGAAAGCAATGTCAGCAGCTTCCAGTTCCTTTAAGACTTAACCCTTTTACATGCAAATCATATTCTTCCCTTTCATTTTCTGTATATAGCTGAATTTTCTGTCTTTGGCCTTGAAAACTTCAAACTGACCTGCAAGTCATTTATGGCTGCTAAAATAAAACTCAACTCTCTTTAAAGTCAGGCAACAAAATCCAAATCACAGCAACATAATAAAAACGTTAACAATGACCAGCACCTAATCAGAATCACTACATACGCAAAGAAGCAGAAATGTGATCCATCAATAAAAGGAAATCAACCAAAATAACAGTGATAATGGATTTAGCTGACAAGGGCTTAAAATAGCTATTATAAATATATTTAAGGATCTAAAGGAAAACTTTTAAAAAATTGGAGAAAAAGGAAGGTTTTTTAAAAATAAAACTTCTAGAGCTAAAAATATGATATAATAAAAATTTTACTAGATGGAATTCAGTGAAGATTAGACCCTACAGAAGAAAAGACTAATGAACTTTAAATATATTAAAATGGAATCTATGCAAACCAACTGATAAATAAAAACATAAACAAAGCTACAGTGTCCTGTGGAGTGATGCAATGCAGTTACCATACATGCAATTGAAGTCCAGGTGGGGAGAGGAAAAAATGTTTGGAAAAATAATGGCCCAAAATTTCCAAAACTGATCTTAACTATTAATCCATGAATCCAATAAGGACAACAACCCCAAACAGAATAAACACAATGAAGATAACATCACAGCACATTGTTATGAAATTGCTGAAAAGCAGTTAGAGAACAGGGCCACATTACCTAAAGGAAACACTTTAATTGTGCCTTTCTCAGCCTCAAGAACTGTGAGAATTAAATGTCTGTGTTAAGCGCACCCAGTCTATGGCATTTTGTTGTAGCAGCCTGAGCTGACTAAGATACAACACCATAGGGATGGAATTACTGAGGGCGATTGAGTCTCTGATAGTCGTGGGACCTCTATTCCAGCCATGGACTGACAGCCCCCAGTCAGTGAACTTTTGTTATTTTAAGTCACTATTTTTTGAGTCACTGTTATTCATGGTTGAAACAAATTCTACCTTACACAATTATCTACAGTTTTGGGATCCTCATACTGTCTGATAAGGCAAACATATACCTGAATTGGTGACTCTAACGAAGTTCTTTAATAACTTCGATTTGATGACGCCCTCACTCAGCAACTGCCAGGACGCAGCAGAGTCCTAGGTCCTATGAGAAACAAATGTGAATAAGGCTTTATTATGATGCAGTTAAAAAACACACAACTCTTCCTGGGCCCATTGTTATATGAGCAACTCAGATAACTCTTATGATACAGGGGAGAATGTTGGAGGGAAGAAGTAGAAATCAAGAAAGACTTGGATGGCATTTTTAGGAAAGGAAATATTTGGACTAAGTCCTGACGCTCAATTAGAGCTTTGACAGGCAGAAGAGTAAAGCATTTCCAGTCAAAGGAAGCAGCTTTAGCAGACACCACCCAAGGTGAGAGATCAGAGAGGCGCTGGATGACCAAGCACAGATGAGTGAAGCTTAGTCTAGAAGCTAGACTAGTCTAGAAGCTAGACTAGTCTAGAAGTCTTAGTCTAGAAGTCTGGGATTAAATTATGAAAGACTTTGAATATTGGCTGCAGAGTCTTGGTTTTATTCTTCATGCAATGAAGAGTCATCACCTTTGTAATTTATTTACCTCCTTTCATTTGGATTCTTTTTTTTTTTTTTTTTTTTTTTTTACGTGTCGGGTCTTCGTTACTGTGCGCAGGCTTTCACTAGTTGCCATAAGCAGGGGCTTCTCTTTGTTGCGGTGCCCAGGCTTCTCATCTTGGTGGCTTCTCTTGTTGCAGAGCATGGGCTCTAGGCACGCGGCCTTCAGTAGTTGTGGCATGTGGGCTCTAGAGCACAGGCTCAGTAGCTGTGGCGCACAGGATTAGCTGCTCCGCGGCATGTGGGATCTTCCTGGATCAGGGCTCAAACCCATGTCCCCAGCAGTGGCAGGCGGATTCTTAACAACTGCACCACCAGGGAAGCCCCCCTTTCATTTGGATTTTAAAGTAATCTTTTCTTATTGGCCTTTTTCTTCACTGAATCTTGTGTTCTGGTGGCTTCTTTCAAATCGTACTGATTATTGGATCATTCTAATTATAGCAAAAAAAAAAATCATAGAAGAGAAGCAGTTTATCTTACTTCAGTGGTTCTCAAAGTATGGTTCCCAGACCAGTAGCATCAGCACCATCTGGAAACTTCTTAGAAAGGTAAATAGTTAGGACCCAATCCAGACCTCCCAGGGTGGTCCTCACCTACCCTGAGGTAGGGACCAGCAATCTGTGATTTGACAAGCCCTCTAGGTGATTCTGATGCACAATGAAGTGTGAGAACTACTGGCTTAGTGATTAAGATGTGAGGTCTGGAGTCAGAGAACCAGAGTTCAAATACCAAATTTACACTCCATGCATGCCCTTAAGCAAAGTATCTTAATATTTCAGTTTCAATTTTCTCATTTTGCAAAGGGTGGGGCAGAAATGTGAGGATTATGTAAGATGCTGTATATACTTTACTCAGTGATAGTAGGACCTCTGTAAATATAAGCTATAATTAATTACAAAATTGAAATTTAATTGCCAGAAATTTTCCTCTGTATTCTTTCATGGATACAAAGAATATGAATAATGTGATACAGGCCATGACAAGCCAAAGAAATCAAATCTAATATGTATAGAGAATCCAAAAGAAAATCTGTTTTGATCTCCACAAATGCTTGTTGAGATCTTCTAAGACCAGCTTTTTTTCTAACATTTTCTGTGAATCATTGAGCACATGCTTTTAAGAATCATTAGCGAGGCCACATCTGCATCCCTTGCAAGTAGGCATAATTTTTTATATAAGTCAAAAATCTTTTCATGACAAATCTTTAAAGATACCCTCAACCACCACCTCCCACTTCCACACACACACGCACACACCACACACACACACCACACACACACACAGACACACCACACACACACCACACACACACACCATACACACACACCACACACACATCACACACACACCACACACACCACACACACACCCCACACACACCCCCCCACACACCACATACACACACACCACATACACACACACCACACACACACCACACACACCACACACACACACATACCCCACACACGCACCACATACACACACACCACACACACACACCACACACGCCACACACGCCACACACACACCACACACACACCACACACACACACCACACACACCACACACACCACACACACACACATACCCCACACACGCACCACATACACACACACCACACACACACACCACACACACCACACACGCCACACACACACCACACACACAAACACACACACACCACACGCACAAACACACACACCATAAACACACACCACGCCCCCACACACACACTACGTACACTGCACGCACACACAAACACACCACATACACACAACACACACAAACACCACACACACCACACACACACCACACCACACACCACCCACACACACACCACACACACACCACACCCCCACCACACACACACCCCCACCACACACACACCACACACACACACACCACACACATCACACACACACACCACATACACACCACACACACACACCACACACACACACCATATACACACCACACACACACACCACACACACCACACACACCACACACACACACACCACACACACAGCACACACAGCACACACCACACACACAAACACCACACACCACACATACACACACCACACACACCACACAAACACACACACACCACATGCACAAACATACACCGCAAACACACACCACACACACACACCACACCCCACACACACACACTACACACACCGCATGCACACACACACAACACAACACACACAACGCACACAAACACCCCCACACACACACGCACTACACACACACAACACAGACAAACCACACACACCACAAACACAACATACACACACACCACACAAACACAACACTTCCACACACACACACACCACACACACACTACATGCACACACCCCCACCACACACACACCACACATACCACCCACACACACTACACACACACACCACACACACACCACACACCACATACACACACCACACACACACCACACACACCACACACACATACCACAGCACACACACATCACACACCACACACACACCACACACACACACACACACACACCCCACACACACCCCACACACACCCCACACACAAACACACACACACCACACACACAAACACACACTGCAAACACACACACACCACGCCCCCCCCCACACACTACACACACACACAACACAACACACACACAAACACCCCCCACACACAACACACACATGCCACACACACACTACACACACACACCAAACATACACACCACATCACACACACACCACACACACACCACACACACACCACACACACACCACACACACCACACACACACATACACACACACCACAGACATATACCACACACACACACACACACACACACCACACAGAGTAACTAGGAGGTAAAGCTGGTTTTATATTATGAAAAGAGTCTCAATCAAGAAAGCCATGTGGCAGCCAGCAAAGCACCCCATTAGCGAGCTCTCTGCATTTTACATCCTTTCCTCTCTTTTGGTGAAGATACATTTTTACCATGGAGCTGAGCAGTTAGCATGGGAAAATGCAGTGGATCATTCCTGAACTTCTTTCACAGAATTAGCCAAAATGAAATAGCATTCCAGAATTTGGTCTTACCAGGTGACAGCACCAGGATGAGAAAACGTACAGTACAGACTAATACATGGAAAACATGTATTAAAAACATAGGTGTACTACTTACTTGAGCACTAGGTACCTAGTTCCTGTGGCTTAACATCACATGGTATATTTCTTGTTCCTAGTAGAGTCCAGTATGGGAATCCCTGGTCAAGGGTGATGGGCAGAGAACAGAATGGTTGTGATCCATGTAATTATTCAGGAACCCAGGCTGATGGAGATTTGTCATGTTCCAGATGCCTTGTAAGGCTTTCCACGTCATCCTTGATGTTGATATGCAGCCAACAGAGTGAACAAAAGAGAAAGAAAAGTAGGCCAACTTGCTTCCTCACCACTGTGGCCAGAAGGGACACATAACATTTCTGCTCATATGCCACCTGGTGAAGACAGGTCAAGTAGTCTACCAAGTTCAAGTTCAAGAGAGATATGAAATGTAGTCTCTAGCTAGATACTGGGTCTGTATACACATGGTTTACTTTCCAGGTTATCACAGGCAACAGTTACCAAATAGTTCCACAGCTTAACAAACTCTGCTGCTTTCAGCCTGCTCTGTCTGTGTTCTTATTGTTGCTGTCATTGTTTTTGCTGTCCAACTACAAATTACACCACATACTTTCCATACTTTACAAAAGCATCCCATTAAAGGTACCAAATTAACACCCACTATTGTCACTTACAACCTCTTAAATTTCAATGAAAATGTAACTCTTCCTCACATCAGTCCCAGGCCGGTAGGTATTCCTGATTGACTTTGGCCCCAGCAGCAGAGAGGATCTGGACACACGATGACAGAGGAACCCAGGCTAACAGAGGCTCTGTCATCTTCTAAATAGAGCTTCCAGGGTGTCCTTGAGTATTGGCATCTAGCTGGTACAGAAGAGAGCAGTTAGAGAGGGACATTTATTTCTTAATCATTCGGGCTCACAAGTGACACACTCACCTCCACTCAAATTCCACTAAGGAGAAATAATTACAAGGGTCCACTTAGATAAATGCAATGGTAGGAGAAATGAAGTCCTCAGCTAGGCTGCCACTGCCCAGCAACATCTCTGCACCTCAAAACCACGCTCAAAAGTCTTCACTAGATAGGGGTCTCTGCCACAATGGTAAAATTGTTTTATGTGCATTCTATTTTTAAAAATTAAATCTCAAATTTATGAAGAAACAACTGTATCATTTTTTATAACCTATATGAGAAAAGATCTGAAAAAGAGTTGATATATGTATATGTATAACTGAATCACTTTGCTGTACACCTGAAACTAAAACAACATTGTAAATCAACTATACTCCAATAAACTATTTCTTTAAAAAGAAACAACTGTAAATAGTTAAAGATAATGTCATGGATCAAAATTCTACTGAGAGATGCATCCTGGATTTTTGTTTTGTTTTATTTTATGAAAAAACACTGCTTATAGACAATATTGACTCAAAAGACATTATTCCAAATGTATCTTTGTTGAGAAGATTTACAAACATAGGACTTTGGGAAAAGGACTTAAATAGGATTTGTCCAACTTTTCACTGTACAGGTGAGGACATCAAAGTTCCAGAGAATTGAGGTGACAAGCCAAAACTATAACGTTAGGCAGTGAAAATATATATCATCTTTCATTTCCTTTATACTATATGCCATCAAGGGGGTGACTTGAGGCATCAAAAAGAGAAAGAAACTAGACTTTTGACCTCTTGAATTTTAGGGTTCAGATTTAGAGATGATCAAACAAGGAGCCAGAAAAAAAGGAATGGCAGGAGGAAAAAGTGCTCTGACAGGGCTTCCCTGGTGGTGCAGTGGTTGCGAGTCCGCCTGCCGATGCAGGGGACACAGGTTCGTGCCCCGGGCCGGGAAGATCCCACATGCCGTGGAGCGGCTGGGCCCGTGAGCCATGGCCGCTGAGCCTGCGTGTCCGGAGCCTGTGCTCCGCAACGGGAGAAGCCACAACCGCAAAAAAAAAAAAAAAAAAAAAAAGAATACAGACTTTGATATCTAAGACAGGAATCTGATATCTAAGCTATCTTAGATGGATTGTTCTACCATATTAATATTAATATCTTATGTAAGTTCACTACTTTTGATTCATGTATACTCTATAAAAATACAGAAAGAACAAAAACATTTAATGCATAATTTCATTTATTTATGAATACAGATTAATAAAGGCACAGTTTAAAACAGAAAAAGATATATAGAAAATATTTGATGATATTTTGACAATCAACTATTTTCCATATTCTGAGGCTGTGATTTTCATTCACAGTGAATCCAAATCTCTTGCCGTCATCTTCTGGGTGTCAGGATTTGTCACCCTTCCCATAAACAAAATTGAATCTAGGAAAAGAAAAAAAAACTTTCGGAATTTCTGGAGAAAAAAATGACAATAATATTTCTTAATATTTTAACAAATCATTGCCTTTTTTTCTCTATATGGTAAATAAGCAATGTCTAACAGCAAAACCCACTCCTTTCTCTAAAATAGATAATTATATCATTATTAATCATTTTCTGATAATTTATGAAGTAAATTAACACCCACAACAGCTTGTCATGGAAAATGCATTAGTCCTGTTTTTCATAAAGGAAAGCAAAAATAAAGTGACAGAGAGGTGTTCTTCTAAATATAGAGACTCAGTCAGGCAAACATAGAAGAATAAAATGGTCATGAGCATGGATGCATTTTAAATTTAAGGTATTAGCAGTCATCTCTTTATGCATGTAATATAAACCACTGGGGTTAAAAGTGCAGCTTCTCACATCTCTTCCTTCAGCTCTGAATCAAAGCTTACTGCTAAAGACAATATTTTCACATCTCTAGTGCTTTCAAATCCTCACCGGTGATATAGTATAAAGCATAAATGTAAACACGTAAACATCTATTTCCAGCCATTCTGTGTGTGCAAGTGAAAAGGAACTAAGAACTAGAGGACAAAACAGAAATAAATATGTTAAAATGCATTCACCTTTCTTTTCAACTAGGGTAAGGGAAGTGGCTCTATGTCAAGCGTTGCCTTGAGTTATGTCCCTTAAAGTCATATGTAATAAAGGTTTATTTCAAAAGTGATAAAATAAAATTTTACATAATGTTAAAGCTTACATGTATTTGAAATAACAATGGCAGAAATGAAATAGAAAGGAAGAACACTTTTTCATTAACTCCTTACTGTTCAGTCCAAAGACAGACACAGTCTTAGAAGAGTCAATAACATGGAAATAGACATAATCTCTAGCAGATTTTTTCTTTTTATGATTATAATTAATAATACTTTGCCTCAAAATTCTCAGAATAATTCCCAAACACAAGAAAACAAATACTCTATTTTTCAGATAGATAGAGATACATAAACAACTTCCTCAGGATGTATACTACATTTAGCCACAATAGGAATCAGTAGTAACTCTTGTGTCTTTATAATTCTATGGCATTAAAATGCTTATCAGAATTGCTTGCTTGGGGAATTTTTCGAGTAACTTTCATAGCAACTAACCTCATACATTGAAGTTAATAGTTTAAAGTTTTAAACACTGAGAAGTGTAGGACATTACATAAAAGCCATTTGTCCCAGCCTTTTTAATCTGTTTTTTTGACCGAGAGAACCACATTTTGAGTAGAGTCTTCATGCAATCACCAATCTACTCAGTACTAAATTGGACAGATTCGTGAAATCTTCCTTGACATAGTCACAGTGGACTCACAGGCAGGCTGAAGCAGAAATCATTGTTGTTTCCACATTTCTTTTCATGCCCACTTCTTAAAAAGTGTCCCTCATATTTAATCAATATAGTTATAAAACATCTCCATCAGATGGAAGCAGTTTTTACTTCATAATGTAAAAATACAATAGCATAACCAAAGCTAATGACCTAGATAAAAAGATTTCTTAGTGAATACCCTGCAGTCTGCTTCTCCCTTCAACCCACGACCTGAAAAATTTATAAACACAACATTTTTTTATTATGTATGGAGTACTGTCAGTTTCAAAACCATGATTCACTACTTTCTGAGAAATGGCACATTTCATGTAGCATCTTTGACAATTTTCTTCTGAAAGTCTCTAACGCTGGCCTATACCCGCAGCCTAAAAGAAGAAAAATTGTTCTTCATTTCCCTAGAAGTTTGGCTTGGTAAGAGGTTTGGATGAATATACTGAAATATATATGATAGGAAGTCAAATACTGACAGGAAAATACAAGTAATGTATGGATTTTGCATAAGAGGATTGTTTGACCAAAACAAAATTTAAAATTGAGGTAAAAATTGGTTGTACTAAATCTAAACTTATTCACCCTCATACTCCAGAAATTGTCAAATGAATATATTTTATATAAATCATTAAGCCATTTAGTAGTTTACTACACCATGCTAAATCACCAGCTTCGTTAATCCCAATGATTTCTTCAGTTCATTTGTGAGAGGAAAAATAAATAAATCACTGAATGTGTATTGTCTTAAGGTAATAACCCATTCTACATTTTATATGGCAACAATTTACAGCCTCCAATAAATGAGTGACCATTCATTTTAAACAATACTTTAAGGGAGTAACCCTAGTTTAGAAAGTCTCATTACAATAGAGATCATAAAACAGTGGAAATAGCCATTAAGGGTCTGATAGTTAATTATTATCATAAATAAATAAATAAGTGAATTATTTTGGGTTTTGAATTTTCACTGCTGTTTAACTGATAGCTATTACATGTCCATAGTCATCAACTTGGAAAATAAAGAGTAAAACATCATTATGCTAAACACCATTATTTCCCAGTGTATTAATGCCCAATGAGCTTCATTTCTTTCTGTTCTCCATACTCAGTAGTTACACACTGATGGCAAGAAGTTAGAGTTACCCTAAGGTTAAAGATGTATAGATCAAATGACATACTCAGAATATCTCTTAACACTGACGTCCACTGCTAGAATTGAAGTTGTGTTAATACAATCTCAGCAAATCTGAAACTGTCCCATTGTTTCCAAGATATAACTTTCAGAAAGGTCATTCAGCATTAGTTTCATGGAACTTAAAAAAAGTGACTGATATATCCCTTAGGGAACCAATAATATCAGTATTGCTAGTTAATCTAACAGATTCAGATTCTGAAATTAACTCTGTCTCTTCTCCACGTAAAACAATTTATATAGAGAAAATTTCCATTTTTCTTCCTTCATTTATTCAGTCGTTCACTCATTTACATTTATTGATGTATTCACAATGAACACTATGTGCCAGGTAGTGTCACAGGTTTCATATATTCTTTTATTTAACTCTATAAGTACTAATATTATGTTCAAATAGGAGGTGGGGAAAATAAGGTTTAGAAAGTATGTGACTTGTCTTACAACTATTAGTTCATTAAGCTGGGACTTGAACCCCAAGTCCAAACCTTCAATCTCTAGGGGCACTGATATTAAGTGCAAGGCACTTTGCCAAATACTGGGCTGGATAAAGAAATGAATAAGATATCATCTATTTTCCCCTGGTTTAGAGTCCTCACATGGGGTTATGACTCCTGAGAAGTCCTAAATATACACTTAAAGAAAGTTTCCTCACTGTATCCACCTTTCTGGCCTCTCTTTCTCATAAGAGAAATTGCAAAAACATCTACTCGGACAATTTACATTTACGTTGCCATTGTGTCTAACGCCAGTCCAATCGACTACTACCCCTACCTTTTGTGCCCCTACCTTTTGTGTATTATCTTTCACAATTGCCCAGATTGCAGATTTGGAATAATATTTGACTCCTCCATCCCACTCAGAGCCTATAGCTAGTCACTTATTCTTTTGGAATTTACCTAGGAAAACTTTCACAACTGTGCAACTTCCAATTTCCACTCCCATTGTGGCATCATTGAAAGAAAAGTTGACTTCTGAAACAAAAACGTCTTATTCTCACTACGCCACTTTTCAGTTGTATGACCTTAGACAAACTATACAACCTCTCTCTGAGCATCTATGTCTTTATTCATCAAATATCTAACTTATTGGAATGGTGTTAGCTGTCGAGATTGGTATTTAAAATCACCAGCATGTATAGTAACTATCTCGGCAGCTATCACTACTATTGCTCTATTTTAGGTCACTGTCATCTCTTAACACACAATGCCGGGTACAAAACAAGCACTCAAGAAAAAGACACTAAAAAAATTTTGAAAAAAATTAAATTCAATAAATTGAAATAACAAATGATCTCAGATGTATAGACTGAGATTAGCATCCAGGACTAAGTCTATTTAACTTAAGCAGTCCCTCCAGGGAAGTCTCAAAAAGGTACCTGTTGGGTTATTCTTCAGAATAAACAGAAACGGATGGTTTGCTATAAATTGGTTTCGAGGCAGACTCATGATCACAGGGATGTGTATGCCTATGAAATAGAGACAACAGTTATTTAGATGTGCACATTAAAAGATCAGTAAAGAAAATATATCCATACTATTTTTTGTAGACAGAAAAGGTCATCTTGTTTGAGAAATTAACATGTGGAAAAATAACCATTTTCTAAATACAAAGAAATTTGGAATAAATGTAAAAATCAAAGATCAGAAGAATAAATATTGGATTACTCATTGAATAATTCTAACTTCACATTTATGCTCAATGAAGAAGAAAACCAAAACTTGTTTCAGTTTAGTGAAAGCAGTTGAAAATTTCATCTGTTAAGCAGTAACTTTCTGCTCACTTTTTATTTGCATTATATGATTTATCTCATAATTTTTCAACTCCTAATTCCTAACCAGGTATGTTTGTACTTTATTTCTATTCTCCAGGCTTGTAGTAATCACATCTGACTTCAAATTTATTTTTTTTAACTTTTCCAAAATTATTCTGTGAGCTCAGAACTTTTAGGATTTGTGCTGTGAATGTGTATGGGATTTTTATTATGATATTAGAAGTTTGCTGCCTTGACAATTATTTACTATAATAATTTGTATCATGCTTCTCCATTGTGGCATTTATCAGTATTTCAGAGTGGATAAATTTAAATGGCTGGATTGTTTTTCTTTCTAGATTAAGTATTTCTGCACTCAATTTAGATGCTTTATTTACCAGTAATGTAATAATTTTGTATAATTTTTTCAGACCTATGAAAACGGTTTTTAAAATGCAACACGTGATCAGAATTGAAAAACAAAGGTAGAGAAGGAAAAAACTATCCCTCTACGCTTTTTGTTTGTAACTGGGGTGTGCAAATTACACTGACAAAAGACAGATGAACAAAATCAATGGTTTTATTTTGTATCCACACAGGAGCTTCACAGAAAAGAAGTGAATACCCAAAGAAGGGGTTATATCATTTTAACAAAAAGTGGTAAATTGTGGAGAAGTGACTACACAAAGGAAAAGGGGTTTGAGTGTCTAGGGGTGGTAGACTGTGGGAAGGTAAATGTATGGGGAAAATTAATGGTATATAAGGATTATTTAGTAAGGTTTTCTTATGCAGACTCATATCAGTGCCCACTTTCATCTCCTATGCCAAAGGTTCCTTCTCTTGGCATGGAAGACAAGAAGGGAGATACCTCCACAAGGGAAATCTATGCCCTGATTTTAGACATGTAGGAGGAGGGTAGAGAGCTCTTTTTGTATCTGCTGTTTCTCAACTGCCTTCAGCTCAAAATAACTCTTCTGCAAAAATGGCATATTTGGGGGTGGTATATTCTGATTTCCTGCACCATCTAAAATAACCTTAGTAATAATAAACGCATGGCATTCTTCTACCTGAAATAACAGGGCTATGGTAACCAAATTACCAGTGAATATAGACTCATGTCTGAATTAATGAGATAATACAGAAAAGCATAGTCAGGATCACGCCCATTCTCATTTGGGTGAATACTTGAGTTCTTTTGTTCCTGAGTATCCATTGAGTAGATGCCTGAAAGTCAAAATACTCACACTAACTATTTAGGTGTGATACATCAGGGTCACTGCTGATCCCTTAATGATGGTTACATCCTCTTAGAGAGTTCTACACTTAAGACAAGAGGCATCAGGTGATAGCAGAAAGAGTTGTGAACTTGAAGTCAGGGAACCTGATTTCAGTCCAAACCCTACTGTCTATTATTAGCATGACCTTAGGCAGACCACGTCACATGTGTGCCTGTTTCTTCACCGACATAATGAGAGGTTCAGACAATGGTCTATAAGGACTCTTCCAATTCTGTGTAAAAGCAAGTGGAAAATTTGTCTACGTGAACTAGCAACTTCATCCCAAAGCCACCTTCGATTTCTCCAAGGATTGTAATAGCTCATCCCCTCCAATCTAAGTTCCTTGAGCACAGTAATGCAAAGTCCTTCAGGAGATGACAAAACAGTAGTGGGAGTCCAGTGTGCCCCACCCAGATGCCAAAATCCATCGCCATTACATAGCATTATAAATTAATCAAGAAATTAATAATGTGGATATAAATTTATCAATATGACTATTTAAAGGATGCATATCTTTTGCATACAGGTTAAAGTCATGGTCTGAAGAATTAAAATAGACTTATGAGGAATTCATTAAAGTTCCCCTTCCATTTCTAATTGAATGTAAGGCTTTTCTCCAATTATTTTTTGAGTATTACTTTTGCGCAGCACAGGTACTATTCAAAATGTTCAAGGAAATATATCATTTGTTCAAGGAAATATATCATACAAGTGGTTCTCAAGCTGTAATATGCACACAAGTCACCAAGAGACCTCGGAAAATGCTGATGCTGGATTAGTAGGTCTGGAGTTGAGCCTGAGGTTCTGCATTTCTAACTAGTTCCCAAGGGGCACTGATGCTGCTGGTCTACGCATTACACTCGCAGTTGCAAGGATAGGCTCCAAGTCACTGGAGAGCAGTGTTTCTCAACCTGGGATTCACATTGTTATCACTTAGGGAAAGGTAAGAAAATACTGAAGGCTGAATCTCATCCACAGAGATACCGATCTAATTATTTTGGGGTGCGGTCTGGGCACAGAATTTTTAAAAGCTTTTCAGCTGACTCTAATGTGCAGCTAAGTTCGAGAGCCATTGCCATAGAGATAACAAGAGTCACATTAGAAAAGTAGGGACTAAGAGTGCAAAGGAAGAATGAAATTAATACAGTTTCTTACGAGTGAACATTCCTGAGCAATCATGATTTCAGGTTTGAGCCTACAGTTTTCTCCACGGGTCCTATCTGCTAATGGGCAGGTAATCCAATTGACAAATAAGTAGATATCAGTAGATGAGCCTCAACTCGTAATCAAGTCCCTTCCCTTTCCTTTTGCCTTAAGCTCCAGCCGCAAAGATGCAGAAATAGCTTCTATAGCCATTTTTCCCTTCCTTCAGTGTACTGGACAGCAGGAGGAGAAAAGCAGATCAGAGGACCACAAAGTGGCAGCATCCTCACGCTCATTTCCTCCAGTCCTTCCTCATGGCTTGCTGTGACATCATTTGTCCTACCGGTTGATGTTGCAGCTTCACTGCCATCTTCGTTTATCTCAAAGAAAACTTGTTGCATGACTTGGGAAACATACACCTCAGAGGAATCTGTAGGAAAATATGAAAGTGCATTGAAGGGTTAAAACTCAGCGCTATTACTTATTGGATCCCAGGTGAATTACATTTTCAAATGAACAAAGAAAAGGAAAAAATTCCAAACTCTTTCCAAGTTAGTTAATTTGCTAGAGATAAATGTGGTTTAGGTTTAGCTCTTGCAGAGATGATGTAGAGAAGATATGGAGAGACCAAGTTTAGCTCAGATATAAAAGATAAAGATAGAAGGCGATAAGCCTCAAATCAGGTACCCCACTAAGTGAAATATTTGAATGGACAAAGGGTTTTGCCTGCCTTAGTCATGATCTACAGGCAAGATGAAAAAGGCTTTACAGATTTGAATTAATCCCACCCTATGTCTTCGACCTCAAAGCCAACTTGCCTTTTAAATTCCATATTGGGTTTTGATCTGAGTTTAGAACAAAATTTACTTTCCTTCAAGACTGGTGAGGCGATAAAAGTCTAAAGAGCTTTTGTGTCATCTGTTACAAAATAGCTTCAGAGCTATGCTTTAAAACCTGTCAAATTTCTAGTGTAACATAGCGTCTTAATAACGTTTTGTTCTGCAGTGGAAACAAGCTGAGAGAGAAGGCCCCTCTCCTCCCCTTGGTGGAACTGATGTATGTGTGAAGCGTTTCTGGTATAGTGACCTGTGAAGAGTCTCCTTGAGAAGGGGGAGTGAAACCATGAGTTCAGAAGCCACCTGCCACCCCCCTGTGTCCAGACAAGATAGATCTGACAGTGTTCCTCAGAGAGACAACGGAAAGGTGGTCGTGAGTTCAGTGGTGGCGAAAGGGTGAGGAAAGGAAGCGAGCCTTGAAACTTGAAGAGAAAGGAGCTTTGTCCCTCATGAGAGAGAAAGCTGATGTGATGCAGGTGGACTCCACCAAGACGACCGAATTTAGAAGGATTCATGAAGAAATAATTTAGTCAAGGGGAACCAGCTCTGACAGCTTACAGAAAAGTAAATCCCCTCAGGCAAATACAGAGACGTCATCAAAGGGTTATTTGCATTAAAAATGGCTTCCTAAAAATAACTCCAAACTGCTTGTAATGACTCTGTCTGGGCCCCTGATTACCTCTCATCCTCATCTACTACCCTCCTCTCCGGGTCCAGTAGCTCCAGCTACAAGGTCAAGCATCAAGACTTTAGCCCCACCTCTCCGTCTGCTGAAAATCCCTTTTCCCAGAACTTTCCCTGATTGGCTCCCTTGTTACTTAGGTCTCAGCAAAATGACACTTCCTCAAAGCAATTGTCCCTTCTCACCATGTCTAATTCTGCTCTTATCTGATCTAAATCTCTTTATCCCATGACTCTATTTTAGTTAATCCATAGCATCTGTCACCTCACCATTTAATTAATTAATTACTTGTTAATTGTCCATCTGCCCTAACAGATGTAAACTTCATTAGAAGAGGGAATGTGTAGATTTTATTCAACTCTAGAAAACTGCCTGGCACATAGTTGGCTTTCAATAAATACTTACCAGATAAATCAATCAATGGATAAGGCTATGTCTAGTGATAGAAACATGTAAGATGGAGAAAAGGGGGCATCCACATCATTAGTGTGGGTTAACTAAAATGCAGGAGTGTGGTTTTTTAAGGTCATGCAAATAAGCGTGTTCTTTTCCCACAACTGCCTGGAATAAGATGGGATTCACATATAGAGCACAGAGTAGATGACCAAGGGGCTCATGCAAAGAATGAAGACCGAAAAGCAGGTTGGGGTGGAGTGGAGAATTTCACGCATGCGGTTTAGCACTGGCACCAGACCAAGTGACTCCCTGGCCATTAGGCTGAGCAATTTGGTCTTCTGTATTCCATCTTACAAAGAGGGGGCCCGGTCTTGGAAAAAGAACAGGACTTGGGAGATAATAGATTAGAACAAAGGATCTGAACTTCATAAACTCACTGGTTTCTACATCTTTGCAATAATTCTTTCCCTTAATTTCCTGTGAAAATTCCAAGTATGTCTTTGTCAAGTTAAGAGGACAAGAAACTTTCAATAGCTTTGCTAGAAGATGTGCAAGTAAATATTAATGTGCCATTTACTCACTTTTTTTTTTGTATTTAACATTTACTGAGTGTCCACTATATAATAGATGTTGAACAAGGTGATTTACATATATTCTTTTTTTCCACCACTAGGATATATTATCTCATTTAATAGATTAGAAAGTTGAAGCTCAGAAAGGTTAAATATTTTACCAAAGGTGACACAAGAAGTAATAACAGTTAGAAGTCAAATATTCATCGTAAAGTTTCCAAAATAACTCTTTTGAAAACATTTCATTCAAAACTTGTGAATGACATGAGTATAAGATAGTGTCTCTTTTGTGTAACTATCACACAGCACTAGCATTGGACTGGTTCACAGTAGCCTTTAGCAAATGTTTATCGTCTACTTATAAATTGTAAGTAGGGATGGCAGGGAATTAATTCACTATTCTCCTGAAGACCAGAAATAGTGCCAGTCTTGACTGTGGTTGTTCTATTTCAGGCAATAAGACAGAACCAAAGAATCAAAGTAGTTAAAACAACTCAAATAGGCAACTCAGAGCAAAATATGTTGGACATTTATTCTTTTCTGTTCAGGGTTATTCTCTTGCACAAATTCTTTTATAAAGCATTTTGGAGGTATTTTCTTGATAAATCTTCTTGTAAAAGGAGATTTTATAGAAGTCACAAATTGCTGGGAATTTAAAGAGTGAGTGGCTGTTTGAAAGTCTGAGATATAGCAAGTGAGCTTCCGAAGCCAGAAAGAAATCTAAGGGGAAGAGGTATTTAAAAAATGGCTTGGTTTATTTCAAGTTGGTGAGGTGTCTGCATTCCAAGACACACTTAGATAGCATCCTGTTGCAGTATTTAATTTTGACTGTCTCATTCCTGATGCTGATGAAATTGTCAGAGAAGTCAGATCTATCTGGCAGCGTGAGAACAGCAGCTAAATCATGCGTGAAGGTGATAATGAACAGCTATGTCACCTGTGTACCCCACCCACCTCCTCCGCCAGGAAAATTCATTCATTCTATTCATTTACTCACATAATTGATGAGTGCATAAATTAATGAATACTTCTCCAAAGCCCAAATGTTATATAGGAATACACAATAAAGCTGGGTTATGATATCCAACCCCATCAGACAGACAAGCCTGTATCATTAGGACTGTTGTGTGTTTTTCTTTAAATATATAAAACAGAAGACTGAATTTAAAAAAGCGTAGATAACTTAGGACATATTGGCCCTCTTCATCCATTTTTTTTCTCTTTAGTTATTTTTGAACTAGTGGGTACTGCCAGGATGAGAAAAATTAAAGACTGTCTTAGGCTTTGTTGTGTAAGTAAGTGTCTTAACTGTACACAATTTCCCAGGTGCCAGTTAGCATAAAAGCTCCCTCTCCTCAGATATGTTGTCAGTCTCAAGCTAAATCTACAAACGGCAGCATTACAATTTCTAGATTGTGTTCATCATCCAGCAGCTTGTGGATGTCTATTTCATGGCCTCTAATATTACCGAATTAACATTTGCTAATTGGTTTATAAAAGTTTTATTAGCTCTGCTTAGATGAGAGCCTCAAAGTTGTAATTCCCATTATTCAGATAAGGAAATCCAAACAGGGCTGGAATAAAAGCCCATATAATACTTTTCCTACACAGTCTCACTGTAAGCGTGGTTAGAAGTTATCTAACATTCTATAATGCTGTCTGACTTTCATTAAGCAAAACTACTTAAGTGCAAAATAGAGTGCTTGTTTACAGACAGCTTGACATGACTATGACATTTATTCTCTGTGCATGTATCTTCTGGGGCCAAATGCTCTCTCAGTTTTAAGATCAGTCAGTTAACATCATTACTAAGAAAACCTATTTACATGATAATATAAGAATAATCTTCCATATTACCTGTTATTCCAGACAGGTCACAGCCAGCACTAAATATCTCAGTTATATTCAATGAATACAAAGCTTCTTTGAAGTCTAATTTTTGTTCTACTTTAAATCTGTTTTAAAAAATGAAGAGGAAAATTTTTGAAACACTGTACACATTTTCTACCAAAATGATTTTTATAAAATGGATGACTTGGAAGAGATTTTATTGTGAAATATTTTGTTTTCATTATCCCAGTTACGTTTCCTCACTTTTCACACCATTTTTCCCCAGCTCCACTGAGCAGTTCTGAGTTGCTAATAACTTGTTTCCCAGATAAATGGTTGGCTGGGAAGGGAGAAGCAAATACTCTATTTTTTGAAGTAACACCTAACAAAAAGGTGAATTCTAGCTAAGTTTTCAATTATTTGCTTCTTCGCTAGAAATGTAAAGCTTCCCTCCAGCAACTATACACACTCAGATTTTTCACATCATCAAAGATGGTTCCTGGCAGGCATCCAAGAGACTATGAGGCGGAAACAGAAGCCAACGGTCCTTAAAGAAGATTGTTGGCTACTGAGGTACAGAGAGGGGGCATTAGTAACCTATGAGCCTTCCCATCCATTGTCACAGTTGATGTGACTTCCTTCAGTTTACAGACACACCTAACATGTTTCCCCAAAGCCCTGTATTTTACAGGTAAAAGATTGAAAGGGAACTAAATTCCTTTCCAATAAAGTAAAAATTATAGGAAAAAAAAAAAAGCTGGCCAACACTTCTAATTCAGGGCCCTAAGTTAGGACTCCAGATTCTACGCAAGTCTCCAAGCCTCCATTTGCCTGAAGAGGGAGCTTCACCAAAGAATCTCAAAGATTCTCTCAGGTACTGATCTTCTTTGATTCCAAGTCAACAGCAATCAGTGACCCTCGCTTTCCTATTTCAATAATAAGGGGGGCGGGGGGGGGGGGGCGGAAAGAAGCTAGTACTTACTGGCTTTAGAGATGCTAAAAGAATCCATTTACATTTTACAACCAGGTTGGAGAATTTGTTTCTGAAAGAAAAGAGCCTAAGTCCTCCAACAGGGGGCTACGTATATTTCCTGCCTCAGGGAAATCCCAGGACAGCTCCTGCCCAAGGAGCTCTGTCTGTGCCCTAGCTGGGCCTTTGCCCGCGTGCTCTCTGGTTTGGTTGCAGACACGATTGCCCAAGCACAGGATCCTTGCTTAGCTAACAGGTAGGCCCACATCTGGGGCTAGAAATTAGCTTGTGCAATCAGTCTAATTAGATCATTGTTTTAATTGCCAAATACTGAACAAGCTTCTTAATTATAGTTCTTCCAAACAAGGAACATGCTGTGGCAATAATTTACTGGCCCTAAATTATTTCTTGGTAAAATATTATGCCCTTTTGGAAGATGTTTATTCATTCAGAACCCTAGCTAACTGGAGATGGGCACAACTCAACATGCACATGAAAACCTACTGATAATGAAAATAACTTGTTTTATGCCAATCATTTTCAACTTCTTCCTTTTAACTTCCTGCTAAGAAAGATAATATGCAGCATGATGGCTTTGAGGCTTTGGGGTTGTTCTTTTTTTCTATTTTCATTACCACACTTTTTCTTATACTGAATGGAGTATGGGCTTCTAAAAGGTTGAGGAACAATGCTCTAGTCCACCCATAATTTGGCTATTTTTAGTATAATAGTGCAATGATTTTGGATTAATGACAAGAATACTGCAAGACTTATTACAACCTCTAATAAGGTCTAATCATACCAGAGAGTCACTTAAGTAACAGTCTTTCTCATAACATAGTCCAATGAAACCTACAGTGATAGAAACCCATTCAACCATTTAATAAAAGTATAATCTATGGCCGATTTCTAATTAGCCATAATTATTGGAGCCATGAATAGCCAGGTGTGAAGTATGCAGGTCCCTTCCCAGTCAGAGCTAATGTGCTAACTTCCACTGCCTTCTAATCTAAATATAATCCAAAATCGTAATCTCGATCAATACAATATGTGTAGTGTTAATTGCGTCCCTCTTCCAAATTTTGTGGATCTTAATATTTATTCTAGATGTGGTTCATTTCCTCTTTTCCTTGACTCTCCTCTAAAATTGTCAAAAAAAAATACAGCTAAAGGTAAAAGAATGAGTAGCAAAAGGACTGGATAGACAATGACCAACCAATGATGAAATGAATGTTTTAGCATCTGTAAACATTATCTGCCTCCTTAAAAGGCAGCAATTTACTGCCACAGGCTACCATTGTGCTTAAAGGGGTCTCACACAGGTTAAAGCTGCAGAAAACGAAGGAACACAATTCCGAATTTCTTTTTTTTTCTTTTTTTTTTTTTTTTTTGCGGTACGCCGGCCTCTCACTGTTGTGGCCTCTCCCGTTGCGAAGCAACAGGCTCCGGACGCGCAGGCTCAGCGGCCATGGCTCACGGGCCCAGCAGGGGGCACGAACTCATGTCCCCTGCGTCGGCAGGCAGACTCTCTACCACTGCGCCACCAGGGAAGCCCCAGTTCAGAATTTCTGTTTGAAGAAGGAGTCACTCCTGGTCTGCAGGCCCTACTGTGGATTGGTGTTGTCCCTTTCTTCTTTATACCCAGGACTCTTGTTTAATGACAAAATGTCTTCAACTGATTTCCCTCAAGGTTCCTGTCCTTATTGTTTGGAATTCCACTTTTGATACAGTGGGCTTGAGTCATCTTTGGAGGGTTCAGGCTTAGAAACAACCAAGTCTTAGGGCTGCCCACAAGGATAAAAATATAACACAATCCTTGACAGTGGTGGGCTTGGACTATTATGTGAGTACATAGTAGTTTCTGGTCACTTGTGTGTGTGTGTGTGTGTGTGTGTGTGTGTGTGTGTGTGTATGTGTGAAATATTCCATTGGCCTCAAGGGCTGAATTAAAAATGCTTTCTGTCACATAGGAAACATATCTGGACAATGCTTAATGTAAACTTGGATTCCAATTTGTATCAGTGTTTGATAGGCTAAAGTGAAAGAACATTTAGAATCATCATTGCAGCTGGTCATGACTTATCTATTCTCACACCCAGCCTCATTTTCCCTGAGGTCACTTTCTCTCACCCACACACAGTTCACATTCACACACTTAGAGATCCAAAGCTGTTTGTTTGGGATTGACGTATATACACTACTATGCATGAAGTAGTTGGCTGGTGAGTGCCTACTGTGTAGCACAGGGGGGAAAAAAAGGTACAATCTGTTTGCAGGACATATATTAAGTTAACCTGAAAAATGCATTCAAATATACATTAGGTGCAGACAAATACTGTTTGATTCCACTTATTTGAGGTACCTAGAATAGTCAAATTCATAGAGTCAGAAAGTACACTGGTTGATGCCAGGGGGCGGGGTGGGGGGGCAGGGGAGAGGGGGGATGGGGAGTTAGTGTTTAAAGGGGACAGAGTTTCACTTTCAGGAAGGTGAAAAATTTGGGAGATGGATGATGGTGAGAGCTGCACAACAATGTGAATGTACTTAGTGCCACTGAACTGTGCAGTTAGATATGGTTAAAATAGTATGTTTTATATTGTGTGACTTTTACCACAATAAAAAAAACATTTAAAAATAAAATAAAATAAAAGCGTAGTATTTTGAAATACAAATAGTTACAGCAGCTAATAATCGTAATTAGCTACCATTACTGACTGCTTGGAACTATACTAAGCTTTTTACATATATTATATCATTTAATCCTTTAAATGACTTTATGAGGTACAGAGTAGTATTATCGATTTGCAGATGTGGAAGCTGAGGGTGTGAAAATTTAAGTAACTTTCCCAATGCTAAATAGTTGCTCAGAGGTGGAGCTGGGATTTAAATCCAGAACTGTCAGACTCTAAGATCATGTTCTTCACCACTGTACATACCCCTTCTGAGTGTGTCTCAATAATTGTGCAAAATAGCACTCACAGTCAGTAGAGAACTTCCCAGAGATGCTTCCTTGTAGGAGTAAATGGCTTTGCTCAGTGGGATCTACCAACTTGCTAATTACATTGCATACAACATCCTGAGGTTAAGCAGGGGTACTGATCAAAGAACAGAACAAAGCCCGCCAAAGACAAAGGCCACTGAGCTAACCAACCACCAATTCCCAAGGGAATCCTGACTTCTTATTCAGTCCCACCCCCCTGCCTAGAAATGAGCTGGTCTCTGGGGGAATCTCTTAGAACTAGATTTCCTGGGATTATTCCAAACATCCTAAACACTTCTCTCTTCCCTTTCGGTTGTTGAGGTCGGATAGCATCGGCTAATCCAGTGCTAGAACCTCTAAATCACATGGGATAGTGCAGGAGAGAGACATCAGGTAGACATCAGACCCACCCCTCACCACCACCACACACAGACAGGGCCATGTTCTGAGTCTGTGGATGAAGAATTGCACCCAGAAAATGGCAATGGGGCCCCCTAGGACTTTGCACAATCTTTAGATTGCATTATTTGGTCAAGTGAACCCAGTACCTTAGTAGGTTTACATTTTCTACACCTCAGCAGCTATCTAGAAAAGCAAGCTCCTAACTCATTCTCATGTATTATCTTTTCTATTTGGCAGGCAAGCAGGGAGGAGAAAGAAATAGAAAATATAGAAAAGGAAAAACAAAATGTTCATAATGCCATAACCCTATTACAACTAATGTTAACATTTTGGTAAATTTCCTTTGTTTCTTTCTGTAGATTTGTTTCTTTACATAGCTGTAATCATTGTAAAAATTTTTTAATCCAGTTTTTTTTCTATTAAAATATACCATAATTTTTTCTCATTATCACAGCCTCCATACCTATCATTGTTATTGGCTAGGTTACATTCTACCACACTTTTCTTAAAATTCGTTTACTGTTGAACTTTTACATTATTTCTGTATTTTTTCAAAATAAACAATGTTGTGATAACATTGTTTGGAATTTGTTTGGAAAAGGTGGTACAACTACCAACTAATGTTTCTGCTTCCATATAACTGAAGATTCGATTTCACCTTTTAAGGCAAGTTCTTCATTTGTTTGGGAAAAGCAACGTAGTGAGCTTTTTTAATGCAAATAGAACCCCTGGGATGGAGATGGAGAAGTTTGAGATGATGAGAGTGGAATCTATTCTACCCCATATGAAGACGCTGTTTTCAGTAAGGGTTGAAATCTACTGTTATAGATTCCTATTACAACTAGGAATCTGGCCTTAGAGGGGATGGAAGAAAATCTGTGTTACCTTCATTTTATGCTAGGAAAAGTTGGAGGACTCTGGATGCTGGGTAGGATGGAGATGGGAAAGACACCCCTTTTGGGTGAGTGGGCCCTGGCACCATGACAATGGCAGGCTAAGGATAATAATGGACAGGGGAAGACTCCCTGGTACAAGAAATGACCTACATTCCAGGAATACTCATCCCTGAAACCTGGTTTTAAATTTCTTTGTAAGCCCTTTTTATTATTAGATTTCAGTAAAGTTTGGTTAAACATTGAAGTTGCTCTTACGTGTAGTAGCTTGCCAATGGCTACCTTAACAAATTACCACAAACTATATGGCTTAAATAACAGAAATGTATTGTCTCACAGTTCTGGAGTTTAGAAGTCCAAAATCAAGGTGTCTGCAGCATTGGTTCCCTCTGAGAGCTGTGAGGGAAAGATCTGTTCCAGGCCTCTCACCTTGGTTTGTAGATGGCCATCTTCTCCTATGTCTCTTCACATCATCTTCCCTCCCTGTGTATCTTTGTATCCAAATTCCTCCTTTATATAAGGACTCCATCCATACTGGATTAGGGCCACTCTAATGACTTCTCTTTAATTTGATTACCTCTACAAAGACTCTATCTCCAAATAAGGCCACATCCTGAGGTAGTGGGAGTTAGCATTTCAACATACGAATTTGCAGAGCTCATAATTCAACACATAACAGTTGTTCCTGGGCAAATTAAAAGCAAAGTCTGTGTCCACACTATGGGAGAAGTTGTATGAGAAGTGTGGCTACAGTTTGGAGTGGCTGATAACAGGGCCAAGCAGTTTGGAAAAGCTGTCCAGACTACAGTAGTCTAGGCAGATTTGTGGACTGTGAACCATTCCTGTTGGGATTCCTAAAATGTTGGAGAAGGGAATTCTGAAAATGCCTGTATTTCCTATTGTCAATTCAGTTTGGAACTTATACATTATTATCTAGGCATTTGTTATCTAGGCTAATGAAGATGAAGATACCTTAGTTATAGGTACCATTATCCCCATTTTGTACTAATAAAACCACAACTCAGGACATTAAGTGACTCTCCTAAGACCCCACTACTAGTACATAGCACAGACAGTTCTCAAACTCAGGGGTATTTTTGTGTGTGACCCCAAATATTAATCTTTCCAAAGGGAAAAGAGAGAGAGAAGTAAATTTGAAAGTAACCAATTCCAAAAATGATTATTTCTATGATCAATAGGTAAACTATCTATCACATACACCATTATATCCCTGGTGTTTGGCACATAGTAGGAGCTAAAAGAAATACTCTTTGAAAGACTGAATAACATCCAAGTAGAGATTTACAGATGGTAGAGAACTGGAAGAGAGATTGGAAAGAGAGAGTCGATATTAGAGACATGAATAGTAAGGAACAAATAAAAGAGAGAAGAAGAGGAAATTTCTGAAAATGAAAGTCTGGTAAATATTATCTGGGGACAGAAGGAAAAAAGGTATAAGTCAGGGAGAAGAAAATTTCACAGAAAGAGAGAAAAATAAATAGAAGTAAGTAATGCCATAGGGGTTAAAGAAAGAAGGGTTTTCAAGAAAAAGGGGATGGTTAAAAATATTTGGATCCAGAGCCCAGAGTTAGGGTGAGGGAATCATAGGATACCTCTTTCTCCAGGATATCAAGGAAGACAGAGGAAGAGAAGTTTAGCAAAAATGTACACAATTTTTGACGCGAAGGGTAGAGAGGTGAGTTTGCATGCTAATATGTTTTCTTTAAGGAACAGGTAGTTGAGACATACATTGAGAGTAAGAGAATGAACATGAAGCAGTGCCTGGAGAGCAGAGGTAAAGTCTTGGTGAGGTGTTAGAAGAGAAAGTTCTCTGAAGAGAAAGACTACTAAGCTCCAGCCTCAGGGAGACCAGAGTGACTGATTTGGAGAGTTTTGCTTAACAAAATCAGTAGTTGGGAAGCAGGAGTAGCTTGCTGAGGAGAGAACTACAGAAGGACAAAGACAAGGTGACAGAAATATTTAAAACGTTTGGTGAGAGTACAGTTGAAATAACTGGCTGAATCCCGGGTAAGTGGGAAAGTAAGGAAAAGTCAAGAGGGTGGAGAGGTGGAGGGCCAGGAAGGCCTTGATGAGTGTTTGAAGAAAAGTTTAGAAATGAAGGGACAGAAAATAATCTATTAGACATCTGTCTCTTTTTAGAAGTTCAGGTAGAGTGTGATTTATTTGGGCACCCCTTACTCTCTGAAGTTTCTCTTGTCTCCAGGAACCAGGATATCAAAAAATTAGTGTTTATAATTATGGCTTCCTGAGATATACCTTTGTGATTTCCATTTTGTATAAACTATCTGAAACGACCCCAATATTTCATAATAGCTATAAATGGAAAGTAACTTTTAAAATTGTGTAAAAATAAAAAAATTTAAAATATGTATATAAATATATATACCCCAATAATAAAAAATGACCCTAGGATTTATATTTTATATTTTAATGACTCTTACAGCACTATCTGTCAAAGGCAGTTTTACACATCTTTTAATTGTAGAGTATCGCAAGAGTCTTGGGGATTATATTTTCCTTAAACACAATAGAAGACAAAATATTTTAAATTCCAATCAGGAAAAACAAGTTAGAGAAAGATAAGTTTGTATAATAAAAAGAATAATAATTCCCTTTAATCCCAGCATTCTGTTTTGAAGACTTACATTTCTTCATCTCTTTCAGAGAATATTGAGTACTTAAATTCCATCCTTGTCATGGCAAAGCAATGCTGGCAATGTTCAACCTGCCTTTGTAACCATAAAGTAGAGTAACAACTCCAAACGGGTTTTTTTCTTTTTATGTTTGTCAATAGACTTTTTGAGCATTGGCTATCTTTCAGCCGGCTATCCAAGTCCCTCTATAAGTGAAAACATAAGAAAAAGAATGATAAAATGACATTACCAACCTAGGGAGGCTTATTTCCACTTCCTCTTCTTGCATCTCAGAGAACCACTGCAGGATTTGATGAGCAGTAATTAGCTTTTCCATTTCTTCTATGTTCACATCTTCTGCAGGAAGTATGATAATTAAACTGAACTCATCACCTTTGTAAGGTAATTCTAAAACCTGGTAGTTCATGGAGGACTCCGAAAAATAACCTGGAACAGAGAAAATAAAATATTAATATACTTGGCAATTCCCAAAATAGTGCTTTAGAATGTGATTTTTTCCATATTACCATATTTTGTTCTCAGAAGAGTCTTCATCATCGGAATTTCGACTGTTGCACCATATTTCTGAGTGAAATTCATCAGCCTTGTGTCTTCTTTTCTAAATTTCTGTTTCCAATCCCCCTTGAAATAAATAGCGTTCACCAAAACAAGCCGAGTCAGAGGGCCAAATTCCTCCCCTGAAAATATGTCTTTAATTTTTCCTGTGAAAGGAATAGAGGAAGAGGTGGGAAGAAATATGCAATAGTTATTCAAAGGAACTGCTTTAAATGAATTAAAACAAAAATTCATTTTGCTAATCAACTAAAAACAGGGTGCTTTATCATTTAAACTTGGCAATTTTGACAACAAAGGGGGGCTTTATTAAATATTTCACTTAGAAACAGGTACAAACAGGATTTCACTAGGAAACAGGAGGTACAGGATTGTCTTAGGCAAATTTGGACAGACCTAGTAATGGCCTCTCTTTAGTGAGATTATTTGTGTAAATTGTTTTTCAGACAGAAAAAACAAAACCTAAGTATCTCTTCCTGCATATTTGTTGGTTATTTTTAAACTTTATTTCAAGGTTCTTCAGCAGGTCAATCAGAATTAATACATTAATGGTTCACTCAAATTCTCCACTCTTGCTACTGCAGCCACTGACCATTGGGAGAAGACAAGAATAAGGTTGCTAGTATGATTTTCCTCTTTTAAAAAACCAGTCTCCTGGACTTCCCTGATGGTGCAGTGGTTAAGAATCTGCCTGCCAGTGCAGGGGATGTGGGTTTGATCCCTGGTCCGGGAAGATCCCACATGCCGCGGAGCAAATAAGCCCGTGCGCCACAACTACTGAGCCTGCACTCTAGAGCCCGCCAGCCACAATTACTGAGCCCGCGTGCCATGACTACTGAAGCCTGAGCGCCTAGAGCCGGTTCCCCCACAACAAGAGAAGCCACTGCAATGAGAAGCCCACATACCGCAAGGAAGAGTAGCCCCCGCTCGCCGCAACTAGGGAAAGCCCGCGCATAGCAACGAAGACCCAACGCAGCCAAAAATAACTTAATTAATTAATTTAAAATAAATAAAAATAAAAAACCAGTCTCCTATTTCTATGTCCAATGAGTATTTCCAAGCTGTGAGTCAACAGCATGATTAGGTGCCATGGAGCTGTCTAGGGATGCGTATCATTGTGTATCCCAATAATAGGACTTTCCTGTGAACACTGCTCGCAGCACCCATCTCATATTTTCAACTTATGCTTCCCCATAGGAGGCTCCCCATGAAAAATATAGTGGCGTCTTACACATCACAGCTTTTTGTAACAGAACGAATGAACAAAGAAACAAGCTACTATTAACTGAGGACCTGATATATGCTGTTCACTTCACATACATTTTTTTTAACCTTCCAATAATCCTGAAATGTTTTAATAGTATCCTCATTTTAAATGGAGCATAGTTTAGAACCTGCAGAATTTGAACTCACATCTGTATGAGTTTCATCTTGTGTTCTACTATGTCACTCAGTAGCACCTTTGGAATTTTTGCCAGCTTACACTTAAAGTTTAGATTACAACTTTATGACAGAACTATCAATATTTATTATGAAACATTAACACATCCAACTAACATGAGTTAATTATTTACAGTATATGTGGGAAAGAAGGCATCTGAGATGGACAGATCTAAGTTTTACCTGGCCAAAGATATTATTCCTGCTGCCATACTTAAAAATCCTATACTTAAACAAAAATTATTATTAAAATTCTTCCATCAAGAATTCTACAAATAGGTGTCTCTCTCAAACAAAAAATAATAATCTGTATACCTTTCAAAGCAGCTTACAATTTCTCTCTGTTTTACAATTTAGTATTAATTTGAATAACAGGAGAGCAAAATAGGAGATTTGATCCCTCTGAACCATAATTTAATAGGAAAATATTCAACCATTCTTTGCTTTAGGATATTAAAAACCATGAATACAATGGCAAATAATGACTTTATGAAAATAGGAAACTTTACCATCTGTTTTGCTTTCTACCCAGGTACTTATTGTCTCTGCACAAGCTTTTGCATTCTGAAAATCCACCAGTTTTATGGCACTCTGAAAAAATTCCTTGTTGCCATGGAGATACTGTTCTTTCACAGTGAATCCTTCTTGAAGGTAGAGGGCATTGGCAAGATTAAATGTAAATTCTTGTTTTTTCTCTGAGATGGCAGAGAAAAATGACTTCAGCACAGAAAATTCTTCTCCTAAAAAATAATTATAATGTATACTGACATATTGAACAACATAAGAACAACAGCTTCTCATCTTCGCTTCTAAACGCTCTGATTCATATCACCAGTTTTTGCACCCTTAGGTATAACTAACGATCCTTTATAAGTTAGTATAAATATTTTAAGCATTTATCTCCTGTGGAATACGCATTTTGTAGAGAAATCAGCTCTCATACAGGAAACAAAAATGTCCCTGTAAATTTGAAGTTTGTCAAAAACAAGAATATGCATTTAAACAGGTTGAAGGAAACTCCCTCTTTATAATCAAATTTAGCTCATTCTTAGTTGTTGGAAAGGTATCCTTAGAATCTCATTCTTTGCATAACATGCAATATTTATGAAAGAGGAATACTAATGAATGCTGATGGGGGCTAAGACAGTGATGAGCAATCCTTTTCACTACTACTTTTATTTCAGCTTAAGAAAGATTTGCTCTCTTACGAGCAACTGTGCCTGTCCAAGTTTTGAAATTTATGAGGTACCCCTATAATTATCTCTGGAGATGCATAAGAATCAAAATTACCTATTTCTTCAGGTTCATGAATCTATATACTTTGGCTGTCTTTGTGAACAATAAAAATCTTTAACCATTCCAAATATAACCACTAGCCAAATGAGTCTGTCAGAGTCAGCTACTAATCACTGTTGGCCCATTACTTATTTATCACTGGGTCATTCTGACCACCATGTTTTCAGGAAGCTGTATGTGCTGTGAGAGAATTCAGCTCTGATCTTTACTCAGTGGCTTCCTATTTATTACCAGAGGGCACCAATATTTTTCATTCCTTTCTGGCTTAATTCTGGAACTCAACTGTTGAATCTGGGAACTGCATTTCAAATCCAAGGTTCCTTCAGAGCCTTTGTTTATTTTGAGTTAAATACTGAATATACCGCTTTCATAACTTAAAAGTTGATTGCATGCAATTAATCTCTATTGAAGAAAACACAAATGGTTCATCATTGGGAGATGTCCATTGAATAAAGAGGGAAAATAAAGACTGAGAGGAACTTGCTATGAGGTGTCTATTGGAAATAAGGTGTGTAAGTGTGTGTGTAAACCTTTTGTCAGAGAGCTAGCAGTCCACAGGGCATTTTTGCGCAAATAAGAACTCATGCCCTCACTGAGTGGTGGTGGTAGGCTGCATGCCCATACCTTGTCCAGCTGAGTGGAGACTACATTTCAGTCCCCACTTGCCTCTTTGTCCTGGTGCTCTTGTGCAGATACAACCTACATAACCATAGAGCAGGCTTGGAAGGTATATTGCATCATATTTCAAACTCCATGATTCTCCATTTGTGGCGATATAGACACAGACATAAACAATTTTAGTTACAAAAACTTACTTCCATATGATTGGATATGAAGAATATCAACAATTCTTTACAACCCTGGAATTCCTTACATAAGGAAGAATGTTAATCTATTTTACTTGTTTATACAATGATTTCAGATGCAATCATTTCTTGCTATTGGAAGCTGAGAGAATATCTCAACAGCTGAGAGCCTACAAAGAAGACTTTCTGAGGGAAGGCATAGAGCTTCTCCAAAAGAATTAAGTTAGGTCAGAAATAAAGTGGCAGAATTTGAAACCAATTTTCAGAAGTTTGTAATTTATGAACATCTTTAAAGGAATGGGGAAAAAAGGAGAGGGGGAGAAAAAAATAGTTCCAACTCATTTGTCAGAGCAAATAAATTTATGTCATGTACTTAAGGTCTAAGACTGTTTGACAGTCAGCTGCCCTTTGATAAATCACTGGACTCAGAAGTCAATGAAAAAATGTCACCAGTAGCACAAGTTTGGAGAATATAAAGTTATCTGCCTTATACATTTGATTTAATTTACAGATTAATAGTTTCTTTTAGCACAGATCAAAAAGAATACATATCCATGGCTCCTAGTAAGCAATGAGAATAAGTTTATTTCATTTCCTAAAATAGAGCCATGGAAAACCTACCAGTCATGGAGTGAATGTGACTTTTGGTTTGGTTGTACCAGACCTCCAAAAAAATGTTCTAAAATTTAGTACATGTTTACTTCTCCTGCTGTTAAAAGCCCAAAGACCAACCATGTGTACAATGTGAGAGATCCAAAGATGAAAACAAAGGCAGTCATAGAATTATAGATTATTTTAGCTGAAAGGTCCAGAGAAATCATCTAATCCAAACTCCTCTTTTTATAATGAGGAATCTAAAATCCAGAGAGAAAAAAAAATAAAATTAAATAAATAAATAAAATCCAGAGAGATAAGATAACTTGAAAGGTGCCCGATCACAAGGTCATTTGTATGCTTAACTGAGACAGGAGTTCATGCTCTTCTCTTTCTATAACCCTCTTGGAATAAAGAAGCACCTTTAAGTTAGTCTTCGATTAATAAGCAGCATCATTAGAGGCAAAGCAAAATGGAGTATTATCAGATGCTCAGTAAACTGGAGAAGGTAAATTCTGAGCCGACGCTTTGGCAATGGGGAAAGAAGGATAAGTGAGGATACTGAGAGCTCCAGTGGGGGTAGGGTGCTAGGAGTTGTATGCCCATCTGAAGAATAAGCAGTTTAGATGTGAAACAGGTTGGTAGCTGGAAAAGTAAAATATAGCCTGACTGAACAGATAGCACCGTTTGACAATCAGAGGGAACTGAAGGCAGGGCCAGGACCAAGATGGGTCAATGAGACACTCATTTTGGCATAAAATTTAAGGAGTTGCCAACAAATTCAGTAATCAAGATAAGTAATATTTTACTGCAATATATTTTTAAATCAATATTAACACAAAGAAATCCATGATGAATAAAATATAAAAATTTTAAATAAATAAAGACAGGCTCATTGTTACTGATTTTTCTTTTTGTCTTGGGTTCCAATATGGCTCTGCTAGGCACTACCTTCTAATCTGTCATACCCTTTGTTCTACCCTTAACACCATTTTGCTTTTCTTTCTTTTCATTTTCCTGCACTTTTTCTCTCTGTTCCCTTCCTTAACTCTGTCTTCTTTTTCTTTATTTCTTAATTTTCCCTTCCTTTTTTTATTTTCCAGAGTTTAATATTTCTATTTTCTCCCTTTTTGGTTGGTCTTCTTTTCTTTTTTGTACTTATCCTCCATCTGTGCTTCTTTCTCCCTCCCTTAACGAAGTATAATAGAAAGCAAGTTTGGTAGATTTTGTTATGTGTGTTAAAAGGTTAATGTTTAATTGTCCATATATACTCTTTCAAAGAAAATATTAAAATGTTCATTATTGCTCTTGTGACCTATAACCCTCAGGGAATCATTTTTAGAATTAGTTCTGGGCAAGTTATTCAACCTTTCTCTGACTTGGTATCCTCATCCGTATAGCAGGGTTATGTCTGACTCACAGAGTAATTGTGAGGATTAAATGAGATAAGCACATGAAACAGTGACTGGTACACTAGATATATATGTTTGATAATGTCATCATTATTATTACTATGATTATTATTATATTCACAATCCAGAGTTGTTAAGACTCCCATGTTCCTCTATAAGATGGATTCATTTAAAGTAATTTAAATTTCGGAGGCTCTAATTTTGCTAGTTTATCGTGGAATCAACTTTACATATCTTCATAAATGCTCTATTACTTTCCAAAGCAGTATCATGTGATATAAATGTTTCCGGGACTGTGTAGTGGGATTTGCTGAAATTAATACAGACAATGAAGACTAGATCTGTGACACAGTGGCTTCATTTTACATTATCTACAAAGGAAAACTCTTGCAATTAACTTCACTATCACCAACTTCTTTTCTACATAAAATTGCCTTTATTTAAAACGAAGCAAATAAAACCTTGTAAATAGTTTATTCAGAAAAACAATTTCCTAAAAATAACTACTCTGTGCTAAGGCAAACATACTGCAATTGGTTATAGTTACAGTCACTAAATGTCCAAATCAAAAATCTGGAAGTCACCTCTGATGTTTAGGACACAGTATCTGACAGTGATATAAACATTTTAAACTAAAATGGAAATTGGAAGCACAGGATAACCAGGGAGATGGAAAACTACCCCCTGAAATGGGATACCAGCACTAAAGCATCAACACAGTATCTCAGATAGGCCTTTGGGACACTAGAAAACAACTACTCACATGCAATGGGTTATATAAATCCTTCTTTTTTAAAATTTTCTTTAAAAACTATTAAATAAGCTTTTAAAAAATATAAATGAATGCTTTTTCTTGGTCTCACTTAAGTGAAAAGGTTAAATTCTAATTAAAAGCTAATCTTTAAAAGCTTACACAATAATAAGAGATGCACACAAAGATTTCTGGGTGAGGGTACTCACTGAAGCATTTTTATAAGAGAAGTATTGGATATTACATAATGAAGAAGGGTTAGGTGAGTACGCAATAATGTTTTCATCAGAGGCAAAAAGACACAGCAATTAAAAACTACATTCTGGGGCTTCCCTGGTGGCGCAGTGATTGAGAGTCCGCCTGCCGATGCAGGGGACATGGGTTCGTGCCCCGGTCCGGGAGGATCCCACATGCCGTGGAGCGGCTGGGCCCGTGAGCCACGGTCACTGAGCCTGTGCGTCTGGAGCCTGTGCTCCGCAATGGGAGAGGCCACAACAGTGAGAGGCCCGTGTACCGCAAAAAAAAAAAAAAAAAAAAAAAAAAAAACTACATTCTGAAGCAGTTGCATGATATGAAAAAATGATCAGGACACAGTAAGTGCTAGTAGAAGAATATGTGTATACAAATATATGGGTGTATATCTACTCATACACATACACATGTGCACATACAACATAATCTCACTTAAAACTGGCTAAAACAGGCTAGAATAAAATATACAGACATAGTCACAATTTTTATGTGTATAGAATTAATTTTTTAATAAATTATTTTGGTAATATTTTAATTAAGAAACAATTATAATTATTTCCATTGACAATTATTTGCATTTAAAATTCTCCATTTTATTATAATTTCATACTTTTCATAACTTTTTATATTTATTAAAGTTCTATGACCCTGAGCTTCTCTGATAGTTTAAAAATAAATTTGGCCAGATCTTATCCAGTATAAATAATCATATGTAAGAAGCTCACCAGTTGAGGTTTCTTGAAATTTTAAACTTTGTCTTATCTGCTGTTGTGTTATTCCTTTTGCTCCCAGCTGTACCATTCCAAGGGCCAGAGTTGTTCCAAAAGGGGAAATTATGATGTTGTTCTTATGAGATAAACAAACAGCTTGATAAAGATCCACTGCAAATTCGGTATTTCTTTGAGCCAAGGGGCTTGAGGCTTGACTTCCAGAAAAAGTCAACAGGAGACTCCACAACAAGATCTTATCCATTTTGACCTCTCTGCATTGGTTAATTCAAAATTTGTTAGTTTTCAAAATAATCAGAGTTTACCATAGAAAGCACAATAGAAAGATGTCTATCTATTAGAACTTTCTGTCTTATTTCTGTCTACAAACTACCACAAGAAGATTCTAATGTCAATTCTCAGACTAAGCATCTTCTATTAGGAGAAATAGGCCATGTGCTAATAGCATTTTTAATATGCATTCAGGAAGCAGTACAGATGTACTGCAGTTTTTTTAAATTAAAGGAGAAATTATAATGCTGGAATATCATCAATAGCAATACTATCTCTGAATAGCTATGTGATAGTTTTTTGCATCTTTTCCATGGTTTTAAATGGGATACTTGCTGCTCTGATATCAAGGGAAATTTCTGTTCAGACTACTCTAAAATAGTTTAAAGAACAAAAGGAGAAATGGAATAAAAACCTAACACACTCCAGTGTGGTTTTGAACCTATAATATTAGGAAATTCAAGTATTCTAAATCAGTTGAGTAATCTGGCTAACTTCTTACAGCAACAAGTCTCACACTTCACGGAATGGTGAAATAACCTCCAAACCCACCTCGTACTTTTCCAAAGAGAGGTTTTAAAAACTCAGAAAAAAATTATAAAGAAACAAAATTACAATCAAATATAAATGGTACAATAACAAGAAATGAAGAAAGCAATTTTTTTAAATCAAAGAATAATTTGACAAATAAATTAACAAATATAAGAAAACTGCAACTGAAAACTGTAACCAATTCACAACACTAATGACACCGTATTAAACTGCTCTCCACTAAAACTCCAGGAAATTCAACCATCTCATTACCTCTGGAGCAGAATGAGTTTTACAATATTACTGCAGACTTAGTAGAATACTGACTCTGAAGTATTTTAAATTTTAAGTACTTTAAATGAATAAATTTAAAATAAAATTTCAAAGTATTTAAAATTTTAGTAACACTAGTTTTATCTTACAAATAATCCATTTTAGTCACTTTCAATAACTCCTACTAGTTTAATAGGTTACTAGGAAGTAATCCTTTATTGGACGTAAATATGAAAACCTCCGGAATAATGTTTTGTTAGCCTTAAAGAAATGAAGAACTATAGTTCTAGTGTGTTTTGCAGATTATTAGGAAGGATTCCATGACCCCTAAATGGCTAAGAATCACTATTATACATAAAGATTACTAATAGATTACTAATAGTCAATTATTTTCCAAAACTAAGTTGTAGACATTTCCATTTCTTTTCTAATATGTGTAGTTAAACTTAGATATACAATTTACAAAGGAAAAAAACTCAAAACACAATCCAAAGCAATTGTTAGAAAATAATGTGTTGATAAACTGATAATATAAATATATGTTATCAAGCAAATGTCTTATTGAAGATTAAATTAGCACATAAGGTTGTGAGTGGTAGTGCAACAATAGTAAAAGTAAAAGTGTAAAAGATGTTTTACGTGCAAAATAAATTTCTGAGTATCATTTTCTAATATATTCAATATCTCAGAGAAGATTTCTGACCAAAATATCAGTTTGTAGATACATAAATAGTCAAAATGTTATCAAAAATTTTAAGTCAGCAAGTGGCAATTCATTTGGCCCATTTTTAAGTACTTGGTTTATATTAGAATAATAAGCAATATTATGAAGGATGTGATTTTTCCCTAGTAGTAGAATCTGGGAGTTGCCTTATCATTATTAACAGTCTTAATAATCAAAATGTATATTCTTTGAGCATCCATTTCTCCCAGGAAGTTTTTAGACCCTTAATAAACTACAAGCTCATGCAAAAAAATTGTTTTAAAAATTCACTTACCTCATTGGGTTTGGGATTGTGTCTCATCAGAAAACACAAAGCACTGGTGAACTAAGCAACCTGATGAATAGTCTTATAAGAATTTGGCCTTCAAATTTGTAGTGAAATTTTAAGGAAAATTTAATCTTTTAAGGAAAATAAAAGTAATGTGTTAATTTGATACATTTAAATAATACCTGCACCAGAGTGAATTGAAATGCCATTCCCTTACTCTATTAAACACTCATGGTCAATGTTGTTGCATACATACTTCATTCAAACACTATTTAATTTCAAGGTACTTACCCGAAATTGGCTTCTGATTACTCACTGTAATGTTACAGCTAAAATGTGCCTGCTGGGAAACACTAGTACATGGAGCACCTGATCAGTCAAGGCCAACTCTACTTATCTTGAACACTGCTCGATTAATTCCTCTAAAACCAAAGCAGGTGTTCACATTTGTACAGAAGAACTAACATGACCAGGTTAATGATCAATTATGAAATATGCAAGAATTGAGGGAGAAAACAATAGAATTTTTAAAAATAATTAAGTTTGAATTATTATTTCATCCATTATTTCGCTTCTTTTTTAAGTAGAAACAATGTGGAAGAATGTGCTAGTGGTTGTAAATCTGCTAGTAATTAGTTCTTCTTGTTTTTTACAGAACTCCCATATCAGATTACCAATGTATTCCATCATAAATATTTCAGCATGCCTATAAGAAAAAGAATAAAGTTAAATCAAGTCCAAACTGCAGAGACAAATTACTGCTGCGTTTATAGAGTTCTCAACAATTCATCAAATTATACAATAGTCAGAGGAGTTTCCTAGGGATACAAGGCCCATTTGAATCCTTAGGAAACAGAGAGAATATTGAAGAAATATAGTCTTTATGTTGAGCAAAAACACCAGATTAAGATTATTGTCTTATCAAATTATCAGGATAATATCAAGATATTATTAAATATGAATAATTTGATAATAAACATTGGTGTTACTTGTATATGCTTTTAAAATTCTACATGATTTTCTCTACAAACAGGTTATTAATAAAAAATGGATGTACAATTGAATGGGTTTTGATCTCATTTTTCTAGTTCAAATCGATCACTCAGGGACTTCCCTGGTGATGCAGTGGTTAAGAATCTGCCTGCCAAAGCAGGGGACATGGGTTCGAGCCCTGGTCCAGGAAGATCCCATATGCTGTGGAGCAACTAAGCCCGTGCGTCACAACTACTGAGGCTGCGCTCTAGAGCCTGCAAGCCACAACTACTGAGCCCGCGTGCCACAACAACTGAGACCTGCGCACCTAGAGCCCGTGTTCCACAACAAGAGAAGCCACTGCAATGAGAAGCCCAACACAGCCAAAAATAAATAAATTTTTAAAAAAATACTATAAAAACAATCACCTCAATGACAATCAGATATTAAACACATTGTGTTATTCATCAGAGGCCTCTGAGAAGAGAAGGGGAAATTTTGGTCCAGTTTCAATTAAACAAATATTCACTATTTTTTTTTTTTTTTTTTTTTTTTTTGCGGTACACGGGCCTCTCACTGCTGTGGCCTCTTGAGTTGCGGAGCACAGGTTCCGGACGCGCAGGCTCAGAGGCCATGGCTCACGGGCCCAGCCGCTCCACGGCATGTGGGTTCTTCCCGGACCGGGGCATGAACCTGTGTCCTCTGCATCGGCAGGCAGACTCTCAACAACTGCACCAACAGGGAAGCCCCAAATATTCACTATTGATCACTAAATGTAATATTATTTCTGATAAATTTATGAGAAAGAAATAAAATTAATGTAGATACCTTTAAAAAAATTCATTAAAAAAAAAACTTTTGCAAGGACCCTGTTAACCTCTTTCAGTGTCCTAACAGGGCTATAGCTCAGGCCACAGAAGGCTGATGATAGTCATAGGCCATAATCTCTTAATTTACTAAAATTCTTAATTTCCCATCTAGGTATCTCTAAATGTTTTCTAAATCTTGGGTTATATTCTAGTATTACTTACTCTAACATAAGCAAACTCTATTCCAGCTTCAACTTAACGCTGTTGGAGATAACTTTCCAAACACAGAATTATACAACACGAGAACATTATCCTTCCTCCTGTTCTACTCGGCAATTCATAAATAAGTCTGAATGCCTAAGACTATCATTCAATCAACGCTCTTCTACCCATGCAGTGACACCAGCAAATATCCATCACAAGTACCCCTGGCTTCCAAATTATTATGTCTGTACATTACTCAGATCATAATGTGACTTACTCAGGGAAAGGCCATTACTTTTCCTTCCAATGACAGAGACAGACACTCTGTCTTAGTAAGATCACTTAATGAAGTTGTTCGGTAAGAACCTCACGTTACAGCAGTTCCAGCAGAATGTATACTTTCCTGTCTCTTGGGTAGTAAAAAGCAATGGCCATGAATTTCTCCTCCCTGGTTTAAGCTCTTTAAACTGACAGTAAAGATACCATGATTGTCCATAAAATATTGCTGCAAACCTTTTAAATATTTTCACAAATCTGTTTTCTCTATAACTCTATTTGCTCCTAGATCATCAAGAAAAAAAAAACATTCATTAGTGAGAGCCAAAGCATCCTGCTATAAATTTGAGCACCATCACTACCGCCACTGTAAAAAATACACTTGAATGTGTATAAAAATAATAGCAAGGGGTTGCAGCTTCAATCTCATTATCTTTCTTAGCGTTTTATAGTTTTTTTTAAAGTAAAAATGTATTTAATTCCAAACTAAAAACATATAAGCAAGCGCTCTCATTTGTAAAGGACATAGAAGTTAATTCTTCCATCTGAGTATGGATTAATTTCAGGCATTCTTTCCTTTGTCAGTTTGCTCTATATATTTTGAGTGATAAGAGGAAAATGTTCTGTAAAGAGAACAGGCTAAATTATATTTAGTGTAAGTCTACACAATACAAACAAAGTAGCCTATTGAAAATTATAGCACATGCTATTTTGCCATTTTTCCACTGCAGAAAAATGGCTCTTAAATAATTGAACCTAAATGTTAATTTCAGAAACAGCTTATAAAGTCTTCTGTTCTATTAACATTTGATAGGTGAGACCCTGCTACCTGCCTGGCACAATTAGATGCTGTAAGACATAAAAGAGTTAAGACAGAATAAATAAATGTCTTTTTATTTTTTCCTTTTGTGAGTGTTTTTGTTCCACATTATTAGAAACAGTAACATTAAAAGAGACTTTCATACTCTTAAAAGTTCTATTCTCATTAAATATAGAGAATAGACAGCTCTATTAATGAGCTGTCTGACACAGCTCCTCTTAATTCCTTTTGCAAAGCAGGCCCTGAAGTTAACTAAGGATGAATTAGGGTCACACGCAGCATAGTGCTATGCACATGTAGTAGGCCACAGAGAGAAGTTCTGTCTACATGAACCAAGCTATTTCAGAACAATCACTTCAAACAGAGTCGTCTCCAGGGCTAAAAAAATATAAAATAGGTCTAGTAAAAGAATTTCCAAATTATAACAGAAAAACTAGAGGGCTCATTCAATCTTTACTTTAAAACCATTGCATTTTATGTGCCTTCACTCCAGAAAGCTGATGGCAGGAGAAGTGTATTCTATTTATATGTGTTTTCTTGGTGTCTAAAACAGTCCCTTGCATATGCCTTCAATAACTGGTGGGAGAGATGGATGGATGGATGCAGAAAAGGGCCTTCACGAAGTATTTGGTAACCATATTACATCTCTTTAACATCTTAATATTCCTTTAAATTTCTGGAAATAAGGCTCAAATTTCACTCCACTGTACTGTCACCAATCTGTGATTCATAGATCATATGCTCTAAGTTTGAAATGATGTATTGTCCAGCCAAACCTGCCAACTAATCCAAGAATTCTCTTCAATATCCCTGTGAGAGTTATTCAGCCTCTGCTTTGACATCTCAAGGAACCTTTGGATTAAGGCAAAATTTTTCATTTTTTAAAAATAATTTACTTTAAATACCTTAAAGTTACAGAAGAGTTGCTGATATAATACAAAGAACTACCATCTCCGTCTCTCCTTCTCTCTGTTTCTTCAGTTGTTAACATTTCACCACATATGTGTGCTCTATCTATATACCTATCTCTCTTTCCCTCCCTCTCTCTCTTTTTCCTTCCATATATATATATATATATATATATATATATATATATATATATATAGTGTGTGTGTGTGTAGATAAATATATGTGGTGTGTTTGTTGTATACATAAATATATATAAACATTATAATTAGTATTTTTTGAATCATTTGAGAGCAAGATGCAATCACAATTTTCAATCACTCCTAAACATTTCATTCTATCTATCTACCTATCTATCTATCTAAAATCATGAGTTCACACTGTTATGTGTAATCCCAATCCCAAATCTCAGGGTTGTTTCTAGTGTTCTCCCTTTCAAATTTTATAAATACCTTCTATAACAGTGAGATACTCGGCTCTCATTATCCTCTATATATTTACTAATTTATTCATTTATTTACTCAATATTTATTTTTACAATATGACCAATCTCCCAACTATGCTGGTCATCTCCACTCACCCCTCTGCCTTCCCACCCACTAATTCCCTCTCCCATGAACCCCTCCCATACTCTTGGGTCCAGTAAGCTTATTTCTGCTGGGTCTTCTCTCAGCTCCTCCTATTTCCTTCCCTAGCTGTACAGTGGGCCTGCTGCCAACAATTCTGTACCAAGATGAGAAGTGAAGATGGGAAGGAAAGGGAAAATAAGAAACCTTTTCAAGTTCAACAGGGATTAGGAAGAAATTCTAGAATCTGCCTTCTTAGCATTGTGCCTGTCAGTTCTACTCTCTTTCTTCCCTGCAGCTTTGAAATATTTGAGGATAGTTTGTATCTCTGCAGCTTTGAAATATTTGAGGATAGTTTGTATCTCCCATGAATTCTCTTTCATAAGTCAGACCTCCCCATTTCTTTATTTGTTCCTCTAGAATATGGTTTCCAGGACCATTACTGCTCTGACAACATTCTCCAACATTTGTTGAGATTGATTCTTCCAAATATCTTTCTCCTACATTTTTCCCATATGTGACTGTCATTCAATGAGAAGGAGAAGGATATTCATAGAACTCACAACGTCTGACTCAGGATTCACTTAAATGTAGATGAAATAGGCAACTGTCTTCTGAAAATCTTTCTTCTGCCACCCTCTCTACCAAGCTAAATCATTTGCTCCACCGATGCTGAAAATTCTACAGTTAGAGTTCATTCCACTGACTTTATACTAATAAGAAATGTGTGAACAGAATAGTGAAAGGTGAAAACCATGGCCTTTGGAGTAAAACAGATCTAGGCTCCAATCCCAACTCTGCCATCAATAATTGGGCACTCTCCTAATGTATGCAAATCTCAGATTTCAACCTTAAAATAGATATATCTTATACAATTATTGTGAGGTTTAAATATGATAAACTTTTACAGTAACTGGACAGAGTAGACCATAGACCCTTACATATTGTCAATTTCTTTACTTGTGTGTGTTACTGCAAAATTCTTAAAAAACATATTTTTAAAGGAGTCTTTAAAATACAAAAAAAACTAAAGTTATGTGAATGAATTGATTAATTATTCCTACAGGACACATTAGCTAATGTTTTATAAGAATACTGGTTGCCTAGTAGATAATATTTATAAAGAAAAATGGATCAAAAAAGTGATGTGTTTCAGAACGACACAGTCCCTACTTGACCTTACACAGAAAATGAAGCTTTTACACAGCCCCAGTCCCCTATTTTTCCCCCAAGGCTATTCCCTCTTTGGTGTGCCATGCCTCTCAATTTTAGAGTATAGTATAACAAAGTATAGAAGTAGAACATATGCAGTAATTTCTCAAGAAGTACACGGAAGGGGCTTCCCTGGTGGTGCAAGTGGTTGAGGTTCCGCCTGCCGATGCAGGGGACACAGGTTCGTGCCCCGGTCTGGGAAGATCCCACATGCCGCAGAGCGGCTAGGCCCGTGAGCCATGACCTCTGAGCCTGCGCGTCCGGAGCCTGTGCTCCGCAACGGGAGAGGCCACAACAGTGAGAGGCCCGCGTACCACAAAAAAAAAAAAAAAAAAAAAAAAAAGAAGTACACGGAAGGATAAATAAAAGTCATTAAAAATTAATAGTAATAGCTGCTATTGACAAGGTTTAATTGCATTATCAGAATCATTTTTTAAAAACCTAGAAAGTGCATGTAAGTCTGAATGCTTTTCTAAGTCAAGTTTATATAGATATTCACTGTGTCAGTACATATTTAATTTCAATGCAAATTGATTTTACAATGAAAACTGACCAAGAATATTTATCTATAGGAGCAACAAGAAGTGTGACTGGTTAGAACACTTTGTCCTGGAGTTGTACATTTTTTATATAAAAACACTTGAGAATAGATAATACCAATTGCTATTGCCCCCCTCTTTAGTCATATTTTTCTATTTAAAATGCAGAGAAAGTGAAAGGTGATGGATAAAAGCAGCACTAAAACATTGTTTCAAAATGAAGCTTCCTGAAGTTCAAATATAAAGTAAAAGAAAGGAACAATATTTTTGATTCCATTTTTTTTTGCATTTTATATACATACTTCATGTGACCATGAAATATTTATTTTTCTTTCAATTATAATGGCTTCTTATTCCTTTTAATCTTTACGTCACTACTTGTGCCTTGACATAATTGCCTGGCTCTTCGTTCACGATCCAGAATTTCTTTGGGGAATAGGCTTTTCTCATCAAATACTGCTTTCAGTGCTACAAAATGATGAAGAAAATGACATATAAATTATACTTGGCAAAAGATCCAATTAAATGAAATAGTGGGGAGAAATGTTCAAATTTCACTTCTCAAAATGTGGATGTTCTTAAAACCAAGAGTGCTCTGGGAAAATTTCCTCTTAAGCTTCTGCTCTTCCTTTTAGTTCAATTTAAATTTAAAAGTTAAATTTTCACAGTTTGTCCTAGTAATGTATTTATAACATGATAGAGATCTACCATTTCACAGGAGAAGTCTAAAGAAGTTTGTGTTTTCCATTTTTGTTTTTTAATCTACCTAACAGCTCTCAAGGACTCATAATAAGCAAAGAACAAATTATTCTGTATTGAAATAAGACAATTAAAAGCATCAAAACACAGTTTGACTGTCTGCATGACTAAACAAGTACATCTGCAATCACATCCTTATAAGATAGTTTGACCTGCAGGGATCTGTGGCTTCAGAAGAAAAAGAGACAAATTATCCCCATGAATGGTTATATGTGCATCAGTGAGAAGTGGAATGAAACTGTGCCATGCATTCAAAAAAATAATTTTGGCCTTTTGCTAAATTTTGTCATTTCAACAAATGTTTATTGAAAATATATTATGTACTGTGCTCAGGCATAATGGGGCACAAATATGACTAAGTCACAGGCTTCCTTCCAACTGGTAGAAGGTGGGAGCAGTAGCCTAATAACCAAAATGTCATCTATAATATGATACCATTCTAAGAGAATATGAGCAATGTAAATTATGTGGTTAAACATATAAAGAGCTTATAACAATACGCAGAGATCAGAGAAAGAGCTTGAAGAATCAGATGCTATTTGAGATAGATCTTGAAGCCCAGAGAGGATTTTCACTGATAATGAGGACTATGGAGATGAGGAAGGGTTTGCAAGGGGGAAAAGAAATGTCAACTAGAAGGAACAAAGTAAATACAAGTATGGAGAAACAGAGCTACTCTTCAGGTAACTCTGAGTAATTCAGCACAATTTAACATAAAGGAGAGGAAAGTAGAATGAGATTGGAGCTGGACTGAGGGGCACTTTAAATACCAAGCCAAGAATTATGAAACAAAGAAACTACATGAACATTGAATAACCTCACAGTGTAGAGGCATCTTTATATATTTGGATTAAAAAACAACAACAACAACAAAACTCTCCACTTCTCGTACAAACATAACTATAAAAGTCAATATCTTGCCCCCTTTGCTCTTGGATATTATACAAGAAAAACCAAGAAAATGAGGGGAAGTAACTCTGAGAATAAATTCCACGTTCAGCAAAACCCAAAGGTAGATGTAACCTGCAGCCTACATAACATGAAGAAGGGTAGCCAAACAGCTGAGCTTGGGCAGAAGTTACACAAGATGAATCAATCCGCATGGAGAGTATAAAAAGGCCAGCAGCAGCTGCAGCATTTCAGAAAGTGCTGGCAAAGAGATGCTCACTAAAGATGAGGGGCTCACCCTGCGGTCCAAATGCTGTAACTTTCTTTTCTATCTATGGATGCTACACGGGGTGAAGAAGGCTGGGAGCAAAAGCTCTCCCCAACCTCATTTGGTTCAGCGAAACATATGAGGCAGGACTATATAAAGAAGCACACCCACGAGCCATCTTCTGCTAAAAGCAGTCCGCCTCTGTAGGTTGTAAAACTTGAAGGCCACACTGATCCCATGTCCCAGGCTCTCACCCAGGGACCTGCTACAAATTTCAAGTCTAAGAAAACTAAACTCATTAAAGATAATTGATTAAAAGCGTAAATTTTAAAAACTGGCATAGCATAGACATAAATGTGTTACAAGCAAAATTAAAAACTAAACAAAATGAATTTTAAAAAGAGCAGCAAAACTAATCAATACATAGATCGCCACCAGGAACGTGTTGCCATTGGACAAATACTGTTACTAAGCATTTTGCCACAAATTAAATTTGAAAATTTGAAAACGCTCCTGTCTCTATGAAAGAAGATCACAGAGCAGAAGTCCCTTCATCTCAGGGATGAGATGAAGACACAACGGGAAGTGATGAAATGTCAGCTGGCAGAACTCAGGAAAAGAAATATCACAAGTGAGAATAGACTGCATGGTAACACAATGGGAAGCGTAGAGTGTATGAGTAAGAAAAACAAATAAGATGAAAATTAAAAACAGAACAAATTAGAAGGAAATGATAGATATTGGGGAAAAAAAGACCCAACAAATACAGAAATGGGCTGAGTCCTTAAGAAAGAAAAATTAAGAAAAATTATAAAGTGCCATGTAATAAAACTTTCCTCAAATAAGAGACAACCTGACATATATAAAAAGGACATACTGTTAATTACCTCTTTAATGGACCTATCTTTAATGGAGTCACATTATACGATGCTGTGGGGTTAGGAATTTGGGGAAACACAGTTCAGCCCATAGCATATATTTTGGAACTTTTAAATGACCAGTGAAGCTGCAGGAGCTTCAGCCGTGCTTCTGCATTTTTGGTAACTCAGTTCCAAACACAATCACAGTTTTATTAATGTGTCTTCACTTTTCCAAAATCCTGATCCTTTTATTTCTTGGTAAATTTGGTATTTCTTGGTATAATTTATGTCTTGTATAGCTTAGAGATAGCCAATCTTTGTTACTGGCCTGAGACAATTTTTAAAAATTGTGGCAAAGATGGAGTTTGGCAATATCTCTAGTGGAAAGAAGGAGTTGGAGGCAAAAAAGATATAAATAAAAGACCTAACTTTTCTTGCTCTGGGGAAAAAAAAAGGACATAACTTGTGCCAGGAATAACAGAAGAGTCAAAAACAAGGCATATCCCACTAAAGTTACTAGACTTTAAAGATAAGGGCAGAATCATTTGGCAGCCAAGCAAAATGATCAAGCCACTCAAAAGAAGAGAAATAGGGCTTCCCTGGTGGCGCAGTGATTGAGAGTCCGCCTGCCGATGCAGGGGACACGGGTTCGTGCCCCGGTCCGGGAAGATCCCACATGCCGCGGAGCGGCTGGGCCCGTGAGCCATGGCCGCTGAGCCTGCGCGTCCGGAGCCTGTGCTCCGCAACGGAAGAGGCCACAGCAGTGAGAGGCCCGTGTACCGAAAAAAAAAAAAAAAAAAAGTAAAAAAGAAGAGAAATATATGTATTGCATTTGATATCTTCATAGCAATGATCAATACCAGTAGACAGTAAAGAGAGCAACTCCCACAAGATAAGTAAGGAAAGAACATGTGAGGTACAAATACTATAAACATCCAAACTGCCCATCAAATCTGAAAACTTCCAATAGTTTCAACGTGCAGGGAGTTCATGGACTATTGTTCCCAAGAGTCCTTTTTGAGGAAATTACTACAACATAAACTGAGAAATGACTGAGGAAAAGATTTGGTGGTGAGCACCAAATATATTTTAACGTAGAAGTGAGATTAAAACAACATAAAGTTTAGGATGACAAATTAGAAGGCAAATGCCACATGCCTGACAACGTAGAAATGATACAATTAACAAAAATTGGGGAAGTAAGAAAGAAGTTTCATTCATGATAGATCAGTAACAGCTGAGAGACAAAGGACTTAAACCAACAAGTCAAGTAATAGCCATATAAGCAAATTTAACAAAACAGAAGCAGAAAGAAAAATCATATTATTGAACAAAATTGTATGGTGGAAGAGGGGGAGGGGAATGAAGAAACATGTTCATTTATCACCAGTCAGCATGGATTTAATTGTTACTGCCCTAGAAAGATAAAGGGTGACAACAATTATAATTATATGAATCTATAAGTATAAAGGTACTACCAGAACAAACATATAACACCCACCCACCCACCCCCCTCAAATAAAACAAAGAAAAAGATTACAGGTCCAGTGAAAACTTCAAAAAATATATACACAGTAAATAGCAGAAAAGAGTATGAGAAATACAAAACCAAACTGTCTAATAAACAACAAATTTAAATGTGCTCAATTTCATGATTTTAAAAAATTGATTTTTTAGTTGGATCAAAGGCAAAAACCCAATTCACGTCTAAAATAAAATGATTCCAAAAATTTGAAATAAAAGGATGGGAAAAGTATACCAGGCAAATCAAAATCAAAAGAAAGTGGGGATCAAAATCTAAAATCATAGATGCATGAAGAAACCCTCAAAGGATACACAGACACTTGCAGTAGTGGTTGCCAGAAATAGGTGATAGTGGGAACTGGACAGATCAGCATCATGGAACGGAGGTAGACTTCTCACTGAATAATTTTTTATATGTTCTAATATTTGATCAGTGTGAATATATGTTGTTTTTCATATAAGAAAGTATATGAAAAACAGCATATTCTGTTTTTTAATAAGACAAAAATGCAACCTGGACCTACCTCATAAGCAAAGTTACAAATGAAAACCCTTTCCACTGGCCTAATACCAGTGGTACAAGATAGTGTGGATTTCTGCACATTAGTTGATTCTGTCCTCTGTTGTCTGAAGATAAGCACGTCCCAATCACAAGGCATTCTGAATGCCTCAGAGCTCTTCTGAGGTCCACTGTGAAAGACAAAATGTTACTTCTGAAATAAACCCTAGCTGCTTTACTGAGATTTGTCTCTCAACTAGACAAGGAATTTTCATTGTAATTGACTGGGTTTCAGGACAATTAAACCAATAACTAACCGATAGGCCTTTGCAAGTTCTTTGACAGGGATAATCTTTCTGGGATAATTTATTTTTCTGAGTTAAAAAACAAGTGATAAAAAATTCATATGCAATTCATATGCAAGGGTAGATACCTGTTTCCTGGGCCCGAAGCTTACAATTTGGGGAGCTTTGTTTAAGAAAATGAACATAAAATTACAAATACAAAATTATTCATAAAAGTGGTTATGTACTTAGAATGAGAAAATAGATCTCAACAAATTACTGGAGTTTTGTAGAGCTGAATCCTTGTCTTCTCAGATCTCTTTCAGGAAAGGCACTGAAATGCTTACCTGGAAATGATTCCTACTTGCAACCTGGCTTCCTCTCTTCACCCAGAACACCCTAAAACTCCCAGCAACTCCTAATACTCACAAGGGACTTTGTAGATAAGGCTCATAAAACAACCTACATTAGCTTCACTAGCAATCTCCTTTATGTGGCGAAAGCCTTGTCATTAACCTAACACCTTCTAAATGAATAATGGTCATCGATTCCTCTCACTGTTCAGAGTAACAGCATTTGCTGGGTTAATGGCATAATGTTTGCATATAAGTGAGTCTGCCATGGATTTTGATACATGTAAGAAACCATTAACCATTTATTGAACCTGTTTAAGATTATAAAAGCATGTCTTTAACCTTGCTGTGATGACTTGTTTTCTTGATGAACTTGGCAAGGCTCTTCCCAGTTATTCAATCAAACACTAATCTAAGTGTTGCTCTGAAGAAATTTTGCCTATATAGTTAAAGTCCCTAATCAATGGATTTTAAGTAAGGAGATTATCCTGGATAATTTGGGAGAGCCGGACTTAAATCAGTTGGAAGGCCTTAGAAGCAAGACTGAGGCTTCCCTAAGACAGAAAAGAAATGCCAACACTGGACAAAACTTCTGCCTGTGCCCATGGAGTTCAGTCCTCTTCCTTTCACTGCCTGTGGACAACAGCTTTAGCCTGTGCCCAGTCTGCGCTGATCTTCCCTCCTGGCGCAGCTCTACTCCTTTTGGACTTGCTCCACCAGCCCTCACAATACCATAAGGCAATTCCTTGCCATAAATTTCAATACATGGTCCTGCTCGTTCTGTTTCCCTTCACCCTGACTGATACACTTGCCATAAAGTGCATTGTTTAACGCAGAATCATCGTGAAGGGCGAAGCATTCTTATTGAGACAAATAGACTGGTTTGTCAAGGTTCCTGCGGTTTGTGACTGGAGTCTGTCGGACACTCCTCGAAAAGAAAATTTACGTTTATTCAAATATACAGCTTATCTTAAAGCACCTTCAAGTTCCCACACAGGTGTTATGTGGGACCTCAAGCCTTAAACTTCTTGCCTTATGGGTCCAACAACTTACTTAGAATCTTGGTGAGTAGTTCACTCAGAAGGGTTAGTAACAGCCAGTGTATTTGGACTCATTGCGTCCAAATGGACCCATCTTTAAACCTTCTAAAGGCTTCCTTCTCACTTAAAAGAAACCCAAGTTTCTTGCCCAGGCTACCTCATCCCACATGAACTGATCCCTAATTCTTCCACCCTCATCTTGGGCTCTCTGTGAGCATCTCTCACACTCTACCCTGGCAACGCTGACTTTTCTGTCCCTGGAATAGCTTTTCTGTCCCTCAGTAGCTTTACACTTCTGCTCCCATCCTTGGAATGTTCTGTGCCCATTTGTTTGTGGAACTGCCTCCTCTTATCTTTCAGGATTCAGCCCAACAATCAGAGAGAACTTCACTGATGCCCCTCCTTAGTCACGTTCCATCACATTGTTTTGCTTTATTTTCCTCATACCTTTTATCAATATCACTATCCAAACGTATCTTCTTCTGTTCAGTTATTTATTTATTGTCTATCATGACCCTAGGTGATAAATTCAATGAGAGCAAAGACCTTGTTTGTCTTTATACCCCATATACCCTTAGCACCCAGCATTGTGTCTGGTATTTACAATAGAAGATGGCCACAAAAATGTATTTGTTGAATAAATGAGCAAATGAATGAAGATACCTCCAGGCTTGTAAAGGATCCCTCTTCACACTTTGGAATTCCTGCCTTCCAGAGACCCGAGGGCCTCTATTATGGTAGTAGAAGGCTGGTCCTCTGTGTCATTTATCTATATATCCATCCACTTACCGCAACCCCTGCTCTTAAAAATTAACATCAAGTGTTATTGGTAACCATTTATGTTCCCTATTTCCTACTTGGGAAAAGATGACGTTATACATTAATCACTTCATTTTATAGTTGGCTGCCCAACAAGGCTTGTTATAATGATAACCAAAAGTGTTTTAAAAGCGATGAAAATGAAAGATGTGGTAGCCATGAAGCATTCAAACATTTTCACTAAAATAAAACGATTCAGTGATTTTCATAAAGCAAAGTTAATCTTTATCATCTGATCCCTCCCTTGCCCCATAATTGGAGACTAACTATATATCAGATGAACAACAGTGGCAAACCTCACAAAGGCACCCTGGCAATGACCAGCTGTTGTTAGTTTATGAACATACGGTATTCTGAAAACTTTCTCTTCAATTCACATCCTCCATCCTATTCTAAGTCCTCCAGGTAAGTGCTTCTCAAACTTTAATGTGCATAAAAATCACCTAGAAGTCTTGTTAAAATGCAGATTCTGATTCCATAGATCTGAGTTGAGGCCTGTGATGCTGCATTTCTAACATGCTCCTGGGTGACGCCCAGGCTCTATCCACTGCCCACATTTTGACATCAAGGTTCTAATTCCTAAATATAGACTAGATCAGGATGGCCAGGCTGTCATTTAATTTCAGCCATCACTGTGTAACAATCAGGTAACAAAGCAACAGGTTGTTGGCAGAGTAGTGAGAGTTTATCAAAATGCTTTAGTGGTCTTCATATGGCTCTTAAATGATCGTGCTGGGGACCTGTTCAACCCTTTTTTTTACGACTTTTTTTTT